>NC_137046.1:36218630-36237003 GCF_032717465.1 Coenobita brevimanus
TTTAGCACCATTATATCTCATGAACGGCTTGAGCTATCAACATGAAACCTTCAGGGTAGCAAGATACGGCACAAATCTTGGACTCGGCCAACAGCATATTCTGGCCGGCGATTAGCATTCGGCTCCCGAATGCTTTGCTTTCAGTGATTAAATGAAGTGCTTCATTTTGGTGATTTTTTTTTTTCCTGTTCATCTGTCGATTAGGCTAAATGGATTGTAAATAAGGTAGTGGGGTGCTCGGGAGGTTACGCTGAAAATGTGTGGATGTTCTTTACGTAACTACGAAGTGCGAAAATTCTGATGAAAGGAGGCCGGGTATTTGAAAGTGGTAATTTTAACCCCTTCCATCCGGTGACGTATTTTTCACTTTATTCAAGCCACTACCAGACTATCTCTAATTTTGTAGGGTTTACTGAAGGCTCTACATAACCCCTCCAAGTCATGAGGGGTTTCATGATCAGAGTAAAATCTACCGAATCGGTAAAGAGGTGGTCTACAGTCCTAATGGCCCTAGGTTCGAATCCCGGCTAGGCAGGGAAAAGTTTAGGGATCTGAATTTCATTTAAGCAGACTTTACCCATCCCAGCCGACAGGTCGTAAAAATATCCCTGCTAATACCACCACACTTGTCCTGTATGAGACAGCTAGCATGTATTCAACAGGGACGGTGGATATTAGCGCCAAAGTGGTAACATGTGGAGGTGTATGGCAGGTAGGATTACTGGGCCTTGGAAACGGGCTGTGAAGCCCATAGTCAGAGTCGGACACATAGGGAGAAAAATAAGTAAAATGTCATGGGACTGAAGGTGTTATAATGAAGTATCATCTCCAAGTACAGTACCACGGAGCGCCATAAAACCGGATTAAGAAACTCTTCTAAGCCTTATTTTGTGTTGTGGTTAATATGCCTTACAAATTGGTCACTTAAAGCACCATTTAAAGGTGCGGGCCTTTTATTTTCTGGTGTATAACGTTTCACCCTGAAGAAGCCTGAACACGGCAAAACGTTACACAGCAGAAAATAAAGGGCCTTACCTTTAAATGACACTTTGATTGATCAGTGTCGTTTGTGTATGAAATTGCCTGTATATCCGTTTTTCCTCACTCATGCAGCCACTTCACAGTTCACAACCAGATTACAGTAACAACGTGAAAAATACGAAAAAACAACAACACCACCATTTTAACTTCAAGAGGCCTGTGTATCTGTACAGCCCAAGTAGTTAGGGTCTTTTATGAATACAGTTCCAGGGGTCGTATTTACAAAGGACGCTAGGAAAGGTCTGTCAATCACACAAAGATTTTTAATACACAAGATGCTTCACTTGGCAAAGCCCAACATGGTGCTTCGCTTTAGCCCCCTAAGGATTTCCATTAGCAAAGAGTTTCACTTCGCTGAAGCTCTAAGGATTTTCACACACAAGGAACTTCACTTTACCGACACCCATATGTTTCACTGTAAAGATGCCTCACATGGTCCTCAATCTATGTAGGACTTTTGTAATAGGTGTACGATAAACAAGTATCCATAACATAGTTTCCATCACGCCATTTTGGTTGCTCGGATTATTTCACGTTACTCTTCACCCCTGTGTGGGTGTGAAGTGCTGGGTGGCTGCATATATGTGTGAACAGAGAACAAACGAGCAATATTACATACCGGTATAATTTCAGCTCAGGAGAGTTTATAATTACGGTCCCAGGCCCTCCCTCCCACTTCTCTGAATCACCGTCGCTGCACGTCGAAAGTTAACACGTGATATCCTCTGACGAAAATATAAGCAGACAATTAATGCGTAGATCCCAGGGCTCTCAGGGAAGCTGTACGGTCATAATTATTTGTGGCTTTGATTTCGTAACCTCTTCTTTAGCGCTTTATTCTCCACATTAAGCCTCAGGAACGTCTTGTAAGTTATTGATTATGCCGATATTAAAGCGACGTAAGTAGCATATATGACAATGTTAAGCCGTAGGTAATATGCAAACTAAATCGCCGAGGAAAAAGTGCTACGAAACCTTCTCCTCTGCTACCTAGAATTCTTCATCCACAGCAGTCCGATGATGCAATATTTCTCATTTTATGCTTGCTGCCACCAGACGATTTTATTCAACTTGGGACATACCTGTAGTGAAGGGGTTACTGAAGACTATATCTGTTGGAAAAGTCAGACTGAATAAACTCGTCTGAAAATAGCAAGAATAAAATGAAAACTACGCACCGGATTCAAGGACAGTGGGAGTAAGAAACTGATGATACTAATTAGATATTTGCAACACTGATTACGCCGTCCCCACAAGACAAAGCGCCTGGCGGAGTGGAAAAGGAGCATTTTTTTTTTCTTTTTTAAATGAAGAACCTACGCCTGAGAACCTGCAAAACGTGTCCTTTCTCAATAAAACTATGAAAAATTAAAAGGGGCATAATAGGCTTCCTTGCTCGTCTTACTTAGCGATTTATTATTTCATACTGCATCGTAACAATCGCCAGTATGTTCTTTATATGTCCTGAATAACGTCATTGTTTGCATTAAAAAAAAAAATACAAAAGGACACTAAGGTTCACTGTGCAAAATAAATCGCTAAGAAAGAAGCGTTACGAAGTCTCCAACAGCCACTTACATACACTATCAGTTAAAGCCTGCAATAGCTTCTTCGCTGCCCTGTAGCAAACACCCTTCCCAGATACAGATAAAGTCGTTTGGAAGTAAATAAACAAAACCTGGTATAGCTGGAATGGTTAGTCCTTTGGTAGTAAATAAACCAAAGCTAGTATAGTTGGTACCTTTAGTTTGGTAGTAAGCAAACAAAAGCTGGTATAGTTGGTATGTATAGTCGTTTGGTAGCATTTAAACAAAAGCTGGTCGAGTTTGTCTGTTTTCACCGGACAGAGCTGGACCATTCGCAGCTTCAGTGCTAATTCGAGGATGCGTGAAATTTGATGTCTTAGTTTATGAAGTAGGAATATATAAATCTTCTAGGTCTCAGGTCCTATCAAATCACCAGACTGATTACACCTGGCCGTCAGTTGAATGGAAATGGTTATTTGGAATCTTCGTCAGGTTAAAACAAACGCAGAACAGAGTAGGGGTTATGTAACATGCTTCACTATAAAGATAAGCGGCCGGATGTTTCGAAAGCAGTTGCTCTTCACAATTCGTATATTATGGTAGGCAACATTTCCATTGAACTGTCCCCTTGAATCAGGCGACTATTCTTGGTACCAACAGACAGTTTTGTTCAATTTTGTAAGGATTTTAAGCACCGAAAGGATTAGTGATTGCTTTAGTGAATGTTCTGTTATGCGTTTCATTTCAAAAGGTCACCCCTCAGATGAATGATACAGTCTGTTAATCGCATGAATAAATGGCAAAGTACGTCACTGGAGTGAATGGGCAAGAGAGGTTAGCAACAAGTGGTGGTAAATATGCCTGTAGTAAATTACGTTACAGTCCTCTAAAGCTACTGCCCCATAATCCTCAAGGGTTAGTGTAAGATACCTTATAATCCTTACAGCTCGTTCCAAGTTGCCTATGCCCTCGACAAAATGATAGGCAAGTTGTTTATATAATACACATCTCAAAATTCCTTGAAAATAATATCGAGTTCCCAACATCTTTTAAAGCAACAGCCTACAACGTTAGCCACGATCTCCCTACATCTCTAATAAAAAAACAAAAAAATTAATTATTAGTCCTGTATTAAAGCTAAGTAAACTGTAAATGGCTTCGAAGGACTAGGAATGTTTATACAGTGTGAGTTTATGTGGTTGCGGAAATACAAGCCCTTGCCGCCGTAGTGTGCCTCGTGACTTGAATACAAATGATGATAATACTAATACTGCTTCTACAACTACTACTACTACTACTGCTTCTACAACTACTACTACTACTACTACTGCTGCTACTACTACTACTACTACTACTACGAATGGTGATGATAATGATGATGATAAGGGTAGTACAACATCCTCTACTGACTGGGAAAGCCGGCGTGGAGAGGAAGTGTGAAGGGGAGTCTGTGCCGTACTCTTCACAGATCTACAGCTTCTCTAACACCTCCTCCTTACTAGCTATACATTTTTTACTCTAACTTGGCCTAAAATTGTCATCTCTCCGTCCTGAATGCTGCGTAGTAACAATATTTTAAAACGAATATGGTGCTAGTCACGAAAAAAAATGCTACGAAAAGAATGCAGAGCCGTGGTAGTCTTTCTCTGCCACCGAACTACGTAAAATAAGCTGCTACATGGCGCAAATCTAAATCAGTTTTGTGTGAAATATCTGCAATTTATTTCTTTATCTGGTACGTTAATATTCTTTTGTATGAAATTCAAACTATGCCAGTATTTAAATATACAGGCAGCATACAAGCAAAGTTAAAGGTGTAAAAAAAAGAAACACATCGCCGAGTTTTCGAAAGGTACTAAAAAATCTAACCTTAAAATAAGACAATCCTCGGTGTCCATATGCATGTGGAGGAACGAGAGGATACTGACGTGGATGAAAAGGATTGAGGAACATGCAAAAGGAATGGAGAGTGCAATGTTCCCATTTCCATCCTGACTATATCCCCATCCACCGTAAACATCCCCATCCTGCTTGTAGTAAAGAATCATTCCCATTTGATTTTCAATAGCTTTTCATAATTTGACGCGGTACCAACAGAGGGAGAGAATATGGTCGGAGGTGACTGTAATAAGTTGGGTTAGTTTCTAAAAATGTAACAAATAATGACGGCTATTGTTTATTGATGGTGTTAGCTTACTTACTGATGATAGAATAATGAGATGACAAGTACGGTAATCCGCGAATAACGGTAGCCCTCAGCATTGCTCAACAGATGTTAGTAAAACAGTACGAAACTAACGTTAACGTCATGAGATACTTCAATCTTTTGGAATCAGATCTTTAAAACTTCATCTCTCACTGACGCCAAATTTTCGTGATATCTAGTTACACTTGAAGATTTTAATCAATATTTTGCTATATTCTCGATATTTTACATTTTATCAAGGCATTTCTGATTTTTTTTTTTTTTTTCATATGGCGACACTGTAGCGCGTTCCCTGTCAAAATCCTAAACCCTTTTCAGCTCAATTTCTGGCCGTGTATAGCCATATTTGACAGTCGATCTAACTAGTACCCGTAACCAAGGAGAGTAATTCCTACCAAACAACTCTGGCTCATCAAATTTCATGCAACCACGATTTGCTATTCAAGTTGTAAATATTAACTACTTCCATCAGATGATGATAAATCGACTGTTACCGTAAGCTGTGGCAACTCTGTACATTCGACAGTCAAGTGGAAATACTGTATAAGGCAAGTAAATTTCCGGGGCGGAGTGGAACAGTGTCCTAGCCACTAAATCACGGTGGAAAAAGCTGGGCGTTGCCTTGTGTTTGGCACTGGAGTAACCGAATGATGTACGATGGCCTGGGACGAGATGTAAAAATGTTCTTAACCTCTTCAATCCCATTCTTCTTTTAGTTTATTCTTGCTACGTCCAGACTGTTTTCCTTGGTTGGATGCATAGCCTTTGCGTCGGCACCTCTTATTCGCTTAACCCCCTCCACGTCACTCTTGAACGGGACCTTGGCGACCTTATCTTTGACTTGTTTTATTAGGTGATTTCTATTTCATTTAGGAGCTAAAATAAATTAATGTGTTTGTTTTCTGTCCGTAATTAGGTCTTTAGGTTTATTTCCAGTTTCAGGTCAACATTAGTTTTATGATTCCTTGTATCTTTTCACTCACCTTCCAAAATTCATATACTACTACTTTACTCGTAGTTCCTTCCAGGTGGTTGCCATCACTTTCAGATAAGAACTCTATTTCTACATAATTTTAAAAGTAGAATTGTTGTAATCTTATTAACACTTCTTTAACCCTTCCACACTATGCCTACTATCTACTGTATATGCTAAGTGAAATCGTCTGAAGGGAGCATGAATAGGAGAATATATGTCACCTAACTGACGGCGTTCAGTATCAAAATTGCCTAGGTCTGCGTCGCTGCACAGAATAACCTGTGTTCGAAGTAGTGAGCATAAAACCTCTCACCACGAAACTAATCCGTTTTCAGTTTCCTATATTTTTGGTGGAAAGTAAACTACCGTATCTTGCGGCCGTAACACTCCTCCACTGCTAAGCTGCAACAGTAAAAACGTTACAAAAGCTACTGTAGTACATGCAAAGGATACATTTCAGTATTAAAGTGTAGAAGTTCTCAAATGGAGTGAGCTCCACTGAATGCTTTCACTCGAAAGACGACAGTATAATAATAATAATAATAATAATAATAATAAATGATACTGATGATGATGATAACGCCTGATACGGCGCAGTTTCGTTTTTCGTACACTCGCATCATGATGATAGAGGATGAGAGCAATTATTGCTGTGTGGAATAGCCTGTGGTGAAGGTCATGGTAGTGGTAGAGGAGGAGGAAGAAAGGGGAGTGATAACGTTGGTGATAGTACGAGACGAAGTCGATAATAATTCAGTCAAGAATTCAGGGATATACATGTCAAAACTGCTTGCACAGTTTTCAGGGCTATACAGACCTGTATGACTGCACGATGTTTCCCGATATCTTATGACTTCGTTATTGAGCAAAGAATACACCACAACACTTCGCTGACAAGAACACAACTGCAGACTAAGGACGAGACCCACGAGGGGAGATTCGAATCTTGAGTGAAACATCGAGATCAGATCTGAAAATGCTTCGAATGTTAAGCGCTCGCTGTATTACTTGATCTACGCGTCACATTTCGGAGCTTTGAAACTAAAAATTGGATTGTACGAGAGAGAGAGAGAGACAGAGACAGAGACAGAGAGAGAGACAGAGAGAGAGAGAGAGTTCTTTTTCCTGACCGAACTTACCCTGCTCTCCTAGATTCTCTCCAACACGCACGCCATCTTTCATCCATTTCCTCCTTTCAGTACGGACATTTATATGTATAATATATTTAACCCTTTGGTCAGGATCCTTTAAAATGGACTGAATAAGTTATTTTCTATAGTTAAAAAAGGGAGGAACCCCAGGGTACGGACCTAATGAACTTAGCGACTGTGAGCCCATAGGTGGAGCACGGTTCGTTAAGCAGGCTACTCTTCCAGCAAATACCACATACAGGAGCCCTGAGAACTAATGGGTTAAATACAATAAGTTGACAAAAAAAAAAAAAAACTACCATTATGGAGTTTAATGTGCTTAAGGATGCAGTAAATTAAAGTGGTTGGTCTTTGTTATTTAAAACATTTATGCCTATCAACTGCACGGGTCACTAAGGCAGATAATCATTTTGGGTTTATGAGTAAGGGAGGGGAGTTTGTAGTGCGTGCTTCCCCTCCCATCCTGTGCTTGTTTACTGCCTGAAATGTTATAGTCGTCACGGGAAGCTCACGCACGTCCGGATAAGGGAGTGGAACACTGACATTTAAACTCTGCATCCTCCCTCCTCAATCGCTGTCACTTTGTCACCCCATCATTTACACACTGGCTACTCCCTTTCTTTCCACAACTCCCAGTCTTTGCCTGTAAATAATTGTGACTAACCTACCATGCTCTGCCTCACTTCTTACATGTGTAAAGACTTGTCCCTTTCCAAAACGACCAGTCTCTCCATCAGTGTCATTCTTTTACTCCCATTCTTAGCATCACATTCATTCTTTCATAATGAATATTTCCTTTCTTTCCAAACCCCCCAATCTTAGAACAGCCATTAGTCTGTTCCATTCTTTGCATCACTTCCATTCTTTACATACCCCCCCACCACCACCACCACTTTTTTAAAGTCCTATTCTTTCCACAATTTGCCCACTGCTGCGTTCCATTTCTTTTTCACCCTTCCTTAGCACATTATTACCATTATTTCTTCCGTTTTCACACAACTAACGGTACTTTCTTTTTAAGCAATAATGCTCTGCGCTTTTGAAGGTTCGAGTGCATCAATGAATTTGTTAATTTAGTTTCCGTACATATAATTTCTCGTACGTACACACCAGCATTTCTGGGAAGATAATGAACAGGAAACAGTGAAACGTTCACTCAGTCTTGGTAGTGCTGCCTGCATACAGCCATAGCCGACCCTAATCCCATTGCGAGATGAGAAATCGTGACGGTAGGACAAATAACTAAGTTGAACGTCTAGAACTGTAAGCGCGAGCCGGTAAGTTAGAGAAGCGATCATAGCATTCGAAGGTTTTGAAAGATGTGTTACTGCTGGCTATAGACTAAAAGGGCGGATCATCGTCATCGCCCCAGCTCCTGTTCCCATCTAAAAGGGTGGAGTATGATACTCTAGGACCCAGAAAGAGTGAAAACACACAAGTGGGCGAACTCTTTACAATATACCCAGCGAAATGGGCCACGCAAACATTTATATATCTGTAAACGCATCGGAGGGAAGTCTTATTTTGCATTCGCTACATTGATGGAAGTCTAAGTGGTTACATTATCGTACAGGTTCTGTTATTACATCTTCAACTACACAAATCTGTAAGTACACTGATTCAAGACTCAACTGAAACGACAGGCTACAAAACTAAATGAAAACAGAACTATTCAAGAGGAAACAATAACCGAACCATCTTGTAATAAATGAAGCCAAACACTGATAACTATTATATAACCTTACCTTACAGAGTGAAGAACTACTGACGGACGTGCTATACTCAGTGCACTCGCTGATGGGCATGGCTGCGGGTGGCATGTGGGCGGTGGGTGGTGGGGGGATGCAAGGCTCCTACTCCCGCACATGTGTCTCCGTGGAGCAGGTGCAACAAGTCCTACAGGCAGCCTTCCACGTCACACATGATACTATGGACCGCATCATGCAAGAAGTCCGGGGTAGACCTGTAAGTTTCCAATATGTGCAAGTTGATGATTTTGTACGGTAATTCTCTCTCTCTCTCTCTCTCTCTCTCTCTCTGTGTGTGTGTGTGTGTGTGTGTGTGTGTGTGTGTGTGTGTGTGTGTGTGTGTGTGTGTGTGTGTGTGTGTGTGTGTGTGTGTGTGTGTGTGTGTGTGTGTGTGTGTGTGTGTGTGTGTGTGTGTGTGTGTGTGTGTGTGTGTGTGTGTGTGTGTGTGTGTGTGTGTGTGTGTGTGTGTGTGTGTGTGTGTGTGTGTGTGTGTGTGTGTGTGTGTGTGTGTGTGTGTGTGTGTGTGTGTGTGTGTGTGTGTGTGTGTGTGTGTGTGTGTGTGTGTGTGTGTGTGTGTGTGTGTGTGTGTGTGTGTGTGTGTGTGTGTGTGTGTGTGTGTGTGTGTGTGTGTGTGTGTGTGTGTGTGTGTGTGTGTGTGTGTGTGTGTGTGTGTGTGTGTGTGTGTGTGTGTGTGTGTGTGTGTGTGTGTGTGTGTGTGTGTGTGTGTGTGTGTGTGTGTGTGTGTGTGTGTGTGTGTGTGTGTGTGTGTGTGTGTGTGTGTGTGTGTGTGTGTGTGTGTGTGTGTGTGTGTGTGTGTGTGTGTGTGTGTGTGTGTGTGTGTGTGTGTGTGTGTGTGTGTGTGTGTGTGTGTGTGTGTGTGTGTGTGTGTGTGTGTGTGATTTGAATTATCGTAACCTCCTAAAGTAATACAAGCTAAGAAATATTACTAACCTTAAAACTATATATAGGCTAATTGGGGATTTATACAACTGCATATGCTAGCCAGTCTGGGAGGCTATACAGTTTCATTTGGTATATATATATATATATATATATATATATATATATATATATATATATATATATAATGATAGTGTATAAAACTGATTAGTGGTAATGAAGTATTAGTATACAACATGTATTATAGGCAGTCATATTTAAGGCGTCTTAAGCGTATTATGTAACTGTCATTATTCCACTGCAGCTGTACACTAATATGTCATCAGTTTCTGCAAAAATTAAAAGATAAATATTAAAGGATACAATTGTCTTGCATTATATAGCCATCATTTCCGCTCATTTGCTAACAGAGTAATATTAGAAAGCTAGTGATAACCTACTACTGTTACACCTGGATTATTATAATTATAAGATTATAAGGATCCATGTATGATAACATTAGTTGGTAAATTTGCTCAGTTTGATTACAGCACACCTTTTATTTTTTAGGCCCCTGAGGTTAAACTTCACCTGACCTTAAAAGAAGCAAAGGATTTACGACCCAAAACTGTGAAAGGTAAGGACGAAGACAATGAAAGATGTTGCGTTTTAATGTTACTAAGCCTTTTACCTTATTCCATATACAGATATACTGTAATGCAATTGAAAGAATGGAATTACCGAAAGCATGTAGAGTTTTTCTTCACTGTATTATTAGAAGTAGGAGGAGGTGCTACCCTTCATGTGGCTGTACGCTCAGTGGTAAGCCATATGGTTTGTCGGACCCTAGTACCATTTATCACGCTGGATGGTAATCAAATGGACGCCTGGTGGACAGGTGTAGGTAGATCGTGGGTAAAGGTGTTTGAACCCTGGCCCATAAGCGATTACATCCAAGGGCTGGTTGGGATTTTTGCTATCATATCCGAAAATGAACGAGTGATGACTTCTTTATTCATCTCATATGTTTTGACTAAGTCGCTTAGCCTGAAGCTACCACATTCCTGTTGAAGCACTAAAGGATTCATTGACAGATGGATAGACAGATAGACTGATAGATTATATTTCATACAATTTTTTTTTTTTTTTTAATCATACCCTGACTGTAGGTTAACCATTTCACTATGAAGTGGTTTTAATCTTTTCAAGGAACTACCAAACGATTCTATTCAACCTACAAGAACCTGCTAGTAATGAAAGTATTTAATGAAGACTGTATCTAATTCTTCTTAGCCGAAATGTCTCCCCAAAGCTGGAACATAAGAGATTGCAAGGATGACTTTAAAAGTAAGTCAGCAGATGGAAAGGGTTAACTCTTGGATTATAGATACAGACTAAAACAATTTGTAAGAGCAATCATTTTATGCAGGCTTTATTTTGCACAAGGAGAGCCGGTGGTGTAGTGGTAGCACATCCAGCTCGCAACTGCAAGATCACAATTTCCATTCGCTTGTCGGTCAGACTGCTGGACAAAGTTTGCTCCCCCCTTTCTCCCTGGTCACAAAGCGTACGAAGTGACCTATTCAAGGGAAAGATAGTAACCTAATAAAATGTTATTTAATGACACTTACGCAGTCGATATACATTAATCCTAAGCCTTCTTATTCTTCATACCAGGGACGACAAACCCTTATGTGACAGTGATGGTCCCAAGTACGGGCCAGTCCCACCGCACCAGAATGGAGAGAGACACCTTGCATCCCAAGTGGAATCAAGAATTTACGCTGTGAGTCAAGTGATCCATTCCGTGCATGATTTTTCTTGCTTTCTACAGAAATCATTATTTTACACACACACACACACACACACACACACACACACACACAATATATATATATATATATATATATATATATATATATATATATATATATATATAGATCCCATTGGATCCCAGGGATGCTGGGCGAGGCATGGCACTGGGTGGGTACTAAGCGTACCGCCCTCCGCCCATCGGCTCATAGTCGCGAAGCACATAGATCCCTACCCGGGGGTTCCCTACTCTATAAAGACTTGAGATATCCCAGTCCTGTCCAATATTCCGGACACCGGGCTCCAATGGGTTAAAGAGACTGATAGGTTTGCCAGTCATTAACCCATTGGATCCCAGGGGTGTTGGGCGTGGCATGGCACTGGGTGGGTACTAAGAGTACCACCCTCCGCCTATCGGCTCATAGTCGAGCTCATAGGTCCCTACCCAGGGGTTCCCTACTCTATAAAGACTTGAAAAATCCCAGTCCTGTCCAATATTCCGGACACCGGGCTCCAATGGGATATATATATATATATATATATATATATATATATATATATATATATATATATATATATATATATATATATATATATACCTAGGTTATCCCAATTTTTATTGCAGCACCCGATTTAGTTATACTTGAATGATCATCCATGTACAATACCTAATCCCTTTATTCACGTGGGTTGCCCAGACTCAGAAATTCACATCTCCCTGCTCTTTTGTGTGGACTCAGAGTAAAGATGAAAGTCAGCCTAACGCATTATCTCCCCGCTTTTTTTTTTTTTTTTTTCATTATCAGTCAATAACAGGCACGGAATTTGAATTATACGTGATAAGGAAGATCGGTGATGGTTTGCCCCCCCCCCCTTTTTTTTCGTGTAGAAAAATGTAATAGGCAATAATAACACCCACATTTTTTAGAGCCAAAGTATTATCCAATAAACATACTCTTTTACTTTAAGCATTAGAAGCACCTTACCAAATAATTTCTTCTTGATAGCCTGTTATATTTTTCTAATTATTTCTGGGGTAGTAAATAGAACGTTTCTTGTTAAATCTGTTTCCCCGTTGTTTCTGGCTTTGTTCCGCTGTCAACTAGATTCGTCAAAGGAATGGCGGAAGCGACCATTCTAACCAAACAGTTAGTTTAACTGTGCCAAATAATTTAACCTAAACTTACCTAACCCAATCTCCAGTTGTGAAATTGGGAACGAAATCCACCTTTGAGTACGTTAGAGTAAGTTCCTTCCATTTCGCCGGACACAAACAAATGCAGGCACGGCCAGAGGAATAATGTGACGAAAATAGCGGGGGGGGGGGGGGGCGGAGATTCAGCAGGAAAAGACCATTACCACTCTAAAAATAGTCAGCAAAATACAGACAACATACTTCTGCAGCTTAAAGTAAAGTGTCCATTTACCGTGGTATTCTATTATTCGGTAATAAATTTTGTAATATTCATTGCTTCTCTCTTTAACTGTGATAGAGCTCAATGGGCGCTCACGTTCGCTGTTTGTAATGGTTCGGCAACAGCAGTAAAATTATTCGGTCTCATAATACTAGTCTAAATCTTATAACAACATGATGGATATTAAATAAAAACAGAATTTACCAATGCAGAACAATTTTACTATATCAGACCCAAAAATACTCCTCCATATACAGTACTATACTATAGTACGTAAGGTGTTTTTACGCAGAAAACTAGAAATTGAAAAATCTCTCTCTCTCTCTCTCTCTCTCTCTCTCTCTCTCTCTCGTCAGATGTCTGTTTACCATATCTTAATACATAAGTATGTTATACAACAATGCCAATAAACATTTTTTTCATCCATCCATCATCCAATCCTACATTGTCCCATGAGGAGCGTAGGAGCCCGGGGCTAGGCAGTTGGTCCAGATTACGATGAGAGTGACCAGCCTCACTCATCCCTGAGTGGCAATACATGAGCAATCAACCCCAACCACCCCTTGGATATAAACCTTCACCGTCTCAATCCGATTGGAGTGCAATAATTACCCACTAAATCACCAGGCGCCAAAATATGGTTATATGGTTACCACCCAGCATTGTAAATCATTTCCTGGTGTACAGGAAACCATTTGGCTTGTCACTCAGTGTAGAGTCACCCACAGGCAGAAGGAAGAAAGGAAAGAAAAGAGGGAGTGTAAAGTCACCCGTAGGCAGAAGGATGAGGAAAGAATGAAGGAAAAGAGACAGAAGAGGATGGAAGGAAAGAAGGATGGTCATCATCAGAGAAATATTTGATCTAACACTTGAAAGTTTCACATCATGCCAGGTCTCTGTCCTTTAGACCTGTTGATGTTTCCACACAGTATTTTATGATTGCATATCCACACATATTTATGATTGTTGAGCTCACTGGACTCAGCTGAAAAGCTACATAAAACTTGCAAAAAAATCAGAAATATCTGAGTTTCATCTGTAAGTAGGGCCATCACTGTAACCCATTTCCATCAGGTCACTGGCAGTATGTCTTTCACACCCACACAAAAGATTGTGAGCATAGTATCCATATAATTTTAAAGAAAAAGTCTGAACTCCCACCAACAAAATTATCACCGCCTTCCCCTGCTAGCAACGTAAACCCATCTACTGCCTTTTCCTCTGGGAATCCAGACATCCAGTCATCCACCCACCTAATTACCACTTACCCACACACACTGCCTGCACCCACCCACACTGCCCATCCATCACTCCCACCCATCTGCCCACCAACTTACCAAACCACCAAGCTTCTCCAGCAGGTGACTTGCAAGTTCACACACACACACACACACACACACCAGCTTTTATAGTAATGTATCATTGACACTGCTCTTGAAAACATTGAATTTTTGTCTAGCTCTTTCAGGGTGCATGCACATGTACCCAAGTATTCCTTCCTTCCACTAGGGTTCTTTCCTGTCCCCCCATGAATTACATTCACGTGGGGATACCCCATGGGAATACCTCCCTTGGGTAGGCTACAATTGAGAGTCATCCCTCATAGGGGAATTGACCTCTCTAAAAGAGCTAAGTCTCCATAAAGGGCCATCCCTTTTAGGAAAATCACAACGGCCATACCACGTTGAGTACACAGCTTCCCATCCGATCAGCGAAGTTATGCAACGTTGGGTCTGGTTAGTACTTGGATGGGTGACCGCCTGGGAACACCAGATGCTGTTGGCATCCCTACGTGTCAAGTGGGGTTGGTGGAGGATTAGTGCCCCTCCCTGTAAAACAATTAACTCTAAGCCCTTGGCCACCCCGTTTGGGATACATGGCATCTGGCAATGAATGAATGAATGAACTTTCCTCTAATACTGGGTTAATCTTTCACGGGAGTTATAACTTTTTTGCTATTGACAACTGGCCTGTGGACCAAGTTCTTTAAGTGATTTTTTTTTTTTTTTTTTTTTTTTTTTTTTAATGTATTTGGTAAGGAACACATGAAAAACTAATCTAATAACCCTAACATTTAGTGACCTAATTAAGAAACTACTTTTTGCACTAAAGCCTAAACATACCAACAGGAGAACCTAGTTATTGCCTGAAGTCACAAAAATTTAAAAGTTAGAGCAAAGTACCTCAACCACCAGTTCACCATCGACTGTGAATGTGCAATACTTCTCCATGTTACACACTTACATGCATTATCAGCTGTCTGTCAGGTGATGCATAGGCAGGTTTGGGCTAGAATTATAAGTCACAATAAATTTTGACCAATACTGACAACATTATTGAATATGGAGGGGGTTGCCAAAACAGGAAATTAACTGACTGTTTGGTCACACGCTTAACTTCATCATTTCATGCTGTGTTAACTCTACTATCCATACCACTTACATTAAGCAAATGACCACTGAATTGTTTTACTTCACCACAGGAGGCTATATTTCATCTAGGAAGCAGACACGCTGGTGTGTTTACAGTATAGAGAGTTAATATCAAGTCAGTATGAGCCAAAATACCTTGTGAGCAACACTGACTAATTTTGACTGATCTTGATTAAGATTCAGTTTCATGTTGAGTTTTGATGCTCACAAACATGGCATCAACCCAATAATCAGTATGCATTATCAAGGTTAATTAAAATATCATAACTCTGAACATCATGAAAAACCACCTACTGTGCATGTTTGATACTCTGTACTATATACTGTATCAACCTTGGCTTCACACTTGCAAGCTGAAACTTAATATGCCTTCTCCTTTGGGAAACCCCCCAGGCCACTCACCAACCAACCCACTGTCCCTGTTCAGTGTCACAACAGCACTCCTTAGTTGGTTTATTTTCACCAGGCAAAGATCCCTAATCCCATTCAGCTTGGTTGATGGTCACAGGTAGTAAGACTGGGGGGGGTTGGTTTGACCAGTAACCAAGGAGATTCATTCCTGCATCATAGCTAGGGCTCACTGAATTTCATATAACCATGACTTAGTATTCAAGGTGTGAGAGTAACCCAGTTGTGTCAGATGAAAACAGAGTGTTTAGGCCTTAGCCAGTGGAAGGTGCCACAATTGTCCCATCACTCCCTTAAGCTCTACCCACTATCCTAGCCAACCAGTGAGATGTGCCAGTACCCACTGATGGCATCCCTTGGCTTCTCCCAATCTGATTAGCAGTAAGGAGATGCCAAAACTCATGATTACTCCCCTAAGTTCCTCCCACATGTTTCATGCTCAGAAGCACAGCAACTATATTAATGTATATGGATAAGGCTGCTTCCAACACTCCTTTTTCCTTCTAAAAATCACTGGTGTCAGGAAACAGTTTTTAAATGCAGAAGTCAGATTGCTGTCACTGCTCAATCACTAACACTTTCATAATAGTAAATATTAAAATAGGCCTGTAATATAATGTAACTTGAAACTTCAAAATCATTTGCCTGAATCTTAAGATGTTTCATGTGTGGCTCCTAGTGCATTTGGCAACTAGTAATGCATAATACTACATAAGTGTAATTTTTCTTTCTCTTTCAGACTCCTGAAAAACCTACAGAAAGATACTGTTGAAATAGAAGTGTGGTAAGTCTTTCCACAAACTTATGCTGTATTAGTGTACTTGGAATGCTACATACTGTAGTTACTGCAGTATTATTAATAGATGAAACTATATACTGTATTGTATACTGTTACACTATTCCTTAAAAGAAGATGCATGCATTTTTTTGTTCTTTTATGAACTAGAGAAAAGATTGTTTTGCTTAATCAACATCTGTGTCAGGCATGAGCATGATGCAGTGACGGTGAAACAGCTGACAGCAGTACGGGACATCCGTGCATTGGGCCGCTTAGTAAAAGGCACTACAGCACAGGCACAGCATCAGGCCGCTCATCTTCTTGGCCATATCACTCTTAATGTCAAAGTAAGGAAAAACTAATAACTTTGGTAGAATACCAGTGCATTTTTAAGAAATTTATATTGCAGGAACAATTTCTGGACCTTGTCTTGTACTGGACCTTTTTTTCCTTGTTTTGCCTCCTATAAGTTAATTTGTTTTGCTACGTAACCTTTTATTGTTGGTAATTGATTCAGTAATGTCATATACAAGAACTTACTGTAACAATCAGTCTTCCCTTAAATTCTTGGAAGTGTACAACAAAATGCAAATTTAAGTGAAATGGCTTTGGGTGAAGCTTTGACAAAACACAAAACAGTAATTTCTCACTTTAAAAGTTATTTTAGAATGAATCATAAGCAACTCTAAATGAAGAAAAGATGCTTATTCATTAGCAGTTGAATAATGATGAAACTTAAAATAAGAAGTAACTGTACGGTGTGCTTCAGTATGATGTTAACACTTAAATGGAAAATAATTTTAACATTTTCTTTCCTGTTGACTGAACTGGTCCACGAATGTGCTTATAATGATGGCAGAAGAGTGGACACCATTTGACTCTTTAAAGCTATGAACGTATATCTGTTAGCATGTCACGAATTGCCAGTTCTCATTCAGTGAGTGTTAACATCTTTCTGAAATATCCTGTAGATTGTGCATCACCAATACACAGACTTTTCAATTCTCCTTCTCTCGCTTACCAAAGGACATAAGCCAACGTGGTCTAGTGGATGACTGGTACACCTTGGAAAAGAAGAGAACTGAAGGAGACCAGGTCAGTGGTGGTGGAGACCTGAGCATAGTCAAGGAACGAGGGACAGTGCACATTGTTGTAAATGTGAGTTCTTCATCAGCCCAGTTGGGGTTAAAGGACAGGCATTCATTTGACTCACTCCTGGCCCGCCTTATTCACCAGCAACTGACAGCCACTGACAATAACAATGAGGTGAGTTTTAGTGTCCTTGTTTAACATCTCTCCGTCTACAGTATTTATAGTCAGATGTCTTAACCCTGTACTAATGATATTGATAAAAAAGTAACCTGTGTGATTAAAGTTTATACAGTGATCCCTTGGTTATTGTGCATAATTGTTACTGCACCTAGTGCATGATGATGAAAGCATAGAACCTTTGAGGTTTATCCTAATTCGTACTGGGCCACCATACTTGTAAACCCAAATTTTTCTTTTACAACAGTATAGACCCACTAAATATAATTCATAAAATTATGGTAAGTAGCTATTAGAAACACACATAGGCATGGTTAGTTAATAGAAAATGATGAAATGGACATAATAGGCAAGAAACTCATACAGTACCATATAGAAACCTGAGATGGGCTTGTGGTAAGGGGTTCTGAGGCTAGGGGGTGTAGAGTTAGTGGTCTCCACCACCTAAGATTAGCTCCTCAAGTAGGGCCTCATCTTTGAATCCGTCAAAAACCACTGATTTTGCACCATCATTATCAACAGAAACCAGCTAAGGGATCACTGTAGTGTACAGGTAGAGTAATTTCAACACTTGAGAGGTTTGTGAACTGCCTGTATACTGTATGTACAGTAAGCATTATTATGGCATTAAAATTTAAATAATATAAACATTCATTAACCATGACATTTACATAAATGTTGCATTGCATATTGTAGGTCTTTTTCAGTGGATTTGTAGTTCTGCGGAAGAAC
>NC_137046.1:36237103-36294603 GCF_032717465.1 Coenobita brevimanus
ATGTTTAACTCCGCCCTATCCCAACCTCTCTTTTCCACCACTGCCTCCCCCCCAATCCCGACCATTTTAGGAATTTTTTTTTTTTTTGGCTCAAACCTTCGCTTTTGGTGAGAAACATCGAAAATTCACAGAGAAATCGCTCACCTGAGGTATGAAATACTCATTACAGGTAGGAGTACCTCCTTACCTTACTGGGTTTTCTATCAGGCTGGCACCAAAGAAAACGAGTTCTATGGGAGGATAACTATTTCACACCACTCATAAACTGTATTTATTTATTTACTTGGTATGAGTTTATATGTAGTACAAGAGTATATTGGTTTTCAAGCAGTAATATAGGCATTATAAGCATTGTTTCACTCACTAATACCTGGACCTTTTTTGCCACATTACCTGATCATCATTTCTAACTGTTTCTTCCTTAATCACCATAGGGGTTTGCACACCTAATTATTTGAAATTTAGTAAAAAATTTGTGCTTAATTATTAATCGAAAATCAGGATTCAGAGTGAAAATTTCTTAAAGTTAGCAGAAGTGTTTTGCCTCTAGCCTAACAACTCACCCTGACGGACTTTTGTTTTAGATAAATATCGATTTACAATGCAGATATTTTTTTTTTGTACTCAAAATAAATATTTATGCAAAACAGAAATCTGTCAAGGTGTGCTGATGGTCTGAAGGGGAAATATCTGCTAACATTGGCCAACCACTCATCAGCTGACCGAGATGTAAGCACTGACAATCTGAAGGGGAAAAATATCTGCTAACATTTGTGCATTTTAGCTCTGAAACCTAATTTTTTAATTAAGTTACATTAAGTAAAATTTTTAAAGTAGATTTCAGATTAGGTGTGTATGAGCCACTGTGGCGAAAAAAATTAAAATATTTTCCAGTGAAAAGTGCCGATTCGGTATTTAGTCACACCGAGTAGGGTGAGCTAAGTGAGAAGGAATGGATCCCATTCTCTTCATTTGTAAGAAAATATTTTTTTTATTACCTATGAATTTTATTGTGTCCAACCCTCCCTTAAACTTTATTGTGTTATGCAATAAACTATTTATAGTGGAATTTGAGAAAGGCAAGAGGCAAATGGAATATTGCCACGAGTTAGGAACTGGTGACGTGAAGCAGGTTGGTGGCCAAGTTGCATTTCATGTATGAAAATAATTTCTTGTGTATGTTACAAATGGCCTTTATCGTGTCAAAACCTTGCAAAAATTATACTGTGTTGTGCAGCAGACTGCTTATAGTTATATATGAGAGAATAATGGCCGGACTTTTGTTGAGAATCCCGGGCTTGTACGGGCATTTGTATGTGCTCAGTAGAATTGTGTATTTACAGTACAGAGGCATGGGCTTAGTAGAATTGTGTACATATAGAACACAGCCATACAATATGACTTAGATACTGTAGATCTTAGACATTCTACTGATGCATCTAACTGATGTATGTAAATCTTTGTATTCATGTAGGCTATGTACCAAACTGACTGAACTGAAACACTTACCTGTTTTTCATCATTTACAGGCTAGGAGAGTGTCTTCCTGTAGAGATGAGTGCAGAATCAGGAGTGTGCGAGTACCACCGGTGGTTCTCACGAGGTGTGATGCGATGGTTAGAACTAGCCGTATGTAAGGCCATGTCAATGATAGGCAAGGCAGTAGAGCTGGACACATTCGAGCCAGTTGATTCACACTGCAGTTTCTCATCTTCTGCCACAGACACCATTGGTATCTTCCATGATGTGAGTTTCATTTGGTCTTCCATAGTCTATCTATCTATCTATTGCCAGACGCCTCAATCCCGTTTGGGGTGGCCACAAACAAATCGCCTCCAAGTCGCCCTGTCCCCCGCCATTTCACTGCCCTGCTCCCAACTCACACCCCCCTCTCTCATATACCTCTCCACCCCATCCCTCCATCTCATCCTCGGCCTCCCCCTCCCTCTTCCCCCCTCCACCTCACTCACATACACTCTCTTCGTCAGTCTCTCACCCTCCATCCTCTCCACATGGCCAAACCACCTCAGTGTGTTCCTCATAACGCTTCCTATCACATCCACATCCACACCACAATGCTCCTTTATATCCTCATTCGTCAGCCTGTCTCTCCATGTGACTCCACAGGCTCCTCTTAAATAACTCATTTCCACTGCTCTCACTCTTGACTTGTGTCCTTCCAGCAATGTCCAAGCTTCACTTCTGTACGTTAGAGTTGGTATCACAATACTGTCATGTAGTAACTTTTTCACTTCTATGCTCACTTCCTGTTTCTTACCCACTGCTTTCAAGAACCAGCAACCTTTCTTCCCTGCTGTACCCTTTCAAGCACTTCACCCTCCAAACCTCCATCCTTACTCATCACACTACCCAAGTACTTAAACGTACTCACATTTTCCAATTCCTCACCATCCAACCTCGCTGTACATTCACTGACTTCACCTCTCTCAAAGACCATCACTTTACTCTTCCCTACATTCACCTTTAGATTCCGTTTCTTACACACTCTCCCAAACTCATCCACGAAGCCTTGCAGCTCCCCTTCGTCTTCACTCAACAACACAGTATCATCTGCAAACAACAGTACAGGGAGTTTCCAAGATCCTCTCTCACCAGGGCCACACCAACATCCACTACCCTACCTTGTACCTCTTTTATTACCCCATCCATGTACAGATTGAACAACCATGGAGACATGACACATTCCTGTTTCAACCCAACTTTCAAAGAGAAAAATTCACTTAGTTCACCATCCACACGCACTGCAGCCTTCGCACCATCGTACATACTCTTCACAGCATTCAACAACTTCCCATCTACTCCATATATTCTTAACACTTTCCACAATCCTTTGTATCCACCCTGTCAAATGCTTTCTCCAAATCCATGAAAGCCGCATACAACTTCTTTCCCTTCTCTAGAAACTTTTCCACTAAAGATCTAAGAATGAATATCTGATCTACACAACCTCTTCCCTTCCTAAAGCCTCCCTGTTCTTCTCCAACTAATTTCTCTGTTCTTTCTCTAACTCTGTCAATAAGTATCCTACCATACACTTTTCCTATTATACTAAGAAGACAAATGCCCCTATGATTACCACACACTTCTTTTTCCCCTTTTCCTTTGTACAAGGGAATAATTATACCTGACTTCCAATCCTCCGGGACTCTACCTTCCTCCCAGGCCAATCTGCACATCTTCCACATCCATTCTACTACTATCTCTCCCCCATGCTTCAGCATTTCATCACACACTCCATCAATTCCTGGGCCTTTCCCCGATTTAACTTTCTTCATTGCTTCCACAACTTCTATCCTACTGATTTCTTCCTGTCTTCTCACCTCCCTCCTTCTCCCAGCCATTCCCCAGCTAATTATACTCGCACTACTTCCATCCTCTATGTTCAACAATTCCTTAAAGTGTTCTCTCCATCTGCTCCCATTTTCTCCCGTCTCCACTAGTAATCTGCCATTTTTATCTTTCACTCCCCTGCTAACTTCACTTCCACCCTGTCTTACTCTTTTCACCTCTTTCCAGAACATTTTCTTACAGCATGCATGCATGCATATATATATATATATATATATATATATATAATGTACATATGTACATATGCATATATACACTGATCGTGTTGTTTAAACTTTAGTGTTTTCCTTGTATATACATATTTTAAGTTAAGTAATCCTTTTTATCACTGGGAACAGGCAAGCAAGAATACTGCCTTTGCTACATACTGCCTGTATAGACAATAGTTGGGGGCTGTAAACCCCTCCTTTCTGTATTGGTTTAATTACTGTATATGTAAACAGCTACAGACATTTCATGGCCCAAGATAGGGGAGATCACAACTGGCACTTCTTTTCTTGTGTGATTTGTGTTCACGGTAAGATCAAGGAATCACCCTGGATCTCCCATCATACTCGTACATGGAAATGCAAGACGTTAGGTTATAATGATGATGATTTAAATCTTCATTCTCTTGTATTGTACTAATAATATAACACTGAGGTTTGTTAAGGCTCATTTTTTAAAATACTATATGCTTTTATTGGTCAAGGCAGTTTTTAATCCATATTTCATGCAGAATATGTACTGTATGTATGTATGTAGCAAATTTTGTACATACAGTAGAACCTCTCTCATTTGGACTATATGGGGGGGAAGGGTTGTCCAAATTAGCAGATTGTCCGGACCATCAGGGTATCTCCAGTTCATACCAAAAACTATCTACATATGGTATGTTTGTTAATTATTAACATACGTGGCATATGTCAACCCTGTGTAACTGCAAAAGATGAAAGGATACTAAAATAACCAAACTAATCATGTACGATAGTTTTGTAATGCATAATTTACAGGTAAGGCCATGACAAGAAACTAGCCAACATTTTAAATTGTAGTAAGTGACTAAGGCCTGTGTAGGCAAAAAAAATAATTAATTAATTAACTGTAATATTTGGAATAAAAATAAAACTTATGTAGGCAAAAAATACATTGTCATCTTTGGCATATTGATAACACCCATATGGGCAAGAAGCTAATGTCTGATGTACAAGTAAAGCACATTTAAGTACAAAAAATAACCCACAGTAATCATTAAACACTGCAGAATATTCTGACCCATTTTTGTGTAAGCAAACTCCTCCTTTTAACACCTTTATTCATTGCAGAAGTTACACTTGCATTAAGGGGCATGGTAAGGAGGATTAACTTTTGAAATACAGCTTAAAAATATAAATGGTTGGTGAACTAGTTGATGGAACGAATGCTAGCGTGTGTTTAAATTGGCGCCCATGTTGCGACCTGGCATGATCCGAGACTAAATGAATGACGATTGCTTTCCGCGCCGATACTGAAAATGACTTTAGAATTACTTTCAACATATTTTTGGAGATTATTATTTTTAAATTTTGTCCGAATTAACAGAAATCCGGATCAAAGGGGTCCGGACCAAAGAGGTTCTACTGTGTGTATATATATATATATATATATATATATATATATATATATAGAGTATATATATATATATATATATATATATATATATATATATATATATATATATATATATAGAGTGAGAGAGAGAGAGAGAGAGAGAGAGTATATATATATATATATATATATATATATATATATATATATATATATATACATATACGCAATCCTAACACTTTGTCATGGTACGGCAGGTAAAGAACTGGTGGGTGAAACTAGCATGGCCTGACCCTGAAAACAGTGCAGTACTGCTAGCCAAAATCTTGGAGGATGTGTGTTCTTGTGGCACCAAGTACTCTGACCTTTTACGTGAAAAAGTTCAGTCAATGTTCCACCAAGAGAGTTCCACTAGGGTCTTCATCACAAAGCAAGTATGTTTCTTGAATCACTGATTTTTTCCTGTTTAATTATATTTGAAATCACAAACTTTTGTTCTCATCTTGAACAGGTAACAGTTACAGGTACAAAAACAGATACTGCGGAATTCCAGATTTCCAAAAATACAGTACCAGTTTTCCAAAAGAATTTTGAAAAAGCCAGTTTACAGATTTTTCTCTAAGAATATATTTACTGGAAAAAAAGCTGATTTGGTTTCCAGGCTCACCACTGTATTGGCAAAGACCTGCAGTAGTCTACAATTGCCCAGTATAGAGAAAGCTGAACTTGCTTAAACCATATGGTTGATTTCATCATTTTCTGTTCTTTGATTGTCACTTTTTTGTTAATTTTCACACATGAACCATGAGAACCATGCCTGTGGGGTAAATTAGAGCATGGATGTAGTGATTACTGAAGGGAATGCCAAACAGCTGGATGTCTCTACATATGAGTGATGGTAATCATAGAGAATTCCAGTTTTCAAAGAAATTCGCATTTCCAAAAACCTCTTGATCTCTGACGTTTCTGATTTGTTGAACTGCCCTGTATTGTTTATATTTTCACTAAAAAATTAATCGTGCTGAAAACTAATGAGCTGAAATTAAAATACAAAATTTGACCAGATATGTGTTGGACTGAACAACATTGACCGAGTGCGGCAGGAACTAACAAGGCTTCCAGACATCTTTGACTATGAAGACCTGCTGGATAAGGTGCGCCATGTACAGGGAGGCAGAGGGTTAGGAGCAGCTGCACAGCTTAAAGACACTGTGGACCGCCTTATTTCCAGTGCTGCAGAGAACATGGAGACTAAAGTCATCCAGTTTGTAGAAACTGTCATTGGCAGGGTAAGAACAAGTCAAGCATGACTTTGTATGAACTATACCATTTAAGCAATGAAATTTTATGTTGACAGTTATTCATTGTTCTGAGAAATGTTAGTGCTGTAGGCCATCATGATCACAGTCTTGTGATGTTATCATCAACCAATCCTGTGTTGCCCCATGAGGAGCGTAGGAGCCCAAGGCTAGGCAAGTTGGTCCTGACATTTAAGATGAGAGTGACCAGCCTCATTCATCCCTGAGTGGTATTACATGAGCATTAAACCCTAACCACCCCTTGGCTATAAACCTGCACAGGCTCAATCCAATTGGAGCGCCTTAATTGCCCACTAACCACCAGGTGCCATTATTTGGTTATATGGTTGCCACCCAGTGCAGTAAATGGTTTTCTGGTGTACAGGAAACAGTTTGGCTTGTCACTGAGTGTAGAGTCACCTATAGACAGAAAGAAGAGGAAAGAATGAAGGCAGAAGGGTAAGAAGGAAAGAAGGAAGGAAGAGAGGAAAGTCACCCGAGAGCAGCACTACATCGAATGAGAGGATGGTGAGCGCCCCCACCTACCACAAATCAGTCAAATTAAATACAGTATAAGCATTAGATTTTTCATGTCACAGTCAGTGGCAATCTGCTTATTTTCACTGTACTTATTCCACAGATGACACCCACACTGGAGAATGCTGTGATTGAAACATGTGAGACCCAGAGTTCAGATCCTTTGTTATCTCATACTCTTGATCCTACCCTGGACCTTTTGAAATCTCATCTCAATACTTCAAACTTCCAGCGCTTCTTATGGCGCACCTGGGAGGTTACTCTTGATATCTTCCATGCCAATATCATGAGGAATGCAGAGGTGAGTGTGCATTTTGTTCATATACCTGGTGGTTGTTATTGCTGAGATAGTAGTTTAATGCACCTTACATTTTTAGTCATCTTTCTTGTTGCACACATATGCCTAACTGTAAATAAGTTCATTCTAAGTGTACAACACAACAACTTGATATTTTCTTACACTTTGGACATTGTAGTACTTTATCAGAATGTGTTCTTATAATATACCATACTATACTGATACCTGTTACATACTGTACAGTACATTGTTTATTTGACCTTGTTTGGTGTTTGTGATGGGTGGGTATATACTGTACAAGATACAGCAGTGTGAGAGGTAGATTTCAAGGTACCATATGAATAGTATGAGTGTGCTGTATGCATTGGAGATCATGTGGTCCAGCCAGGGCTGGAAGAGATTGATGTTGGAGATGTGGCACTAATATGTTCTTGAAGTCTGCTACCTAGGGGATATGATTAGTGTGAAGGGTGGTGCAGAAGCTAACACAGTTGCAAGTAATTAAGAAGCTGTTACCTTTGCTGATAGTAAGAATGTTTAGGTATTGCAAGTGTTACTGATATGCACAATTAAGCTGAGATGGTTTGGCCATTTAGATTGTGCAAGAGTACTGGTAACATTGTGAAGTTCTGTAATGATGTGAACATGGCAGAGAGAACCTCTGCTGCAGAAGGAAAACCTGGGATGTGGTCTGAGTTAGAGGTTACAAAACTTGAACAGAAAGTTACAGCTTGGTGAGCAGCCATCAGATGAAAATAGGATGACCCATGCAGGCTTCAAACACTGCCTTAAAAAATTATGCAACATGGTTTGAGAAACCCAAAAGTCCGATGGTCACCTCCCCAAATTCAGTTCAAACATGACTGAAAATAAATGACTGCAGTATCATATTCTATTACAGTACTGTACTATAAATGAAAACTGTACTGATTTTACACTAACTTGGCCTATAGTTTCACCCTTTTGCAAATTCTTTCACAACTCTGTCATAGCACTTCTTCATGACTTGTACAGTATTACTATAATCTGTTATTACAAATTAGCAGTCATGATAGGGATAGGGCAGGTTCAGGCCGGGCTGGAGTAAAAAGGGTAGAAAACACATGTATACTGTACCTGTATAGATGGCTGTGCACTGCGTATACTGCCACTCATCTTGTATTCTTCACAATGGAAAACACGTGGCAAAGTTGAGAGACTTGAGACACAAATGTCACAATCTGAACACAATGAAAGACGTGGCTAGATTGTGGTCCATCACTTGTCATACAGTGTGTCCACGGACGCAAGTCCCACCCAAACCTACCAGAAGCAGCCCCAAAATAACCCAGCTCATCATTTTTTCCTGCCAGTAGATCTCCAACCAAGCCCAATTGCCTGGGAGAAACTGCAGTTTTGGTAGCTGTATCATGAGTCACCCCACACATTGCCAGTGGTTTGGAAGAACCGCATGATGCCCCCCATTTATTGACCTTAGTACAGAAGAAACAAGAAAAGCTCTTTGGGCTTATATGTGTTCTGTGAATCCAAAATCAGTTTTATTGGGATTCGATAAAATGAGGGTTATTGTACTGTACTGAGTAATATATACAGTATATATATTATATACAGTATATATACACTCAATCCTTGTAAATCGTGGCAATTTGGGTCTGGACCACTGCCGTGATTTACGAAATCCGTGATTTATGAATAATAACTCTTATGTGAAAAATTAATTTGGGTCTGGACTTTGGCCAACCCGCCCCCACAGCACCCTACCTATGCCTATCTAGGCACCATCAAACACAAAAATACAAATTTAGGAATATTCAGTGCATGTATTAAATAGAAATAAGCAATGTTAGGGGATCTTACCCTAATTCTATGACGAAATTGCTTAAGTGAATGGAGTGGGGTGATGTTGGGAAGAACTTAGAACCTCTCAGCACTCGTTCTTTCAAAACTCTTTCGCCAGCTTTGAAAACTTCTCTCCCTTCTCAACACAACGAATGAGCTCCAAATGTTGACTGTATGACAATGGCGGCAGCTTCTTGACGCCATACTGCTTAGAGCGTTTCATCGGAGGGTCAGGAGGGGCCATGGCAGGTAGGAGGCGGGGGGAAGTTGCACAAAAAAGGCAGGTAGCTCTCGTACTAGCCTAGGTCAGCGATTTTCATGACTTAACAGTGATTTAAGGTTGGTGGCAGTCTGACGGCCACTTAGCCGTGATTTACAAATCTGTGATTTATGAACACGCGATTTACGAGGATTGAGTGTACATATATATACGTATAGAGAGAGAGAGAGAGAGATACTCTGGTTTTAGGATGGGATGGGTTATGAAAAAGACAACACTAGGCAGGGAATCGTACAGCGGGGTAGATTTAACATGTAAAGTATAGGGATACATTTTTGAGCCTTGGGATTCCTCCTCAACCAAGTCCTAAGCCCACCCAAATGAGTCCAAAAACAAGTTTATAGCCAGTCTAAATGGCTTAATACCTTTAAAAGGTGCTAACCTAAGCCTAAAACCTGTTAATAACTCACCAATACCAACAAATAAAAATCTGACAATTATAAAATATAAGCCAGAAAATATCAAACGGCTCTGATCACTTATTTCTTTTAAGTCCATGTCTGGTCTTGGTCATCATCCTTGCTATTCCCCCCAAGGCTAGTGGACATGTGGTGCTCCCTAGCACTCACTCATCCTCCTCAAAGCCCTCAAACCCAATCTCTGGGGGAAAGTCAGAGGGGGGGAAGGCTGGCAAGGTGGGGTGATGGTTGTGGGAGACTGATGCAGTGGCTCAGGTGGTGGTGATGGAGTCTGATGCGATGACTCACAAGGTGGTGATGGGATGCGATGCGATGACTGACGAGGTGGCGAGGGAGACCGATGCGATGGCTCATGTGGTAGCGAGGGAGACAGATGTGGTGGCTTACGTGGTGGCGAGGGAGACAGAGACAGTGGCCGAAGTGATGTCAGAGTTGGAGACTGAGGCTGGGATGAGAGAGGTAGCGATGGAGTGGGGGAGTGCACCAGTGGAAACTTGGGTGGCACGGAGGGAGATGGGTATCTGCTAGATGTGAGGTCCAGCACCAGGGGCCGAGCATAACATCCTCAGCAGGAGGAGGCCATGGCAGTTTCTCTGCTGGTGGAGGGCTGGAGAGATTCTCTGTGGGGCGATGGCATGGTGGGATCTTGCATAAAGAACGACGTGATAATCATTTGTCTGGCCGCTTTCTTCTTCTCATCCAACATCACTCGATACACCTTCATGCCCTTCTCCAGACGATTAGCTGTGTCCCTGCTTCATCCTGGGGGAGTGTCGTTCATCCTTATCAAGGAGATGGCCTCATCAACATGGGCCACCTTCTCCTTTAGAATCTTCATGTTCAGGGCTCGCACCTCTGAGACGACTTCCTCCTCCTGTGCCTCCGTTGGATCTCCATGATGAGGAGCTCCTCATTTCTCAACTCCTCCTGTGGCCATCCAGGACCTCCTCCACTTCCTCTCGTCCACCTCACCAAATCCCGCCTCGTGTGACAGCTGTACGATGTCCTGCAGCACCCGTTCCACTAGCGGCACTCGCACGCCCTCAGGGATGCTGGTGAACGAGTGAACACACTCTGGCCACAGCCTGCACCACACTCCATTCATGGTGGCCTGGCTAACCTCCCTCCAGACACCCGTGATGTTCTCGATGGCGTGCCTGATATTGTAACCCCCCCCAGAATGACTGCACTGTTGTCCGGTTGTTGCTGTCACACTCCCTCACCAGCTGCTGCATAGTTCGCCGGAGGTGGTAGGCCTTGAAGGTGGTGATCACCCCCTGGTCGATAAGTTGTAACAATGACGTGGTGTTGGGGGACAGGAGCACCACTTCAATGTTGCTGGCCCATTCTTTCATTGCAGGAAGGTGGCTAGGTGCATTGTCTTCCACCAAGAGGAATTGATTGGCTAGGTTTTCCTTGGAGACATATGTAACCTTTCTTTAGGACACGAGAGAGGTACGAGTGGAAGTAGGAAGAGCAGATGTCGGACCTCAGCTAGGCTTTCTTATTAGACTCCCAGATTACCCCCAGGCTCTCCTTGACAAAGCCAATCAGAGCCCTTGGATTCTGTGTGGTAGACTAGGTTCAACACTGGTTCAACCACAGCACCCTTGTGTCTGCCAATGCAGTAAGTGGCCAGAAGAAGGCTCCCAAAGTTTTTTACCCTGGCGGGACGCGAACCCTCTTTCTTTAGTGTACGAAAATGCACACTTTACCACTGTACCACAGAGTCTCTATAATATACAGTATATATATATATATATATATATATACAGTATATAAATACTGTAGTCTGTGTAGTGGCAATGTCCAGATAATGAACAATATCCCCCCTACTATATCCAGATCCTGCCTATACCCACCTCCAACCTATACGTAACCTATTTGTACAGCACCTCTGCTTAGTTTGGCGATGTTTTCCAGTCATTCAGGCATACTGTATTTAGACATCAAAACACACATAGGAATATCAAAATTAACTTTTACCACCGAGAAAACCATGAAAAAAAAAAAAAATACCCATACACTACTGTATGTACAGTACCCCTCCTAATATTTGCAGTGTTTTCAGGTCAGTCTGCCATATTTAGACATCGAAACACACATAGGAATAGCCAAAATAATTTTAAACACCAAGAAAAACATGCAAAAAAAACACACGCACCGAAAACCAAAAAATACCCTTCCTGTACACTACTGTACGTACAGTATCCATCCTAATTTTGGCACTGTTTTCAGGTCAATCAGCTATACTGTATTTAGACATCAAAGCACACAGGAATATCCAAAGCAATGCTAAACGCCAAGAAAACCATGCAAAAAAAAAAAACTACATATATGTACAGGACCCCTCCAAATTTTGGCAGTTTTCCGGTCATTCTGCCATATTGAGACATCAAAACATTTATAGGAATATCCATATTAATGCTAAACACGAAGAAAACAATGAATAAACAACAAAAATCCACGAAAAACCTAAAGACAGTTGGAAAACCAATTATAATTGTGACACAAGTGATAGCTGCTCCCAGGGCACAAAAAAAAAAAAAAAAAAGAGAGAGAGAGAGAGAGAAAAGAAAGAACAACTCCGCAGCCAAATATGCCACCGGAAATTGGTAATACTGGTATAAATGGTATACCGTCATCTTTTCTGGTGTTTATACTGTAAATTATAAAAACACAGAAAACTGATAAGTAAAATAACAAAACTGCAATGAGAATAAATGGCGTTTGAGCAAAACATACCTTCTTATGACTTCCCACCATCCTAGTGCAAAATTTTGACCCCACCTTGCGAGAGTTAAGCATATGTCTAGATGCAGAATTTCATGTGCTTTTGCATGCATTTTGCAGAATTATTATACAACAAATAGTATCTGAATAAATGGCAAAAAAAATTAAAAAGTCTCAGGTCAGTGCTTTCAGTGCATAGGAGGGGAAGGACTGAGGGAGTAAGGGGGGAGCTGGGAGGCCTGCCTAGTAAGGCAGAAGGCAGGGAGCATGGGAGGGTATAGAGGAGGGACAGGAGCGGGGGAGAAGTGAGCATGTGGGCAGGATTTTTGCCCTTTTGTCACGAGGCAGACGGGAGCTTTGACCTGACTTTTGGCTTGTGGTCTGTCTTACATGCACATTGGCCATTGGGAAACACAGCTCCCAGTAACTGGCTGACTTTGGATGTTCGGTGTAGAGGCGGACAGGCGCTTTCACCTGGCTTTGTGTGTGTGTGTGTGTGTGTGTGTGTGTGTGACTCTGGGCATAGGCTTCACAGCCTGCTCCCAAAGCCCAGTAGTCCTCCTTCATACCATACACCTTTACATGTCACCACTTCAGCGCTAACACCCACCTCCATACTGAATACATGCTAGGGCCATCTTATACAGGACTAGTGTATTGGTATTAGCAAGGGTAATTTTACGACATGTTGACGGGTCTTCTGATAGATCAGCAAAGTCTGTTTTTATGAAATTCAAATCCTTAAACTGCTCCCTTCCCCAGCGGGGATTTGAACCTGGGTCTGATAGGACTGCAGGCCCCCTCTCTATCGATTGAGCCACTGCGGTCTCTGTTAAATGCATGGTGGCAGTTGGGATAGGCTAATCGCGATGGCCATGTGGCTTTGGACATTCGGTGGGGATGCGTACAGATGTTTTGACCCTGCTTGTGGGGTACGGTCAATATTACTCGGGTGCTGGAGGTTTGTCAGAAGTGATTGAATCAGCGCAAGACTTTGACCATTCAGTACAGGGGCGGACAGACATTTAACTCAGGTTATGGGTTATGGCCTATTTCCTGCACACGACTAGATCCCAGTGGCCACAATATCAAATGTTTGAACATTTCACCTGGTCGGCCGAAGTTCTCAGGGACTTTTACATGTGGATGATAATAAGTAAATCTGGATAATGGTTTAATAGAGCCAAGGTCCAGTATCTGGATAATGAACAGGTCCGGATACTGCACATCCGGATAAATGAGGGATAACTGTATAAGTAATCACTTGATTATCTGGATGCTTCATATCCAGACATGCCCTGTATCCAAATGTTAGGCCTTCGCTGTATTATTTTTATATCCTGATTTCTTTGTCCATATCCAAACATAACATTTCTGAAGTCGCCAGTTGGGCAGCCTACAAATTCAAAAGATCGGTTGGGTGGCCAGCCAGCCTCTCTGGCCATGCGCGGGTAATAGACCGTAACCCCCCAGCTGAGCAAAATTGGCTATTTGCGTCCTCACCAAATGGTCAAAGTCTTCCAGTTGCTTAGATCACTCCGACGCTACTGGCCATGCGCAAGTAATACAGACCCTAACCCACCAGCTGAGCAAAAATGGATGTCCATCTCTTCACCGAACAGTCAGAGTCCCCTGGCCGCCCTGATCACTCGGACACTACCGGCTGCGCACAAGTAACACAGACCATAACCCACCAGCTGAGCAAAAAATGGCTATCTGCCTCTTCACCGAACGGCCAAAGTTCCCCGGTTGCCTGTATCACTTGGACACGCCCGGGCACGCGCGGCCGTCTGCCTCCCTACCAAATAATTAAAGTCGCCAGGCCGACCAGATTACTCAGACGCTCCCTGAGGCTATGTTAGATGGAGATCCAGTGTTGCCGCCGCATGGCAACATCTGCCTGGCCAAGCGAAAATTACCTTTGCACTCATAGGTCAATTTGGCGCATTTTACTTGTATGCTCATAGTTAAGCATGGGTACAGACATAACAGCACCATGTTCACTTGGCAGTACCACACCTAAGTTTCTGCCTTTGTCTCTCTCGAGTGTGGATGTGCTTGGTTGATTTGTAACCATGGCAGATTCCATAGATGCATTTGTGGTGGTTCGCTACATTCTTCAGGCCTTGACTTTCCTCTGCAGTATTCTCATCTGAGTGATGATGACCCCCCACCACCCGAGAAATGATAGAGGAAAGTTTTGACACTGGAGAAGCATGAGATACTGAGCAAGGTTGACATGGGCTGGACCACTTCACACATTCTGAGGTAATATGATCCGGCCTGTTCAGCTTTGTTTGATATCAAGAAATTACGGGCCAAGCTGACTCAGGAGGTGTTTGACATTTGTTAAGTGATGTTGTTAGCCACTAGACCACATGAGATTACTGTACACCAGCAGGTTATGACACCTGTCTGCAGTTCACAGGGTGGTAAGTCCTGTGGATTTTTGTGACTTTCCTGTTTATGCATTTTTTCTTAGTGTCTAGCATTATATTGGATATTCCCATGTGTGTTTTGATGTCTAAACAGCTGAAAGACGGAAGAACACTGCTACAGTTAGGAGGGATACTGTACACATAGGTTGGGTATAGGCAGGGTATTGGTAGGTAGGATATTGCTCCACATCCGAATTTCATCCACATCTGGATGTACTGATGGCTCTATTACGTCAGATAATTGTGGAATTACTGTATACGGTATTAATTGTGTGTGTGTGTGTGTGTGTGTGTGTGTGTGTGTGTATCAACACAAAGTGGTTTTATTTTACAGAGGCGGAAGGCCAACTATTTTGGTGGAGTGTACAATATCCTGGAAGAGACTTTGAAGTTCTTTACTCCAGGAGAAGGGATGGGCCTTGATCGAAATGCTGCACAAACTTCAGGTATACTTTTCATTTAGCTCGCTACGTACCAAAAAAATGTTTTAGTTTGTCATTCATTGTGAAACTGAATTTATTGTTGAATTTTTCATTTTTTGAATTGTGATCAAATAATATTTTGCAGTTAATTATATAAACTGCTAATAGGTACAGTACCGTACTTGCTAATAGTGTACATTTTGCCATACCGTAGCTGTACCTGCAAATAAGATACATTTGTTTGGCCAGTAAAATCACTGAACTGATGTTCAAATCTGTGGTAGCACATTATCTGATTCGTGATATTAGAAATACTGTACTGTATGTTCTTTTCAGAGTACAAAAATTTGGTTGAGTTACTGGAAAGTCTGAGGAAGACTTCAGAGTCCCTGATTGCCAGTTATTACCAGGAGCGCTATGAAGAACAAGTGGAGGACATCCTGCCCAAAAAAGCTCAGCTTGTTGTAAAGGTGAGAGAGACTCTCAAGATTGGGTCACATTTGAAATGAATGTTTAATTATTGCCAAAACTGCATCATTTTCTTTTTTTTTTCTGCAACCCACTTGCTCAAAAACTCTCCCTGGAAAATACTGTAGCACAGAGGTTAGTGGTATTATTCCTCAAATGACTTAAAAAGCTGGTTGCAGCAGTAATACAGCTACAAACAGTCTTTCTTAAATATGCTGTGTAGTATACTCCAACTTGGCTTTATCCTTCCCAGATGTTGTTCACCCGACCTGGCAGATTAATAGTGGAAGTGATAATGGCAAGAGACATGGTAGTGGAAGGGGACACTGGAAGCATTGGCTCTTCCAGCAGGTACCATCACCACACTCACCATGGCCCTGTTGATTCTTATGTCAAGGTACAGCCAGTTCCAGCTGAGTGGTTCCCAGCAGCACCAATCCACAAAACTAAGACACAACGCAAGCAAGATCCAGCTGTATATGAAGAGACTTTTGAATAGTGAGTAGAGTTTTTTTTTTTTTTTTTTTTCCTGAGATGTGAGAATGAAGACAGAAAATGTTGTCAGGTAGGCTAAATGCTTCACAATGTTCATACATTTCTTTAAAGTGCTTTAATGGTTATCTACATATTATCAGGGCAACATTTCTGCATTTTATGTGATGCTTACCCAGTATTTGTGTAACATAATCCACTGACAGTTAGTACTGTACTAATATATACAGTATATATACTGAGAGAGAGGAATAATGAGACTTAATATGTTGAGGTATTATCATTAAAGATGTCAGCATCATGAAACCTTGATGTTATAGCTTGTCACACAAATTGTGAGTTCTCTATAAATATGATTCATTGGTTTAAGAGCTAATTACTGTTCAGGCAGGACTATGAACTAAGGTCAAGAAGTAGAGATAAGCAAATTATGTTGTAGAATTAGTACAGTAACTGAGTGAATATACACCTGTGTAAGGTGTCCCATGATAATTTTGAGACTTCAGGATGTAGGGCTAATTTTTATTTTTAAAAAATGCTGTCATCATGGGTTCAGTTCTCAACTATTATGGAGCTACAGTTGTTGATGAACTTATGTTTTAATTATGAGGGAACCATTTTTGCCCATAAGGTCATCAGTAACTGTAGCTCCATAATGGCTGAGATGTGGACCTATTTTGATATCGCATTGTTTTACTGGAAATTAGTTCTACAGTAATTTGAAGCTTCTAAAAAAATCTAGTGGGACACCCTGTGTACCAGAACTACCATTCCTGTTTGGTGCCTTAGTTATATGTTTGATATATGGAATAATGTGCTTTTATACAAATAATAGTTCTTCCATATCGTGGAAAATAAGATTAACAATACTGTTTATAACGAGGCAGCATATTGCTGTTTATTGCAGCCATGAATACCTGTTATCTTACACAACTGTAATGAATGGCACAATACATGGAGAATATTGTTCTCTTCTATTAGTGAGATGGGCCAGAATGATGATGGTGTGAGGGGAGGGTTCCTACTTCTTACACTGAAAGACTACAACTTAGGGCGCTCCAATACTTTCATTGGAGAAGCAGTGGTACCCTTGGCGAACCTTCCCTGTGTTGACTCATCCCTTGTCCACACCGTCCCCAACACGTATCTCAAGATGACTACTCCTGGCCTTGACATTGGTAAGTGTAATTTTTAGGAAAAACATGCACTGTGCAGTATTTCAGTTAGAATCACATCTCTAATAATGTACCCCTTTTATCAGATCTTCTGCACTACACAATTCTCAGTGTTGTCAATTAGTGATGCCCTTCTCATCCATCTCAACATTATCATCTGTGTTAAAATATTCTTAGACCCTCTTTGACTCACCAGGTCTCACTACCATAGAGCATAACACACCTCACATAATTTGTTGAGAGTACTCTTAGCACAAAAAGAGCCCTTTGATAGTTAGAAGCAGCATTTCCCTAAACTTCTCCCATCCACTTCTACCACTGGAACTAGCCTATATTCCTACTGTTGCACTTGCCACAGCAGACGTCCTTTATGCGGTTAAAGCAGCTGTCACTTCAGATGACACTTTCCATAGTATCATCAGTACCCCAAATACGTTTACATACTGCACATTGAAAATTTCTAAGATCTTGCAGTCTACTTTCTAACACCACTGCATTACTTGTTAACTTATTAGTTACAAGTTGTATACCTTTCAGCAGTCAAAACTAAATCATCAGCATAGAAATGCTCCCAAGGTAACCGATTTCTTAGCACTCTAGACAGTGCCTCAGGTGCCAGAATGAAGAGCAGTGGCCTTGACATTGAACCCCGATGCATCCTCTACATTGAACATGAATTCCTCTATTTCTTCATTCATTTTAACAGCTGCAGTTGTCCCTTCATGCATTTCATCTCTAACCTAACAATCTGCTTATGAACACCTAACTTTCTCTTGGTCCATTTTACGATCACCCTGGGGACTCTATCAAATACCTCCTCCATTTTTTATCTTTCTATCTATCTATTGCCAGACACCTTTATCCCATAAGGGGTGGCCTCAAACATATTGTCTCCATGTTGCCCTGTCCCCTGCCATTTCGCTGACCTTCCCCCAGCTCACACTCTCCTCTCTCATATGCCTCTTCACTCGATCCCTTCATCTCATCCTCAGCCTCCCCCTCCCTCTCCCCCCCCCCTACACCTCACTTACATACACCCTCCTTGTTACTCTCTCGCTGTCCATCCTCTCCACATGGCCAAACCAGCTCAGTGTATTTCTCCTAATGCTTTCAGTCACATGCATGTCCATACCACAGTGCTCCTTCACCTCCTCATTTGTCAGCTTGTCTCCCCTTGTAACTCCACATCTTCCTCTCAGATAACTCCTTTCCACTGCTCTCACTTTCATGTCCTTCCAATGAGATCAAAGTTTCACTTCCATATGTTAAAGTTGGTATCCCAATACTGTACTATCATGCAGTGACATTTTTATTTTCATGCTGACTTCCCTGTTTATCACTGCTTTCAAAGAACCAGCAACCTTTCTTCCCTTTTGTACTTTTTCAAGTATTTCATCCTCCAAACTTCCAGCATTACTTATCATACTACCCAAGTACTGAAATGCACTCAAATTCTCCATTCTCTCACCATCCAACCTCACTGTGCATTCGATGACTTCATTTACTTCCAGCATTACTTATCACACTACCTAAGTTCTGAAATGCACTCAGATTCTCCATTCTCTCACCATCCAACCTCACTGTGCATTCGGTGACATCATTTCTCTGAAAGACCCTAACTTTACTCTTCCCTACATTCACTTTCAGATTCAGTTTCTTACACACTCTCCCAGACTCATTTACCATGCCTTGCAGTTCCCCTTCGCCTTCACTTGACAATACAGCATCATCTGCAAACAACGGAGCAGGAAGTTTTCAAACACTGTCGTCTCTCATTAGGGCTGCTCCAACATCCACTGCCTTACCTTTTATCTCTTTTAGAACCCCATCCATATACAGATTTAACAACCATGGAGACATGACACATCCCTGTTTCAGTCCAACATTCAGATAGAAAAACTCACTCAGTTCACCATCCATACACACTGCAGCCATAGCACCCTCATACATACTTTTCACGGCACTCATCAGCTTACCATTTCCTCATATATTCCTAATATTTTCTACATTCCTTGTCTATCCACTCTGTCACATGCTTTCTTCAAATCCATGAAGGTCACATACAACTTCTTTCCGTTCTCTAGAAATTTCCCACTAAAGACCTAAGTATGAATATATGATCTACACAACTTCCCTGCCTAAAACGTCCCTCTTCTTCTCCAACTTTTTCTTCTGTTCATTCCCTAGCTCTGTCAGTAAGTATCCTACCATTTATTTTTTCTACTACACTGAGGAGACAATGCCCCTACAGCTACCACACACTTCTTTTTCCCCTTTTTCTTTGTACTGGGGGATAATTATACCTCTGGGACTCTACCTTTCTCCCAGGCCAATCTGCACATCTTCCACATCCATTGTACTACTATCTCCCCCATGCTTCAGCATTTCACTACACTCTATCAATTCCTGGGACTTTCCCTGTTTTGACTTTCTTCATTGTTTCCATTACTTCCATCCTACTGGTCTCTTCCTCCCTTCTCACCTCCCTCCTTCTCTCAGCCATTCCCCATCCACATATACTCACATAACTTTAATTCTCTATGTTTAATTCTCTATGGAGAGTGAGTCGTCCTGTCTCGGCTACCTCCCTTTCCTTGGGGGAAGCAGCCTAGGTATATAGATAGATAGATAGATAGATGTTTAACAGTTCCTTAAAGTGTTCTCTCCATCTGATCACTTTTTCTCCCTTCTCCACTACTGGTATCTATCTATCTATCTATTGCCTGATCCCTCAATCCTGTAAGGGGTGGCCACAAACAAATCACCTCCAAGTTGCCTTGTCCAGTGCCACGTCACTGCCTTGTTCCCAGCTCACATCCCCCCTCTCCCTCATATACCTCTCCACTCCATCCCTCCAACTCATCCTCGGCCTCCCCCTCCCTCTCCCCCCCTCCACCTCATTCGCATACACTCTTTTAGTTACTCTCTCTCTCTCTCTCTCTCTCTCCCTCCACATGGCCAAACCACCTCAGTGTATTTCTCCTAATGCTTTCCATCACATCCATATCCACATCACAGTGCTTCTTCGGTTCCTCATTTGTCAGTCTGTCTCTCCATTTAACTCCACATGCTCCTCTCAAGTAACTCATTTCCACTGCTATCACTCTTGACTTATGTCCTTCAACAAGGTCCAAGCTTCACTTCCATACGTCAGAGTTGGTATCACAATACTGTCATGCAGTGACTTTTTTACATCCAGGCTTACTTCCCTGTTCCTTAGCATTGCTTTCGAAGAACCAGCAACCTTTCTTCCCTGTTGTACCCTTTAAAGCACTTCGCCCTCTAAACTTCCATCCTTACCCATCACACTACCCAAGTACTTTAACACACACACATTTTCCATTTCCTCCTCATCCAACCTCACTGTACATTCAGTGACTTCACTTCTCTCAAAGACCATAACTTTACTCTTCCCTACATTCACCTTTAGATTCCATTTCTTACACACACTTCCAACTCATTCACCAAGCCTTGCAGTTCCCCTTCGTCTTCACATAACAATACAGTATCATCTGCAAAAATCAGTACAGGGAGTTTCCAAACACAGCCCTGACTTATTAGGGTCCATCCAACATCCACTGCCCTGCCTTGTATCTCATTTTTAACCCCATCCATATTCAGACTCAACAACCATGAGACCTGACACATCCCTGTTTCAGTCCAAGCTTCAAAGAGAAAAATTCACTCATTTCACTATCCACACACACTGCAGCCTTAGCACCCTCATACATACTCTTCACGGCATTCAGCAACTTCCCATCTATTCCATATATCTTAATACTTTCCACAATCCTTGTTTATCCACCCTGTCATATGCTTTCTCCAAATCCATAAAGGCCACATACAACTTCTTTTCCGTCTCTAGAAGCTTTTCCACTAAAGATCTGAGAATGAATATCTGATCTACACAACCTCTTCCCTTCCTAAAACCTCCCTGTTCTTCTCCAAATAATTCCTCTGTTATTTCCCTAACTCTATCAATAAGTATCCTACCATATACTTTTCCTATTACACTAAGAAGACAAATGCCCCTATGATTACCACACAGTTTTTTTTTTTCCCCTTTTCCTTTGTACAGGGGACTAATTATACTTGACTTCCAATCCTCCGGGACTCCACTTTCATCCCAGGCCAATCTGCACATCTTCCTTATCCATTCTACTACTATCTCCCCCCCATGCTTCAGCATTTCGCCACACACCCCATCAATTTCTGGGGCTTTCCCCATTTTGACTTTCTTCATTGTTTCCACAACTTCCATCCTACTGATTTCATCCTTTCTTCTCACATCCCTCCTTGTCCCAGCAATTCCCCAGCCACTTATACTCACATTACAGTACTTTCATTCTCTATGTTCAACAGTTGCTTAAAGTGTTCTCTCCATCTGCTCATTTTTTCTCCCTTCTCCATTAGCAATATACCGGTACCATTTTTATCATTCACTCCCTGACTTCCTTCTTTATCACCCTGTCTAACTCTCTTTACCTCTTTCCAGAACATTTTCTTACATTCCCTCTACTCTACACCCAAATTCCTTCCAAATTCCTCATCCATCCTCTTCTTACTCTTTCATACTAATCTTTTCACCTCTCTCTTCCTCTCTACATATAACTCACTCTTCTGTCTCTCAACTTCCTCAGTGCCCCTGTTGCTCATCCACTCACTATATGCTTTCTTCTTCTACGCCATAGCGTGTCTCACCTATTCATTCCCTGCTGTTTCTTGCACTCCCATTCATCTGCTCTTCACCCCCACACACCACCTTACATGCTGCACAAATTTCTTCTGTGAATATCTTGCACACACTTTCCACATCCGCCATCTGCTCCAAATCATATTTACCCAATCGCTTCTCCACTTCTCTCTCATATTCTGCCCTTTTTCCATCCTCTTGCAACCTTTCTACCCTCCTTGTATGGACCACTTCCTCCTGTACTCTCCATTTCAACTGAACCTTGACTTTCACCACCACAAAGTGGTGGTCAGAAAGTCCACTCCCCCTACCTCTGTATGCTCTTGCATCCATTACACACCTCATTCTGTTATCTACACACACATAATCAATCATTGCCTTCCATTCATTGAGTTCACCACCCTCCCTTCTTATCACTCGCCACATCTACCTGTGGATCATTTTGTGTCTAAAGAAGGTATTGGCTATAACCAACCCCCTCCCTGCACGAAAGTCCACTAGAGCACTGCCATTCTCATCCGCTTCTGCAGGCACACCCCATTCACCAACTACTTCATCCATATTCACATTCCCTACTTTTCCATTCATATCTCCAATCCAAAACACTCTCTAATTCCTTTCAAACTTTTCCATGCACGTTTCCACATTTGTCCAGAACTCCTCTTTCATTCTACTTGCACAATCTTGCATTAGCGCATACACACACACAGTCACTCACATTTGTATTCCCACAATACTTACTGAAATTTTGTTCTTTCTTAGGTATTTATTTTGTAGCTGTCAATGACTACTGCATCAGTTGTACCTCTTCCTGGCATAACGCCAAACTGCACTTCATTTACAATCGTTTTCTAACCATGCTCGTAATGACCTTTTCCATAACCTTTTCTGTCACATGTAACCACTTCTGTCATGTGTAATTATCAGTCTTCATTGCATCATCTCTGCTTTTATACACACTCACAATCACATTCTTCATCTCGTCTTCTGGTACTGCATCATCCACCATAATTTAATTAATTATTGCAGACACTATTTTTACATCTAAATTACTAGCAGCTTTGAATTTCTCAGCCTCCATTTCTGTGGTACCAACCATGTTACCCATCTTCATCATATAGACTTCACCTCTAACTGCCTCTAATGTCTAATGGTAGACCTTGAACTGGTTCAGCATTGTTAAGACTCTCCTGTCCCAGTCATACTTCTCATCCACACAAACAGTTGTAGTGTTCATGTCAAAATCTCTTCACATCTTCATTTACAGCAGTATTTTTTTTTTTCTAATATATTGTATGTAGTATTGTTTATTTTTCAGGGTACAAGTCTCTTAGAGCACTACAGTTCCGGACTGGAGACAGGATAGCCACATCATTTCTTAAGAAAGTTTCCAAGCGCTTGCCAGACCCAAAACCTAAGAGCAACACAACACTGAGACCAGAAGATGACAAATCCAGGTCAAAGAGCCCTGCTTTCAAGGAGAGACTCAAGTTTTCTTGAAAATAGTGTGTTCTAATGTCCGTCCAAAGTCACGAAATATACCATGAGGTATACAGTCCTTGCCAAGTTATCATGGCAATGTATTAAGCTGTGACCACAGTAAATATCTGTTCTTAATCATTTACTGCTCTAAGGAGGAGACTATGATGGAAGTACAGTATATCAAGAATGTGCACTAACCATGTGTATTTTCTTGGTTTTCTTTTTCTACTTCAGACTGCTCAAAATAAAGGCTAATGTAAACAGTATTATTCAAAGGTCTGTGTTACCGAACTGGGTATACATCCAAAGTGCTTAAGCTAGAAAAATACATTGCTTGTAGCTCCTGGTATACCTGCAATTTATCTGTGATCTTGTGTACATACTGTAGTCCTACACCATCCCCACCGCTTAGCACCCAGTGTCTCTGAAGCTGTTCCTAATGGCTGTGAAAATGAACTTCTTAACTGATATGGGTGTTATGTTAATCTATCGACACATGTTCAGCATCTCTTCTGCTGTCTCCTTGCATCTCAAGTCATTGTGTGTGCATACTGTGAATGCTGGTGTAAGAATTTTTAAAGTCCAATAATTGTTTTTTTCCAACACAGAATTTGGAATGATAGTGCTTTTTATAAGCAAAGGATGGCATTTTTTTTTTCTTTTTCTTTTTTTTTCACATAAAATTTGTACATACGCAATACTTATGAAACTATTTTGTAAGTTTATAACTCAGTGTTTGACATGTATTTATATAGTTATAAATGATACCAATCTCAGTATTGATGTGTATATTAGTTCCTCACTTATTAATATTCATCAGAGTGTAATGTGTTTTCATTTAATGCAACAGGGTTCAGAGTTTATTAACCACTTATAGTATTCCATGTCATTCAGATTAAGTCGTGCTATGTTTACTTATTGCTATAGTTTAATAGATCATTTTCAAGGTCATACAATTCCCAGAGCCACTCATTACCAATACAGTGATACTCATGAGCAAATGTGTTTAGCTAGTCAGGGTTATAGTTATCATGATAGAGCATAGTTGTTTAAGAGTTTATTGTTTTATATAATTAATACAGCAAAATATTTATAAAATAGCTGGTGTTATTATCCTAACTGGGTACTTTAAAAATGCATTTTCTTGAAGAAACATGAGTAATATTTACAGAAGGCTCCTACTGGTTATGTATGTGCAAGGGTTTAATGTAGTTACTGATATGATAAGATTATATGCGAGTGTGTTTTCCCAGAAGACTAGCTGAATAGTGCAATTATAAATGCGAACAAGGGGAAGGGTGATGCCCTGAAAAGTGGAAATTATAGAGGGAAGTAAATTTGTACCAGATAATGAAGGTAATGGAGAGTCCTAGAAGGTATGATAAGGGAAAGAGTGAATATTGATGAGATGCAATTGTGATTTATGTTGTATGCCATATCCATTGTCCAGCAGCTTCAGGAAAAATATATACTGTATATAGGAAAGAAAGATTGGGAAGGTATGAGCTAGAGCAGATGGAAGGGGTGGAAGACGTATGTAAGATATTCACAGAAGAGATAGGCGCAGCGTGCGAGGCGGTTTGTGGAGTGAAGAGGAGATGCAAGGGTGTGCAAGGGACAGCATGGTGGAATGATGAGGTGAAACGAGCTGTGGAACAAAAGAAGGCATATAGTGAATGGTTAGTGAGTAGAGGTAGGGGAGAAGATGAGAGAGAGAAGAGAGAGGTATATGTGAGCAGGAGAAAGGAGGTTAAGAGACTGGTGAAGGATAGTAAGAAGAAAGTGGATGAAGAGTTTGGAAAGAATCTGAGTGTGAAATGGAGGGAGAGTAAGAAAATGTTTTGGAAGGAGGTAAAGAAAGTAAGGCAGTGTGAAAGGGGAAACAGTAGGGGAGTGAAAGATAGGAATAATAGATTGTTGGTGAAGAAGAGAGAGAAATTGAGGAGATGGAAGGAGCACTTTGAGGATTTGTTGAATGTAGAGAGTGAGAGCAGTGCGAGTATAAGTGGTTGGGGAATGGCTGGGAGAAGAAGAGATGAGAGGAGGGAGGAAGAGATCAGTAGGATGGAAGTAGTGGAAGCGATGAAGATGATTAAGATGGGAAAGGCCCCAGGAATTGATGGAGTGTGTGGTGAAATGCTTAGGTATGGGGGTGAGATTGTTGTGGAGTGGATATGGAAGTTGTGTAGATTGGCTTGGGAAGAGGGAAGGGTTCCAGAGGACTGGAAATAAGGTATAATTGTTCCTTTATACAAAGGAAAAGGGGAGAAAGAAGTATGTGGTAACCATAGGGGTATTTACCTTCTTAGTGTGACTGGTAAAGTATATGGCAGAATACTCATTGATAGGGTTAGGCATATGACAGAGGAGCTAGTTGGAGAAGAACAAGGGGGATTTAGGAAGGGAAAAGGGTGTGTAGATCAGATATTTGTTCTAAGATGTTTAGTGGAGATGTACCTAAAGAAGGAAAGGAAAGTGTATGCTGCCTTCATGGACTTGGAGAAAGCTTATGACAGAATAGATATGCAAGGTATGTGGAAGATATTAAGAATATATGGAGTGGAGGGGAAATTGTTGAGTGCTGTGAAGAGTATGTACGAGGGAGCTTGGGCTATGGTGCGAGTGGATGGTGAGCTGAGTGAGTTCTTTGATCTCAATCTGGGACTGAAACAGAGTTGTGTGATGTCTCCATGGCTGTTTAATATATACATGGATGGGGTTGTAAAGGAGATGCAAGGTAGGGCAGTGGAAGTGGGGGTGGCTCTAATGAATGAGGGTGAGATTTGGAAGCTTCAGGTGTTGCTGTTTGCTGAATGAATTTGGGACAGTGTGTAGGAGGAGGAATCTGAAAGTTAATGTAAACAAAAGTAAAGTTATGGTGTTTGAGAGGAATGAAGTCACAGAGTGTGCAGTGAGGTTGGATGGTGAGGATATGGAGAATGTGAGTGCATTCAAGTACTTGGGTAGTGTTATGAGTAAGGATGGAACTTTGGGGGATGAAGTGTGTGAAAGGGTACAGCAGGGAAGGAAGGTTGTTGGTACACTGAAAGCAATGATGAGAAACAGGGAGGTGAGTATGGAAGTTAAGAAGTCACTGCGTGATAGTATTGTGATCCCTACCCTGACGTATGGAAGCGAGCCGTGGACCTTGCAAGAGGGGAACAAGTCAAAAGTGAGAGCAGTGGAAATGAGTTACTTAAGGGGAGCATGTGGAGTGACATGGAGGGACAGGTTGACGACTGAAGAAGTGAAGGAACGTTGTGGGGTGGATGTGGATGCGGTTGAGAAGATTAGGAGAAATGCACTGAGGTAGTTTGGACACGTGAAGAGAATGGAGAATGAAAGACTGACTAAGACGGTGTATGTAGGTGAGGTGGAGGGAGGGAGAGGGAAGGGTAGACCGAGGATGAGGTGGAGGGATGGAGTTGAGAGGTATATGAGGGAGGGGGGGGTGAGTTGGGGGGAGGGTAGTCAAATGGTGGGTGACAGAGCGACTTGGAGGCATTTTGTCTGCGGCTACCCTTTGCGGGATTAAGGCGTCGGGCTATAGATAGATAGATAGATAGATATAGGAAAGAAAAGGGAGCAGTACTTTGTTTTTGTTGATTTGGGGAAGGCCTGTGACAGGGTCCCTAGGAAGGTGGTGAAGTGGACAATGAAAAATCTTGGGATCAAGGAGTGGCTTGTTAGAGTGGTTATGGCTATGAGGGTGCCTGGAGTGAATGGAGATTTAGGAGATGAGTTTTCTGTGAATGTTAGCATGTATCAAGGATCAGTCTTGAGTCCCTTATTGTTTGTCATGGTGCTTTAAGCTCTCTCACATGACTTCAGAAATGTACTCCCATGGGAGATGTATGCCGATGACTTGGTGTTGACTGCAGAGAATAAAAGGGAGGCGGAGGAAAGATTCAGGAGATGAAGACATGGACTGGGCCATAAGGGTTTAAGAGTAAATGTAGATAGAACAAAAGTGATGCTATCCAGGGCTGGTGGCAGTACTGTCAAAGCAGAGGGAATGTAGCCATGAGGGGTTTGGCACAAGGGTGTGTGAAGCAATTCTATCTTGTGCAGTGTTTGTGAAAAGTGGGTGTATAAGAGATGCATTGGTATCAGAGGCAGACTGCAAGATGATGATGATTTCATGTGTGCAGTGCCGGGAAGAGCTTGTAGAAATTGTCAGGCATGAAAGGACTGATCTTGCTGGCATGTCTCTTGAGTGTGTGGAAGAGTTTTGTTAACTGGGGGACATGTTATATGCTCTGGAGCTAGGTCTGTGACCAGAATAAGGAGTGGTTGGAGGAAGTTCATGGAGCTGTTGCCTCTCCTGACAATGAGAGGGCTCTCCCTCAGCGCTAAGGGAGCTTTGTACTTGGCATGTGTTGGGAGTGTAATGTTGTATGGTAATTAGACCTGGGCAGTTAAGGAAGAGGATATTCATAGGCTCAGACATACAGAAATGACAATGATTAGATGGATGTGTAGTGCATCCTTGAATGCAAAGCCTGGGGGGCTAGGATTACAATTGAAGAGATGAGAGGAAGGATGGGTATTGATGTTGTGATGAGGAGGAGTAGATTGAGATGGTTTGGGCATACTGGGAGGATGGAGGATGACAACTGGGTGCGGAAGGTGAGAAGTGTGAACGTCAGGGGTGGGGTTGGGAGAGGCAGACTGAAAAATACCTGGGACGAGGTCATAGAGTGTGACCTCAACGATAAGGGACTGAAGAGAGAGGCTGCCAGAGATAAGCAGCATGGACAGCTGCCATTAGGTAGCCAAGGCAGACATGTACAAGGATGTTGAAGCCATTATAAACACTATGAACGAATGATACAAAGGAAAATAACTGCTTACTTAGATATTTTACATGAACTTTATTGTATCTGATGGAAACTGGAAAATCATAATTTAATCACAATAGCAAACTCCAAGTGTTCAAAGTGTTATACAATTTTCATTTTTTTTTTTCTGCTGCTCAGTACCAGTTTATTTTTCACTAATTATTATGGATCAGTACACTGTTGTTGAAGTTCAGTTCAGTAATATCAGTCCTTAAAACAGTAGTAATGAAAATGTGCATGGAGGCGATGTTAATACTGACTTTATTAAGTAAGTCTTTATTTGATGAGACAACTTACACCATGACTTTTTCTGAAGTCAGTCTTCCTCTGTTTGTCATGCCATAATGATTTTCACCTAATTCCAGTTAGGCATTACCTGTCATTCTTCAGCACTACCTTTAAACTACATACAGTTTGAACAGATTGTCTGCATACACCGTGGAATATGGATGTTAATGCAGTCAGAACTATGAGTACTGTATTACTGTAGTTAAAATGCATGAAGAATAACAAAAATACAGTATTTAATAAACATATGATAACAAATTGAATGGAAGGAAAAGAAAGGAGGAGGAAGAATGCCAAGGTTAAAAAGTTTATGCTGTAAGCCACATTAGGATTAACTTATCACTGAAGTGAGCAAGGATAAGCTCTTTGTCCACTGTTTCTGGTGAACTATGGCATCATCAATTAATATAAACTAGAAGCAACAAACAAGCTGAGTCTCATATTTGGTGGACAGGTAATGTCATTGGATTATACTGACGAAGCTTATTGTTTTTGGTGAACTATGGCATCATCAATTAATGTAAACTAGAAAGCAACAAATAAGCTGAGTGTGATGTTTGGTGGACAGGTAATGTCACTGGACTATACTGACTTGAAGCTTATTCTTATGATCCATTGACTGGAGCCTTAGTCAGGAAATGGAATTCAAATTTAGAAGAGGACTGAGATGATGATTCAAGCAGGCCACTGGGGTTGTAGGTGAAACTCACTGTAGGGGTTGTGACTCCTGAGGAGCTGGAAGAGGAGGATGATGCCCAGGGCACCTTGCAGTAACAATTTTGACCTTCCTTGTTCATCTTCTGAATGATGAAGCCAGGTTTCTGTTTGGAGGAATGCTTAAATAGTACTGGTACATTTTGTTGATAAGCTCTACAGTACTGTAGTATAAGTCCACCGTAATTAAAAATGATCTATCTATCTATCTATCTACAGCCAGATGCCACAATCTCGTAAGGGGTGGCCATTAGTCTTTGAGTTAGTTGTTTTACGGACAGAGGCACTAATCCTCTGCCAATCCACTTGTTGACATGTAGGGAACATGTATGTGTCGGTTATATGGTTAAAACCCAGCGTTGCAAATGGTTTCCTGGCTTACAGGAAACCATTAAGCTCGGCACTCAATGTAAAGCCACCCGAAAAGGAAAGACGAATAATAAAATGCGACAGGAGATATGGGAAAAATAGGAAGAGAGGAGGGCAAACAAAGAAAAAGAATGATAAAGGTGAAGGAAGAAGTAGGCAACACTACATCAAGTGAGTGAATGATGGTTGCCACCACTTACCACAAATTACAAATGATGAATACACAAATTCAGCTGTATACCACTGAACTAAATAGACAGATTTTTATATACATCTTTTAGAAAAAAATCTGAGAGTTCAAGAATTATGAGAATTATTAGGCAGTGATGTAGTTGTTTAACAGATACAGGAGTTGTTTAGAAACAATATATACATTATATTACATTCATGTTCATCAGTGAACAAATCTATCATATTTTGCATGCTTATACAAAACACATGTCCACCGCAACAAGCCTCACCAGATCAGCTGCCCAGATCTGGTAGCGAGTAGTATGAGTGAAATCCAAAGCACTGACTGCCACCAGGGTAACGGCTACAGTCAAAAGTCTGTGAAAAGGGATTAAGACCAAGAAGTATTGCAAGTTATCACTGGTTATAAGGATGAAAATACTTGCTGTATAGCAGGTATAAGTGATGATGATGATGAGATATTGATGATGATGACAACAGAGCAGAGATCCCTTGGTTACTGCACACTTGGTTATATCATTTTTTGTTGTCACTTGAGGATGAGAATCTTCATTCCTGCCATTATCGCAAATGTCTTGGTTTAAAAATATACCTTAGTTGTTGCTCACTTGAGCTGGTTTCTGTTGACACTGATGGTGCACCTGTGGTTTCTGAGGGCTATGAGGGATTAAAAAATGAGGCCCTACTTGAAAGTTATTTCTAGGTGAAGACCACTAATTCTCCAACCCCTAGCTTCAGAGACCCTTACTTCAAGACCATCTCAGATCTCCTTATGGTGTGTGTTTCTTTCTTATTGTGCCCTTCTCATCTCTCACTGTTGACCTAACCATGCCTGTGTGTGTTTCCTGTTACTTACCATAACAGTGTGTACCGGTATGTATTTAGTGGATCTAAATTGTTGTAAAAGGGAAATTTTGGGCTCGCACATGGGATGCCCTATACCAATTAATATAAATCCCATAGGTTCTGTGCTTTTGCTATAATGCAATTCCATTATCATACACCATGTTCAGTACCAATTATGTGCAATAATCACCATCCACTCACTTGATGTAGTGCTGCTTTGGATGTCTGCCCTTTCCTCTCTTCCTTCCCTCTTATTTTGTCTTTCTTTCCTTCATTCTTTCCTTTTTTCTGCCTACAGGTGACTTTACACTCCCTTCATTCTTTCCTCTTCCTTCTGCCTATGTGTGACTCTACACTGAGTGCCAAGCCAAATGGTTTCCTGTACACCAGGAAATGATTTACTATGCTGGGTGGTAACCATATAACCAAATTATAACACCTGGTGGTTTTGTGAGTAATAAAGATGCTCCAATCGGATTGGGCTGGTGCAGGTTTATATCCAAGGGTGGCTGGAGCTCACTGCTCATGTAGTGCCACTCAAGGATGGGTGAGGCTGGTCACACTCATTTTAAATGTCAAGACCAACTTGCCTTGCCCCGGGCTCCTACGCTCCTCACGGGGCAACATAGGATTAGATGGTGGATGGATGGATGGATGGATGGACCAAGAGATCAAAGTATCAGTAATAATACAGTAGGCCCTCAATTTAATGTACCTCGACAGACCCGATATAGGATTTAATGGACATTATGAAGCCACCAAACTGCCGTTGGCTATAATGCACACTGTCCATTAAACAGGGCACAGTGGGTAGCAATACATGTGCTTCCTATCCTTTTTACTCCAGTCTGGCCTGAAACTGCTCTCTCCCCATCATGATTGCTGAGTTGTGATAACAGATTGTAGTAATACCATACTAATCATGAAGAAGTGCAATGATAAGGATGTGAAATAAACTGCAAAAGGACAAATTATGGGACAAGTTAGTATAAATGGGTAAAAGCCCATCTCGGGGGGGGAGGGGGGGGGAACCACTGGATATTGCGTATTATCAGCTTTATCGGATTAGGCTTCCACCCAGTTAGTGCGTTACAGGAAGGGTCTACTGAAATGAAAATAATGATGTCATTCCTCACTGTTTGTAGTTCTGTAGTCAGCTTCAGTTTTTCTCAGGTTACTTAATAATTTCAAAATACTGAGCACTATTTTTTGGTGTACAGTATCTGGGATGTTCTAGCAACCTGCGAGGTAAGTTCATCTAAAAATATACTTTAAGCAAGTAAATCCTAACAACTAGTTATATCTGGGGGCACTACAAAGGGCTTTTTGGCAGTTACATACTTAAAGCTGTTGAGAGTCTTAGAGGGGATTTAATTATTTTGGAAATTTATGATTTATGGAGGTTTATGTTCCCTAACCCCAATGAACAGTGAAGGAAGTTTGTAGTATTTATGATTCATGGAGGTTTATGTTCCCTAACCCCAATGAACAATGAAGGATGTTTGTAGTATTTATGATTCATGGAGGTTTATGTTCCCTAACCCCAGTGAACAGTGAAGGATGTTTGTAGTACAGTATTTATAATTCATGGAGGCTTATGTTCCCTAACCCCAATGAACAGTGAGGGATGTTTGTAGGACAGTAATAGTAATATTAAAGATGATGACAAAAATAAAAATAATAAAAATAATAATGGTGTAATAATAATAATAATAATAATAATAATAATAATAATAATAATAATAATAATCTATCTAGCTATCGATCTCTTGCCAGAAGCCTTAATCCCATAAGGGGTGGCCATAAACAACTCGCCTCCATGTCACCCTGTCCCCTGCCATTTCATCCCCCTTCTCCCACCTCACACCCCCCTCTCTCATATACCTCTCCACTTCATCTCTCCATCTCATCCTTGGCCTCCCCCTCCTCCCCTCCCACCCTCCACCTCACTCACATACACTCTCCTCATCAGTCTCTCACTCTCCATCTTCTCCACATGGCCAAACCTCCTCAATGCGTTTATCCTAACACTTCTTATCACCACATCCACACCACAATGCTCCTTCACATCCTCATTTGTCAGTCTGTCTCTCCACATGACTCCACATGCTCCTCTCAAATAAGTCATTTCCACTGCTCCCACTCTTGACTTATGTCCCTCCAACAAGGTCCAAGCTTCACTTCAGAAAGAGTTTGGAGAAAGGATGGAGGAGAAAGAGTATTATGGGAATGGAAATGAATGGAGAAGAATAGGGTGGAGTTAAAAGAGGACTGGGGTGATGGAAAGGGAGGGAATATAAAGATTAGGGGAGTGAAGGAGGAAGTGAGAAAAGAGAGAGAAGATTGGGAGAATGGAAATGAAGGAAAATAATAAGGATAAAGAAGAAGGAAGACAAAGGGAATGGAGAAGATGGGAGTAAGGAGACTGAGGGAGCAGAGGAAGAAGAAAGGTGAATAAGGATAGGAGAATCTGGGTGAAGCAGGTGGAACTGAGAAAAGGAACAAGGGTCTGTAGAAAGGAAACTGCAGAATGAAGAAGAGTATAAGGATATTACGTCTTTAGTGGAAAGGTTTCTTGAGAAAGGAAAAAAGTTGTATGTGGCTTTCATGGATTTGGAGAAAGCATATGACAGAGTGGATAGACATGGATTGTGGAAAGTATTAAGAATGTATGGATTTAATGGCAAATTGTTGAATGCCGTGAAGAGAATGTATAAGGGTGCTCAGGCTGCAGTGTGTGTGTGGACAGTGAACTGAATGAATTTTTCTATTTCAAGGTTGGATTGAAACAGAGATGTGTCATATTTCCATGGCTGTTCAGTCTGTATATGGATGGGGTTATAAAAGAGATACTGTACAAGGTAGGGCAGTGGATGCTGGAGTGGCCCTAATGAGAAAGGGCAGTGTGTGGAACCTCCCCGTACTGTTGTTTGCAGATGACACTGTATTAAGTGAAGACGAAGGGGAGCTGCAAGGCTTGGTGAATGAGTTAGGGCGAGTGTGTAAGAAACGGAATCTAAAGGTGAATGTAGGGAAGAGTATAGTGATGGTCTTCGACAAAAATGACGTCACTGAATGTACAGTGAGGTTGGATGAGGAGGAAATGGAAAATGTGAGAGTTTAAGTACTTGGGTAGTGTGATAAGTAAGGATGGAAGTTTAGCGGGTGAAGTGCTTGAAAAGGTACAACGAGGAAGATAGGTTGGAAAAGGTACAACGAGGAAGATAGGTTGCTGGTTCTCTGAAAGCAGTGATAAGAAACAGGGAAGTGAGCAGGGAAGTGAAAAAGTTACTGCATAACAGAATTGTGATCCCAACTCTATCATATGAAAGTGAAGTTTGGATCTTGTTGGAGGGACACAAGTCAAGATTGAGAGCAGCGGAAATGGCTTATTTGAGAGGAGCATGTGGAGTCACATGGAGGGACAGACTGACAAATAAGGATGCGAAGGAGTGTTGTGGTGTGATGTGGATGTGATTGGATGCGTCAGGAGAAACACACTGAGGTGGTTTGGCAAATGTGGAGAGGATGGAGAGCGAGAGACTGACGAGGAAAGTGTATGTAAGTGATGTGGTGAGGGGGAGAGGGAGGGGGAAGCCAAGGATGAGATAAAGGAATGGAGTGGAGAGGTATATAAGAGAGGGGGATGTGAGCTTGGAGCAGGGCAGTGAAACGGCGAGGGACAGGGCGATATGGAGACAACTTATTTGTGGCCATCCCTTACGGGATTAAGGTATCTGGCAATACATAGATAGATGGACATTCTTAAGAATGAGACAATGATGAGCAGCCATGGCCAAACAAATATGAATATGTTTTAAAATTACCAAGAGATAATTCATACAGCACAAGGTACATGAATTTGATTCAGGAGAATATTCATGTGTTGAGAATGACCTACAGAGAAAAATAAATGTCAGTAACAGCTGTCACATCCAGACCATTCTGTGATACAGAATATCCCTCTTGACATTCAGCACAGGAACCTGACTATTGTAGCACACCTGGAAATAAGTTGACAATAGTAAAGCATTACTCCTACAAAGCAGTGGCAGCTAAAACCAAGCTTGCAAGTAGGGACTTTTGTCTTGAGTGCAGCTCAAGAGACAGTCCATTACTATTTTATGTTCCATGTTATCCAGTTAATGCTTGTACTTGTTCAGGGCAGACTGTCTACTGCGACACATCGTTAAAAGATTCACTGCAATTTGTTGTAACCTTTGGAAGTATGGCACACTGACTCAAAGTTTTGGTATTAAGAAAACACACATTGCAAGACCATACATCCTTATTGTTTATGAGCCTGTGGTGCACAGTACACCTAGTAGCCTACATGGTGGAGGTCAATGGTTTCTGTCTAGCCTTGAGTACATGGTAACTGCTTGTAAAACATGGCTTGATGGTCAAAAATGGGCTAAATTCGGTGTTTTAGCCAAGTAAATTGTGCTCACCTGTATGACAAGGCTCCTATGATGGGCACCTCTTCAAAGATTTTTGTTTTATCCTTTAGATAGCATTTCTCATATTACTGAAGAAGTTAATGACATCAAAGCATCCAATAAGTGGTCCACCTTGTGATGATGGAGCTAAGAAAACAAGAAAACACTTCTTACTAGTTGTTTAGGAGGATTTTCTGTTATAAGGTTTTTATATCTGTCTTTATAGTAAGTGCTTCTCTTGTTTACTGTAATTAGCACTTTCACTACAAGGTGTAGCAACGGCCGAGTGCTTGGACACCATTAACCTCTTCACTAATTTCAAATATACCATCACAATGATTAACACAAATTCACAAGAGAGATGTCACCCTAAATGCAACACTGTAATACAGGTAACATGTCCTTTAGCACACATTTTTCCCAGGACACTGTGAATATAGCAACCCAATTTACCATAAATTATATGTTTATGTACTTGCACTGTAAAATACCTGGGTATAGAATAATGTCTGCATAATTTTCTTATGTGTACAGTATTTGGAAACAGAACTACTTACGAAATGTAATATTTACAGACAAGTCCAGTATAAAATATAATCATCCACTCATCCATCCATCCATCACTTATCCACCTCTTCTGCCCCATCAGCAGCTACTCTGCAGGAACATGCAAAGCAAAGTTGCTTGGCCATACTTGCCACCGAGTGGTATTACATGAGCAATAAACTCCAACCATCCCCAAGTTATAAACCCTTACAGGCTCAGTTTGGTTCGTGTGTCTTAACCCAATCAACCACCAGGTGTCATCTGGTTATACGGTTACCATCCAATATGGTAAATGGTGTCCTGGTTTATGGGAAACCAGCTGGCCTGTTAATCGGTGCAGAGTCACCAGAAGGCAGCATTACATTGAGTCTGTGGATGGTAGGCATGCCCAGCTATCATAATACATATTATCTATCTATCTATTGCCAGACGCCTCAATCCCGTTCAGGGTGACCACAAACAAATCGCCTCCACGTCACCCTGTCCCCCGCCATTTCACTGCCCCGCTCCCAACTCACACCCCCCCTCTCTCATATACCTCTCCACCCCATCCCTCCATCTCATCATTGGCCTCCCCCTCCCTCTTCCCCCCTCCTCCTCACTCACATACACTCTCTTCATCAGTCTTTCACCCTCCATCCTCTCCACATGGCCAAACCACCTCAGTGTATTCCTTATAACGCTTCCCATCACATCCACATCCACACTACAACGCTCCTTTATATCCTCATTTGTCAGCCTGTTTCTCCATGTGACTCCACAGGCTCCTCTTAAATAACTCATTTCCACTGCTCTCACTCTTGACTTGTGTCCTTTCAACAACGTCCAAGCTTCACTTCCATACGTTAAAGTTGGTATCAAAATACTGTCATGTAGTAACTTTTTCACTTCCATGCTTACTTCCGTGCTTCTTATCACTGCTTTCAATGAACCAGCAACCTTTCTTCCCTGCTGTACCTTTTCAGGCACTTCAACCTCCAAACCTGCATCCTTACTCATCACACTACCCAAGTACTTAAACGTACTCACATTTTCGAATTCCTCACCATCCAACCTTGCTGTACATTCACTGACTTCACCTCTCTCAAAGACCATCACTTTACTCTTCCCTACATTCACCTTTAGATTCAGTTTCTTACACACTCTCCCAAACTCACCCACCAAGCCTTGCAGCTCTCCTTCGTCTTCACTCAAAAACAAAGTATCATCTGCAAACAACAGTACAGGGAGTTTCCAAACATTACCCTCTCTCATCAGGGCCACTCCAACATCCACTACCCTACCTTGTACCTCTTTAATTACCCCATCCATGTACAGATTGAACAACCATGGAGACATGACACATCCCTGTTTCAACCCAACCTTCAAAGAGAAAATTTCACTCAGTTCACCATCCACATGCACTGCTGCCTTAGCACTATCATACACACTCTTCACAGCATTCAACAACTTCCCATCAACTCCATATATTCTTAATACTTTCAACAATCCTTGTCTATCCACCCTGTCATATGCTTTCTCCAAATCCATGAAAGCCGCATACAACTTCTTTCCCTTCTCTAGAAACTTTTCTACTAAAGATCTAAGAATGAATATCTGATCTACACAACCTCTTCCCTTCCTAAAGCCTCCCTGTTCTTCTCCAACTAATTCCTCTGTTCTTTCTCTAACTCTGTCAATAAGTATCCTACCATACACTTTTCCAATTATACTAAGAAGACAGATGTCCCTATGATTACCACACACTTCTTTTTCCCCTTGTCTTTTGTACAAGGGAATAACTATACCTGACTTCCAATCCTCCGGGACTCTACCTTCCTCCCAGGCCAATCTGCACATTTTCCACATCCATTCTACTACTATCTCTCACCCATACTTCAGCATTTCACCACACACTCCATCAATTCCTGGGGCTTTTCCCAATTTAACTTTCTTCATTGCTTCCACAACTCCTATTTCCACAACTCCTATCATACTGATTTCTTCCTGTCTTCTCACCTCCCTTCTTCTCCCAGCCATTCCCCAGCCACTTATACTCGCATTACTTCCATCCTCTATGTTCAACAATTCCTTAAAGTGTTCTCTCCATCTGCCCACTTTTTCTCCCTTCTCCACTAGTAATCTACCATTTATATCTTTCACTCCCCTGCTAACATCACTTCCACCCTGTCTTATTCTTTTCACCTCTTTCCAGAACATTTTCTTACAGTCCCTCCACTTTACACTCAAGTTCCTTCCAAATTCCTCATCCGCTCTCTTCTTACTCTCTCTTACTAATCTTTTCACCTCTCTCTTTCATTCTACATATAACTCTCTCTTCTGCCTCTCAACTTCTTCCACACCCCTATGTCTCATCCATTCATTGTATGCTTTCTTCTTTTGTGCCACAGCCTGTCTCACCTCTTCATTCTACCACACTGTTCCTTGCACACCCCTCCGTCTTCTCTTCACCCCACACACCACATCACATGCTGCACATATTTCTTCTGTAAATATCCTGCACACATCTTCCACATCCCCCATCTGCTCCAACTCATATTTGCCCAATCGTTCCTCCACTTCTCTCTTATACTCTGCCTTTTTCTCATCCTCTTGTAACCTTTCCACTCTCTTTAAAAATACTCCTTCTTCCTTTCCTTCCCTTCTTCTATTTCTCCATCCTATTTGGATCTTGATTCTGGCCACCATCAAGTAGTGGTCAGAAAGTCCACTCCCCCAGCCTCTATTAGCTCTTGCATCCATTACACATTTTTGCATCCTTTCATCCACACAAACATAATCATTGCCTTCCTTTCATTCAGTTCACCACCCACCCTTCTCATCGCTCGCCATGTGTACCTGTGGATCATATTTTGCCTGAAGAGGGGATTGGCTATCACCAACCCCCTCCCAGCACAAATGTCCACTAACGCGCTACCATTCCCATCTATCTCAGCAGGCACACCCCACTCACTAACTATTCCATCCACCTTCACATTTCCTACTTTACCAGTCATATCACCGATCAAAAACACTCTCTCATTCCTTCCAAACTTTTCCATGCACACTTCCACATTTGTCCGGAACTTTTCTTTCACTCTGCTTGCACAATCTTGCGTTGGCGCATACCCACACAATCACCCACATTTGTATTCCAATTTTCAATCTTACCCACACAATCCCTGACCCAACTGATCCATACTCTCTTATGCTCTTCTTTCATCTTTTACTCACAATTATATATACTCCTTCTTTTGCCCTCTCATTCTCACCTACTCCTGCACATATACCCCATCCATACTCCCATTCTCTCACACTCTCACCTTTCCATTTCGTTTCAATTATTCCGCTTACATCAACTTTCGCACCCTCGAGCACCTGGACAATCTCTTTCTCTTTCACCTCATCATTCGCACCCTTTACATTCCACGTTCCGATTACCATGTCCTTTGTCCGGTCCTTGGTCGTCATCTTTTGGTCAGTCCGAGGCTTACTGTTTGTCTTTTTAGTTAGTTGTTTTCCGGGGAGGGGCACTAACCCTCCGCCAACCCTTTTAGTTGCCTTTTACGACAAGCAGGGATACTGGGGGAGTATTCTTGAAAAAAAAAAAAAAAAAACCTACCCCCATTTCTTGTAGTTCTTGAAAATATCAAAAGGGCTAAAGTTGTTGGTTATGGCTTCTTGGTCCTGAAGGTCTGGTCATCCCTAGTATAAAGGTTTGCACCACTTTGGTGGTGCAGGGAAGGGATTCACTGGATGACGTGCACCTTCTAAGCGCTTGGGTTGCTACATGCAGTACCTTACCATAATACAGTATTTCATGTCCTTAGAAAGGAGGTAGTATTTTAGGTTGACTGGAAATTCAAGAGTCTGGGCATGTGGAGAGGATGGGGGATGATAACTGAATGCAGAAAGTGATGTGTTAACATTAGGGGTAGGGTTGCAAGAGGTAGATCGGAAAAGATCCGGGATGAGGTAATTGAGCATGACCTCGGGGATAAGGGACTGAATAGGAAGACTGCTAGTGACTGAGCAGAACAGACAGCTGCCATTAGCTGACCAAGGTCGATGCATGCAAGCATGTTAGAGCCTTCAAAAACGAAATGAAATGAAACAAAACAAAATGACTGAGCACCAGACATATTTAAAGATACCAGTACTTCTTAGAGTTCCAAGTGTGATGTGCAGCTGTTGATATTAACAATAATATTTACAGTCTAAGTAGGACAGTTTAATCCTTCTGAAACAGAGTTCATTACATGGCTAAAGGTGACTTTTCCACTGTTGGCTCCAAATTGTAGGATTGTACATTGATATGCTCTATGTTTCTGCTGATCACAGAGAATGCCCTTTTTTCATGATCTAGTTGACTCTTAGGCACTTGTCAATATCCAGTCTGTAAAAAAAGGATGTAAAACAACATACAGCCACAACTCAGTATATGATGGGGTTACATCAAAAGAAAACCCACTGCATGACGATTTATTATATACCTTTACTGACGTCAGTATAACATGGATTCAATGGGGAAAGAGAGGAAATCATGGACCACAAAACCTAAAATCTAAAAAAAATACCTCTGGCACCCACTTGATGTATATCCTAGGCTGGGAGGCAGCTGGAGGGCCTGGATGATCACTCCAGGTTCTCAGGAGGAGGTGAGGAGAGATGGGGAGTGCAAAGCAATGATGCCAAGGAGGAGTGAAGCAATAAGGCTGATCAAAAGTGTAGCAGTGAGGCGGCCAAGGAAGATCATGGCGTGGCGGTGGAGGTGCAAGGCAGTGTGGCAGCGAGGGAGCATGGTGGTAGCAGGGGAGTGTGGGTGTGTGGCAGTGTTGGGGTGAGTCAGGCGGCAATGTAGATGTGACAGACACGACGGAGGCAGGTGAGTAGGACATAGCATTTGCACTCCACTTGTTGATGGCCTTGGCTCTTCCTCAGTGCTGGTGGCAAGGGGAAAGAGGAGGTAATGGTAATTGCTGCGCTGCCTTTTTATTTCTTAGTTGCAAAGAGCTCCCTGTATGGTCTCACGTGTTGTTCTAGGCCATATGTTGTCCTGTCACCCCTCAATGGGTTCGGACCCTTGTCCTGAATGTATGAAGTGGCCTCATTCCCATCTTTCCCATAAACTCTTGCAGTGTCTTTAGTCCAGAACACAAAGGGGCTCATCCTCCCCACCATTCTCACCACCTTCCTGTGCCCCCACCACCTGTTCCCTTAACTCAATAAGCTTCTACTATGTAGGAGCTCACCGAGTTAGCTGAACGGGCTGCTCAGTGTGGATGTCCTGGGCCTCTTGCACATCAGTGTTGTCACCCTCCTCAAACCCCACCCCTGTGTGAGAGATTGAGAATTTCATGGTGGATGTTCTCCAATGCCAGGAATCCCATGAAGGAGTGAACACACAAACATGGCCATACTTTTCTCCAGATGGCATTCAGAATGCTCAGCTGTACTTCTTTCCACACTGCAGTGATATTATCAATGACGTCCTTGATGTTATATATTTTCCCAAACTCCCACACTGCGTCATTTTTCCCCAAGTCACTCACCCTCACCGATTTGTGGAGGTAGTGGGCCTTAAAGGAGATGATTTTTGGTCCATGGGCTGAAGTAATGTTATGTTCAGCGGCAAGAACACCGCCTTAATACTGTACACCCAGTCCTCCATGCCATCAATGTGGTCCGGGGCATCATCCACCAGGAGATGGAAGCGGATGGCCAGACCGCTCCGGCTGACAAGACGGTTCTCCTTCATTTACCCTACCAGTGCCCATGGGTTCTCCCAGTGATATACAAGCAGGGGTTTGAGTTTAATGCCCCTCTCTGCATTCACGTCAGGGAGAAGGGTGAGGTGGATCTTGGCCATTTTAGGTCTGGGACACATCATTCCTTCTTGCTTATGTAGGTCTTACTTGAGATATGTTTCCAAAACAGGCCCCTCTCATTGAAGTTCAAGACTTGTTTTGGAGAGTATACCTCCTTCTCATGATCGCCTTCAGCTTCGCAGGGATGACCTCAGCTGCCACGTGGTCAGCACTAGCTGCATCCCCGTGCATGATCAGATGCCAAGGCCTGCAAGGCCCTCAAGGCACTCGACCCAACACTTGTTGGCCTTGAACTCCTCTTTGGTCTCCATTTTCTTGTCCTTGAGATCCTTGAGATTATTATGATGGTAGTGAAACATGTGTAAGGGTAGATGGGCATCTAAGTGATTGGTTCACGATCAATGTGGGCGTGCAACAAGGTTGTGTGATGTCCCCATGGTTGTTCAATATATATAGGGATGGGGCGATGAGAGAAGTAAAAACACGAGTAATGGAGAAAGGGATGGCGTTGGTAATGAATGGAATATTTCAAATCTGCTGTATGCTGATGATGCAGTGCTATGTGCAAATACCGGACAAGAGCTTGGTAGACTAGTACGGAGTTTTGTAGGTTGTGTGCGTCGTGCCTTGACAGTAAATGTAGAAAAGAGTTAAGTGATGGCTACTGAGAGAGAAGGTGACTCCCAGTGTAATGTTACAGTGAATGGAGAAAGACTGGAATTAGTGAGACTTCAAATACCTGGGTACAATGATAAAAAAGAAAGGAAAATGTGCAAAAGAAGTGGAAAGTAGAGTAACAAAAGGAAGGAAAGTTGCTGGTGCCTTAACCCTTTAATATATACGCGGGCGTATCACACCCGACGCGTACCCGAGTTCACGTGATCACCGAGTGGGTTATTGTCTGAGACGGCTGGGCACCCAGATACCCTCCTTCCATGTGTTGCCGTAGTAGGGAGAGGTAGTGTTGCTCTGCTCTCTTCGAAGGAAATTTCCATATCAGCGCCCTTGGGTATCTTACACCCATCGTATGTACTCCCATACATATGTGACACAGGGTTTGTCATATCCAGCAAGTAGTTTGAGTATGATTTCTAAAGTGCTTTTCCTTGCAGGAAGTGAATATTTCTTAGTACACAGATATTTCTTTGTGAACTGTGAAATCATGGCCCACCATTTTTTGAGTGATGAAGAACTTGATAAAATAATGAACACCACTGGGTGCTAAGAATCAGAGTCCACCTGTCCAGTGCTGGGAGTGCCCTGTTCGGACTGACAGGAAGACATGCTTCCGGTGCACCAAATGTCAGAAGGCTGTCTGCCAGGGGCATTATTACCCTGTCTGTGGTGATTGTTTGTGAGTCCAAGTAAGTGCTCATGATTTTGAGAATTGTCAAGGAAAATTCGAACAAATTATTTTTCTCACGGCTATAAATACACCACAAATGACAAATAGCAACTATTTTGGATTGCATACCACTGTGTTTTGCAATTATGAGGTTTCAGTAGTAAAATAATAACATTCACTACTCAAGACATGACATTTCCTGATAATTGTAAGTTCTATCTTAGTTACCCTCTAAAACAAGGTTGTGGAGGTGGGTGGGTGGTCAAAATCACTGGGTAAAGACTTAGAGAGGTCCAAATGCCATGTAGTGTTCAATTTCAAGGGTCTGGGATTGCATGAAAAATTGCCAATCTTCGTACTCCATTTTTTTACTAAAAAAAAAAAACCCATTTTTTGTCTACCTCCACCACGGCCCACCGTGAGTCTGTAAGGATTAGAGTGCCATGTGCTGCAGCGTCCATGACCCAGGAGCGTGTGTGCAAGTGCAGAAGTCCGCAGCTCCTGTTTCAAATTTTCTCCATATTTTTTTTCAGTTACATCAGAATTTTTCCCCATTTTTGATACTTTTTTTCAAATTATCACTTAACCTTTAAGATATCATACAAACACATTTACATAAGGTTCAAGTGAAAGTACAAAGCTTGTATTTTTTATACATGTACTTGGTTTTACTAAATTTGGATTTTCACACAGGTGTATGACTTTCCGAAAAATGGGTTTATCAAACCCAGCGTATGTATTAAGACGCAGTAAAATTAGCATATGTATTCTAGGGTGGAGTTGAGAGGTATATGAGGAAGGGGGGGGTGAGTTGGGGGGAGGGTAGTCAAATGGTGGGTGACAGAGTGACTTGGAGGCGTTTTGTCTGTGGCCACCCTTTGCGGGATTAGGGCGTCGGGCTATAGATAGATAGATAGATAGATTCTAGGGTTAATAAGAAACAGAGGCATGAGTGCAGCAGCTGCCAAGGCTTACATAAAGGAGTGTTAGTGCCATGTTTAACATAAGGATGTGAGACTATGGCATGGCATGAAAATGAAAAGTCAGGAGTAAGAGCAATGGAAATGGGACTGCTGAAGAACGTATGTGGAGTACAGAGTGGATAGGATACGGAATAATGTGATTCGTGAAAGATGCTGAATGAGGAAGTCTGTGGGCACCATAATCGAAGACAGTGTACGGAGATGGTTTGGTCATGTTGAGTGAATGGATGAGAAAAGAGTGGAATAAAAGGGATATCTGAGTGAATTTCAAGGAGGGAGGAGGCAAGGTAGGCCAATAAGAAGGTGGAGGGATATGGTGGATGAGTGTGTGAGGAAGAGAGGTAAGGAAGTTGGTGAGGCTAAGGGACTGACAAGAGACCGAACTGGCTGGATAAATTTTGTGCGAAGATGTGCATAACCAGGGATTTGGCACCCCTTTTTAATCTGACAGTGTTCGGATTGACTATCAGATAGGTATATGTGAAGCTACAGAACATGGTGAAAGTTTTTTTTGTCTATCTGATGAAGCCAGGATTCCGTGGGCTTGAATAATGAGTAAATGGAAGCATGGCCCATTGAATTGGGCAAACTTAGGCTGCTTGGACGTTGCTACTCTTCACCCTGCCCTAGGGTGGGAAAGGAGGCCCGGATGATGATGACGATGATGATGAGATCCTTTCTCAGTTCGAAAGGCTTTGTATGAGTGAGGCTACTATCCAAGGGCTGCTTTGCTCAGTTAAGTTCATTAACCCACAGAGCTGGTAGATGCCATCTCCTCCATAATGGGTTCCCTAGTTTTTGTTAGGCGCTCAGCAGTCAGAATAGGCCTCTTCTTCGAAACCGCTAAGACAACATCAGCGTTTTAAAATAACAGTAGCGGCCATGGACTGGGACAGTTTAGGGCCTTGGCAATCTTGCCAACCTTCTGCCCCTCCTTATGGCACTTAACAACGTCCAGTTTCACATCAAGGGCAAGGCTACGCCTTATCCTTTTAAGATTTCCCATGGCAACATCAGCAGCACCACGCTTTCCACATATGATTTCAGAGTCACAAGCTTCATTATTTCACACACCAAAAATTCTCTCTACATATATTATCACACGTATAGCACTATTTGTTGCGCACTTACAGTTATTTGGTGATAGCAACGGCATTTCGATGGCCCTGCACAGAAGAGACGGTTAGGTAACTCAGGCAGCACAAGAGAGAGGATCACAGTGCGAGATACGTGAGTTATGGACGACAGAGATAGGGTCTTCAAAGGGGTGGCGCGAATGAGGCCTAAGATAGGGGATTCTGCATATGAAATCATCAAGTGGCCATCTTGGGTCAAACGTCTGTCTGCTGGCTTGCGTGCGTCGCCGCATCGGAGCCATTATGTAATTTCGCCATTGTTATCACAAAATGAAGCATAACTTTTAGTTCATCATTCTATCGACTTATCCCATACCAAACAAACGTACACTGACACCTAACTGTACGATACACATTTGAGGAACTTCAAAGAATCAATTTCGTGGCAGAGGTTATGTATTCCTTACAATAAAGCCATTCAGTTTGGGGGAGTCCATGCAGAACCAAGATCCCATACTTCTTCCTACCATGGGAGATTGACATGGACCATTGGATGTCTCTAAAAGTCACTGGTTCAGCAGCTTTGAACCTAGTGCCACTCCTCCTATCTGTGCACACTATTTTTCTTTAGATTAAGTTTTAATACAGCATATGTAAAATAATGACTAGTGATGTGTATGTGATGAATTGGCCCTTGCTAGATTCTTCCGAGGTCTCGGTTTTTTCAAACATGTCCCCATCCTCATGCAGCAACTGATGCAATTCGTAGTTCGCTGATCAGTTGGTAAAGAGGACAGAATTCCAGGGAAGTGATTAGCAATTTCGGTACAGTATCATGTGTATTTCATACTCTTAACTGAGCCAATGAGAAAAACCTCTTTTTGACTCCTTGGATCAGCTTTGTAATTTGTGAAGATGCCCATAAAGCTATTCAGGAGCAGCATGCTTGAGATGACTCTACTGCCAATAGGTGTCAAGTCACAAGGGGTTCACAGCAAGATTTCAACTTCTCTGGGGTATCAACAGGTTCGAGCAGCCATGGTCTATAGGCAGCTTATAAAAGTGCTGAGTGTGACTAGCACATAAGCTCATCTCTGGTTACATCCGCTTGTGGTTATCTCCACACCCACCTTTTTTTTTTCTTTTCCCATGAAGCTGTTTGCACACTATAGAACCACTGCAGTTCATGAACTTATTTTATCCTTGGATTAAAATTCTCCCATGGACTTACATTCCCCCATGGTCCTATTTCCACTATAGACCCATTTTCCCCATGGCCCTATTTCTTCCAAGGACCAATTTCTCCTATGAACCTATTTTTTCCCATGGACAATTATTTTCTCCGTGGATCTGTTTTCCTCATAGACCTATATTCCCCCTTTGGATCCATTTTCCCTCCGAAACTTTCCCCTGTGGACCTATTTCATCCATGGACCTTTTCCCCTCCACTGAATATTCCCCATAGACCTAATTACATCAAGGACCTATTATCCCTCAGACCTAAACCAGCCATGAATCTGTGGTATTAACTCTATGGATCTATTCTCAGTGGAGCCACCCACCTTACCATCCCTGCCCACCCCACCCACTCTGACCACCCACTGGCTCACTCCACTTTGCTGATCACCTGCCCATCCAACACCTCTGCCAATCCACGCACTTCACCCACTCACCTTGCTCTGCTGGCCATCCACCCCATCCCACTGCCTACCCACGCACTCCAACCACTCATCTCACTGCTGCTCACCCACCCAGCCCATCCTCGTGCCCATCCACCCACCCACTTGGCCCACCCCACCCACGCCAATCAACCCAATTGTCAACCCACCCATCTAACCACCCACGATGCCCATCCACCCATCCGCATACATCAAGCTCTTACACTAACCCATCCCACCCGCATATCAATCCATCCCATCCATTCGCCCATTAACCTAGCCACCCGTCCACCCAGACTGGATCATATAAAGGATGACTTGCAAGTTCTGACACACACACACACACACACACACACACACACACACACACACACACACACACACACACACGAACAAAGAGGGACAGCTTCATTTGCAGTACTAACGACAACTACACATGGCCCCTTGCCTGCTGTTTATCCAGCTCAGGGTAGCCCTCACCCTTCCGATAAAAGGCTGGCATGACAAGGCAGTTTCATGTCTTCTTTCTTGTCAACACATGGAAAATACATCTGTTGCCTTCCTCATTCCAAACATCCTAGAGCGGTTTACCCCAACAATGCCAGAGGTGAAAAAAAAAAAAAAAGTTGCCCTCAACTAGGTACAGAACACTGATTCAGAGAACCCACGGTGGCCAAGTATCTGTCATATACTTCCTCTGTGCAGTGTGTGTGTGTGTGTGTGTGTGTGTGTGTGTATTTACCTATTTGTATTTACCTATTTGTAGTATACAGGAATTGAGCAATGCTCGTGTTGTCCTGTCTCCATATCCACATTTATCAAGTCTACCTTTACACACATGAATGTTTTTCTCATGCACCACCTCTTTGTCTAAGTCGTTTCAAATATTTAAGAATATACCTAATTGTGATATACACGGAATGTACTATGGTCGTGGGTTTCCGTCGCTGTTTCTCAGTAAGTCGAATTTAACTTTAAACTCGTTTAAGTTTTTAGACTGGACGATCTCTTTGTCCAGGCTATTCCATAAGTCTATACTTCTGTAAGGAAAGCTATATTTCTTGATATCCTTCAAGCAGCTTGACTTTTTCAATTTCATTCCATGTCCTCTTGTTGCTCTCTTATCCCATACAAACAGATCTTCTTTGTCAATTTTATCTACTCCCACCATGGTCCTGAACACCGCAATCATGTCTCCCCTCTTTCTCCTTTCCTCTAACGAAGGCAAATCCAGTTTTTCCAGCCTCTCTCTGTATGACAGGTCTGTCAGACTGGGGACCATCTTGTGTGCTGTTCTTTGTATTCTCTCAATCTTGTTTATATCTTTCTTTTTGTGTGGGCACCACACTACCGCTGCATATTCTAACCTGGGGCGGATCATGGCCACTATCAATTTTTTCATCATTTCCTCATCCATATAATGAAATGCTACTCTTATGTTAGTCAAGAGCTTATAAGTCTCTCCAACTATCTTGTTAATGTGCTTTTCTGGTGACAAACTATCTTGGACCAGCACTCCCAAATCTTTCTCTTCTCTCCTTTTTGTGATTAATTCATTACCCAAAAAATAATTCAGTGATGGTCTCCTGGTACTTTTACCCATTTCCAATATTTTACATTTCTTTACATTAAATTTCATTTCCCACGTCCGGCTCCAATTGTGTATCCTATCCAAATCCTCCTGCAGTATTTTACAATCCTCCTCAACCTCTATCTTCCTCAAGATCTTTACATCATCAGCAAACAGACTCGCATAACTGTTCACTCCATCTACCATATCATTTACGTAAATCAGGAACATTACTGGCGCCAACACTGAGCCTTGAGGGACTCCACTTGTTACTTCCCTCCATCCAGACATCTTTTCCTTTATTACTGTCCTCATTTGTCTGTCTCTCAAAAAGTCTCTCATCCATTCCAGAAGTTTCCCCTTTAGTCCTGCTATATATTCTAGTTTCCACATTAGTCTCTTATGAGGTACCTTGTCAAAGGCCTTCTCTAAGTCTAGGTACACACAATCCACCCAACCATCTCTCTCCTGTACCACATCAATCGCTCTTGAGTAAAAGCTCAACAAGTTTGAAACACATGACCTTCCACTTCTGAATCCAAACTGACATTCAGCCAAAATATTCATCTCTTCCAGATATTTTATCCATCTGTCTTTCAGGATTCTCTCACACAATTTTGCGACCATGCTGGTTAGAGACACTGGTCTATAATTCAGGGGTTCTTCCCTGTTTCACCCCTTGTAAATTGGTACCACATTTGCCCTCTTCCATTCTTTTGGCACTTTCCCCTCTTCCAGTGAGCATACAATTAAGCTGTGAATTTTATCCGCCAGTTGTTCTCTGCATTCCTTCAGTACCCAATTAGAAATTCCATCAGGTCCTGGGGCTTTCCTTACATCTTGAGTTTCCAGTAATTTATACACTTCCTGCACCTCCACTTTTATATCTTTCATCACCGGAACATTTCTAATCACTCCCTCCCTTCCACAAGCTCCTTTTCTTTAGTGAAAACTGACTGGAAACGTTTGTTCATTATTTCTGCTTGCATTGCCGCATCCTTAAAGACCTCTCCATCTACTTTCAGCTTGGTGATTCCTTCCTTTTGTTTCAGTTTGCCATTAACAAATCTATAAAACAGTTTGGGTTCATCCTTGCATTTGTCAATTATACCTTTTTCAAAATTCCTTTCTTCTTCCCTACGTATTCTTGTGTATTCGTTTCTTGTTCTTTTATATTCTTCCTTTGTTCTGTCGTTACCTCTCTTTCTCCAATTGTTCCACGCCTTATCTCTCTCTTTTTTGGCTATCATACACCTTCTATTAAACCACTCCTTTTTCCTGTTTTCTTTCCCTCTTACTCTTGGTACAAATTTTTCCACTCCCAAGTTGTAGAGGTCTAGAAAGATATCCCACTTCCTCTGTATCTCTCTTGTTTCTCTGAATTTTCTCCAATCCGCATTTTCAAAAAGTTTCTCAATCCTGTAAAATTTGCTTTGCCAAAGTTGTATCTTCCCTGTCTATGAAGCTCGTCTCTTGGCTCGACGTTTCCTATTAACATCTGGAACTCAATGACCACGTGATCACTTTTTCCCAAAGGACAGAGATATTCCAATGATTCTATTACATCGGGTTCTTTGGTGAACAGTAAATCTAACCTTGCTGGTGTGTCCTCACCTCGAAACCGTGTCTCTTCTTTGACCCACTGCGTCATCACATTATTCATTATTATATTTAATAACATAGTACCCCACGAATCCTCGCCGCCTCCCGAGTACCATTCCTCCCAGTTCACCTCTTTACAATTAAAGTCACCCACCAAAATTATATTATTGCTTTTCTCAATTATTTTTTGCAAGTAGCTAGCCATATCTGACAACATCTCATGGTATTCGTCATCCTTCCATGCTCTCGTCTTTGGGGGAACATACACTACCGCCATATCTCTCTTAACATTCTCTCCAGTTTCTAATTTCATATATATCACTTCAGCCCTGCCTTCTCCCATTTCCACAGTATCTACATTTATGTTGTTCTTCACTGCTATCATCACTCCTCCTCCCTTTTTTCTTTCCTGTCTTTTCTCCACAGTTTGTATTTACCATCTCCCAAATGAACATCAATATCTTCTCTTAATTTGGTCTCTACAAGGCACATGACATCAGGTTCATGTTCTCTCAAGAAATCATTAATTTCGATCCTTGTCGATATGAAACCATCAACATTAGTATATATCACCTTCAAATTATTTTTGACATTATTAATACCCTCTTCTCTCCTACTCTCTGTCCGTACCACTTCTTCAACTTCTGATCTTTCACAACCATCACCCCTAGTTTCCTTCACTTCTATTTCCTTAAATACCATTTCCTTACTTTCATATCCAATACTCTCCAAAAAAAAGTATTACGTTCTTCCTCTGTCCTCTTATCATTTTTTTCCTTTACTTCTTCCTTTAATTATTTTAAAACTTCTCTTTCTTCTTCATTCAGATCTTTTCTTATTATAATATTTTCCATCCCCGCCTCTTTGCTTAATTTCCAGGTCACTTTAAGTATCTCATTTATTACACTTTCTGATGTAAACTTGACTCTCATTGGTCTTGTTTCCCCTTTCTTATAAGGCCCTATCCTCCTTACTTCCTCAATTTCTTTTACCCACTTGTCTCCTTCGGGGTCAATCTTGCCTAATATTCCTCTCACCATGTTCGTGTCTCTCTCGAGTCTTGCGAACCTAACCTTTTCTTCCTCTTCCCTGTTTCCAAATACTACCACACATCTGTTCCTTTCTACAGTTTCTCTCACTATTTTCTCTTTTTTCTTCAGTATTTTCACTACATTTTCTTCCATTTCTTTCTTGTTCATTTCCCTTTCTTCCTGGATGATCTCTCTTAAGCTGACCACTTCTTTCTGTTCTTCTTCTACGTGTGCCCACTTTGCCTTGTGTTCTTCTAGTACATTACTCACCTTCTCCGTTTTATTAGTACTTACTCTCTTCAAGTTTCCTCCTCAGTTCAACATTCTCCCTCTTCAAATTCTTAATCTCTTCATTGGCTGTTTCGTTGGACTGGATTAGACTCTGTATGGTGGTTTCCGTATTTCCTGACACATCCTTTATCACTAGATTCTCTACTTTTTTTTCGAGTTCACTAATCCTCATAATTAATGTTTTCACCAGGTCCATGACATTAGTATTAGCATCAAATCCTTGAAATTCCATTCCCTCATTGTTTACATTTTCGGCCATCTTTAACGTACCGGTAAAGTACCTAAACAGCTGTTACCGAATAAGCCACAAACATTCATGTATACTATTGCCAACAAATCTTTACATTTTTGGTAGTCTACCAACTTTCATTATTTTAAATTTAAAGAAAGACCCTAGGAGACAGGACAGACAAAATTCCTGAAACTACTCAAGGTTAGGAGCGATGCCTGGGACGACCTCTCTCTCCGGCTGCTCGTGTGTGTGTGTGTGTGTGTAATTTTTTCAGTTTCCCATGTTTTTGGTTGCTCTGAGACCCATCTTGTGCTCTCGGGCATGGAAGCATACATTCCTTTCTCATATCCTTTGACTGATGCAAGAAAGCCTTGGTTTAATCATGCTTGTTCTAATGCTGTCGCAACAAGGAGAGGGCCTATAAAAGGTACCGGAGCCAACCCACCCCTGAATCACATCTTTGTTACGTAATCTTGCTAAGTCTGTTCTTCGCTCTGCTAAAAATAATTTCATCCGTACTAAATGCTCTCAACTCTCCAACTCGAATTCTTCCCGCTCCTTCTGGCACATTGCCAAAAACTTTTCTAACAATTTTACCTCATCATCCTTCCCTCCTCTTTTCTCCTCTGATGGCACTGTAGCTATTTCTTTTCCTGATAAAACTTCTCCTCCAATTCCACCTTAGATGATTCCGGTGCTGTTCCTCCATCACTTCCCCCCTCTGGCTTCCTCATGGATGACATTAAAATTTCTTCTGCTGATGTATTTTCTGCCGTCACAGGCCTCAATACTAACAAGGCATATGGGCCTGATGGAGTCCCTCCTGCTGTTCTCAAGAACTGTGCTGCTGTGCTTACACCCTGCCTAGGTAAACTCTTTCGTCTTTGTCTATCAACTTGTACCTTTCCTTCTTGCTGGAAGTTTGCTCTCATTCAGCCAGTCCCAAATAAGGGTGACCATTCCCAACCCTCTAACTCAAGTGTTTCCCAACCTTTTTTGTCTTTTCCCCCTTCAACCAGTTCGCCCGTTCGGATTTTCCCCTTCATGTAGACAAGTGAAAAAGTCAAAACACAAACTTTATTTGTTTAATAATATACACAAAAAACATGATAAATAATTAGTAAATAAAAAGTTCCTTTCTTTAGTTGTGACTTAGTCATCTAGTGGGATGGCTGAAATTGCTTCTTGCTGATCAGTGCCTCAATGTCAGGGGAGAGAGAAGAGAGCGCGCAACGCATGTCGCATTCCACTTCAAGACGGTTTCGTACTTTGGGTTTGATTGTGAGTAGAGAAACCAGACTCACACATTTAAGTTGTGGAAAACAGAATGAGAATATTCAACACGTTGGTGCTCAGCTGTGGGTAAGCTCCACGCACATGAACCCAGAAATCCTGGAGGTCTTGTGCACGAAATTCATCCTTGGCAGAAGAGTCATATATGAGCTAATAATTTGTATTTCCCTCAATAAATTTACTCCCTGGAATCCTGAAATTTCCACCAGGGGGAAATTTCCCCCAGGTTGGGAAATGCTGCTCTAACAATCGTCCAACTGCTTTAACATCCTGTATCTCAAAAGTTTTCGAGTTAATTCTTAGTAGAAAAATTTTAAAACATCTTTCCTATCACAACCTTCTTTCTGATCGTCAGTATGGGTTCCGTCAGGGCCGCTCCACTGGCGATCTTCTCACTTACCTTTCAGACTCCTTGTCATCCTCCTTTCGGGACTTTGGCGAAAGCTTTGCCATTGCACTTGACATCTCAAAGGCTTTCGATCGAGTCTGACATAAATCTTTAATTTCCAAACTGCCATCTTACGGTTTCTATCCATCTATCTGTGCCTTCATCTATAGCTTTCTTTCTGGTCGTTCTATAACTGCTGTTGCAGACGGCCATCGTTCTTCTCCTAGATCTATCAACAGTGATGTTCCTCAGGGCTCTGTCCTATCACCAACTCTCTTCCTTTTATTCATCAACGACCTTCTAAGCTGTACATCTAACCATATCCACTCATACGCTAATGACTCCACCCATCACCTTTCCATTCGGTTCCCGCAACGCCCATCTCAGCAGTTACTTCAACAAACAAGGGATGAGGCTATGGCACACCTAATGTCTGACCTGGCTCGTATCTCCGACTGGGGTAAAAATAATCTTGTTGTTTTTAATGCAGCAAAGACTCAGTTCTTACACCTATCAAACCGACAAAATCTTCCACAGGTGTACCCACTAATGTTTAATAATATTCAGCTTAATCCTGCATCATCCTTGAACATGCTTGAGGTTTCATTTACTCGGGACTTATCTTGGAAAGATCATATAACATCTCCTGTAAAATCTGCTTCCAAGAGATTAGGTGTGCAAAGCTGACTCCGTTCCTTCTTTACCCCTGCACAATTGTTGACTCTATACACGGGTTTTATCCGCCCGTGTGTGAAGTACAACTCTCATGTGTGAGGAGGCTCCGCACATACAGCTCTTCTCAATAGGGTGGAGTCAAAGGCTTTCCGTCTCATTAACTTTCCTCCTCTTACTGACTCCCTTCAACCTCTGTCTCTTCGCCACACTGTTGCATCTTTATCTCTTTTCTATCGCTACTTCAATGGTCACTGCTCCTCTGAGCTGTCTGCTTGCATTCCTCCACTTCTACGACGGGCGCATAGCACCCGTCTAGCAGCAAACTCTCATCCCGTTTCTGTCCAACTCTCTAATACAAGAATTAACCGTTACTCCCAGTCCTTGATTTATGCAACAGGTCAAATCTGGAACTGTTTCCCTCTGTCTGTATTTCCTGCTTCCTATGATCTCCAGTCTTTCAAACGCAGTGTGTCCAGGCACCTCGAAATGACCGGATCTTGAATTTGGCTCTCTCTTGTATTTTGTTTTTCTCTTAGAAGGAACACTTATTGTAGGCTAGTGGCCTTTGGTTCCTTCTTCCTCGCTTAAAAAAAAAAATAGGTTTTTGTTTGAAAGAATTCTTTACAGACTTTTCAGATTTCTTTGTTGTCTTAAGGCTATGAATAAGTGTTTTCAGGGCATCGAGTTTACGATATGCCTTGGCACTGTTGTTGCCTGCGTATTGAGAAAGTCATTGGTTTGTCCAAGAAAGCTAAAGCATTCTGGGATGTCTCACTATTGACGAGGGAATGCGACGATCCCACTACCCACCATATATACCTTACTGTTGCTACAAATAGCCTCAGACCTCCATCGGCACGGAAAATGTGGGGGGGGGGGGAAGGAGGGCATCTGGGGTTCCCATTTAATCTGATTCATGTCCACAGTGAGAATGGAAAACCTCGCTCTGGATTACTTCACGCCAGGCAAATACTGGAAATCAGATGATGAATGTTACTGCATCCTCTGTTTAATTTCTTTAATCCCTTCTAAATGAAGTGAATCAAAATTCTATAAAAAGAAAACATTAGTTTGAATTAAATGTAGCCTGTCACTGTGAGCAAATTCAATAAAACCTTATCAAAGACTGTGATAATAATAATTCGTAACTTAATGAGCATCCTTATCATTATCCTCACCCTACTGATATGCCACGTTACAGAAAACACGAGTGATATGTCAGACTCACCTTAACATTGTGAGAGGTTTCGAGATTTCCTTGGCGTTACGGAAATCGGATAATACGTGATGGTCGCTCTTTGAGGGACCTGGTCTTGATTAGGTGGAATGAATCTCTGCTCGCTGCAATAACAATGGTCGAAACTCAAGCTTCTGGTTGAGATATCTAATCTTTCATACCACCACCTCCACTTCACCCCTGCCACTCAGTCCACCCAGCTGAACCTCTGGCTTTTGCTGCACATCTGACACTCCAACCCAGCACAGGTGTTCCGGTGAAGAGTTTTAAGCGCCATGAAATTTATCTCAGTGTACGAAATATTATGACTTGAATATACCTCATCGAATATTTACGTTCGCTTGTATATAACGAGGCTCTTTTCGGAGTGGCATATTATTCATGAGATGATGTGTTGGCAGTTAATTTAGTGACGTATTCCTCATGTAAGGGATAGCTGTTTGGCCTCAAGTGGTCGTGGTCGGATATGCTGAAGAAAGTCATCAAGTCTTCTGAAATGAAGAGCTTAATAAGCAGCCCTAAGAGACCCCGGGGAGGGGATCTTGTTACTTGTATTTCACTTAGGTGCTTCTAAAATCCCAAGATTGTTGACACCAGAAATACTTAATGGTTTCTGATGCCTGGTTCACTGTTCCACGATAGTCTGACGATAACTCCTTTAGTTCGATGTATTTTCTTTTTCATTTACTTCTTGATATCTCCAAAGATTTTATTCAACAGTTTGTAGTGGTGTATAGGTTTATTAAGGCTATACTTATCCTCTCCCGAGTGAAGTCTTCCCGTGATCGAGTAAAGTCTCCTCGGGAGAGCCCCAAAAAACTATACATATAAAATAAAATAAAAAAGTCACCGGATTAAAGAGAACCTTTATCATGGAGTATCAACCTTTTCCGCACGCTGACGTCTTGCGTAGTGTATTTTTGCTTCTACCACAAAGCTCTGTTAAATTTAGGAGGCCCCCTAATACAAGAAGGAGCAGTCTCAGTGCCACACCCGCGACCACCAACTGGTCGAAGGGTAGATTTATGAACTTTGTCCTGTTACCTTGAGTTTCGGCAGATTACTCTAAAAATTTAAGTACTTCATTCTTCCCTAATTACCTTTCTTTAAACTATGATCCAAATCAGATTAAATCTGTCTGACCTGACTCTGCTCAATGACCTTAAAGTTTGACCTCTCCCTGTACTTTGACTTTGTACCGACCTTTCTCAGAACCGAATCGCTCTCCTTGTTTTAACCTGAACCCTTCGACAAAACTTAGTCAACATCGAATAAAAAATATGTTGACTTTGCCATGTGACCTTGACGTTTGATCCACAGTTCTCAAAAACAATACGTCACCCTACTGAATGATCCTTAGTTCTTGCACAAGTTTGATCCAGATCTGATCAAAATCGTGTTATTTAATTCTCTCTCTCTCTCTCTCTCTCTCTCTCTCTCTCTCTCTCTCTCTCTCTCTCTCTCTCACACACACACACACACACACACACACACACACACACACACGCACGCCCACACACACACACACGCACGCCCACACACACACACACACACACACAGACACACAGACAGACAGACAGACACACACACACACACACACACACACACACACACACACACACACACACACACACACACACACACAACTAAGTAAAGCATTATACCCTCATTAAAGTCACGGGAGTAAAGTTAAAGTCATAGATCCAGTCAGCAGAAATAAAGTAAGATATGTTTAGTCCACAATAAATGCTTTGTTTGACGACTGCTTGAGTAAAGAACACTATACTTCAACTGAAATCTGGTTTGTAAAGTTGTTGTCCCCATATAACTTGTAAAATTTCCCTGCTTGCTAAGTACCAGAACAGTTTTCTGCTAAACTATTAAACAGATCGTGCCTTGTCATAATATTCTGGAATGGTGATTAAAATTGCCTTCTAGTGGTATCAAATGAGCTAAACATGTCCCCTCTCCCCCCCCCCAAAAAAAAAAAAAAATGTTAGTTAGGAAGACAGCACCGAAACAGAAGCAGCGGCAGCAACAAAAAACAACAACAACAACTACTACTATTACGAGTATTATTTTCTTTCCTTTTCTTTATTAGCCATCAGGCCAATCATGGTATAACATCTTCCAGTGGTACAAGTTATAAGAAAAATGATAAGTCAAATACAGTATAACCAAAAAAGGTCAAAAATACAACCTTGCTCGCCCAGACACGTTCTTCACCCGTACTGTGGACTTCTATTTCGTGATTATTCACGTAAATGAGCAAAATGACAGACAATTATTTCGCCAGTACCATGCACTACACCAAAACTGCATTACATCAGAAAATATTAAATATGAAGGTGATCTATGTACACCACTGCAAAGCCCATGAAAAAGTAATGTGTTGCTACAATGACTTTCCTAAAAATGTGCCACAACACCATTTTGCTGAGAAAAGCAAATTTAGGCACGAAACAGTATTAGAACTGTTATTTAGTGGAATTTTAAGCTACAGCGAATCTACGCGCAGCGCTAGAGCGCTTATGAAAAAGCATTAAGTGTTACTGCTGTGACTTCTAA
>NC_137046.1:36299603-36347103 GCF_032717465.1 Coenobita brevimanus
GTCATTTATAAAACTTGGAATAAATCACGGAACCACAATTTTTCAGTACATAACTATCAACAAGAACTGAACGGTGCTGCAGTAAATAAAAGATTGAAAAATGAAGTGCATGAAAGGGTACAACAGGGAAGGAAGGTTGTTGGTTCACTGAAAGCGGTGATGAGAAATAGGGAGGTGAGTATGGAAGTCAAGAAGTCACTGCATGACAGTATGGTGATCCCTGCCCTGACGTATGGAAGCGACGCGTGGACCTTGCTAGAGGAGAACAAGTCAAAGAGTGAGAGCAGTGGAAACGAATTACCTGAGAGGAGCATGTGGAGTGGCATGGAGGGACAGGCTGGCGAATGAAGAAGTGAAAGAACGTTGCGGGGTGGATGTGGATGTGACTGAGAAAATCAGGAGAAATACACTAAGGTGATTTGGACATGTGGAAAGAATGGAGAATGAAAGGCTGACTAACAGGGTGTACAGTATGTTGGTGAAGTGGAGGGAGGAGGAGATCGAGGATGAGGTGGAGGGAAGGAGTTGAGAGGTGTATGAGGGAGGGGGGGGTGAGCTGGGGGGAGGGCAGTCAAATAGTAGGTGACACAGCGATTTGGAGGCGTTTTATCTAAGGCCACCCTTTGCGGGATCAGGGAGTCGGGCTGTAGATAGATAGATGGAAAAATAGCCATTGTTAAATAGAGTAAGTTTACAAATAAGCCTTAATCTTAGCCTAGTGAACTATTGTAAAATCCTAGAGAAAACGAGGTCATGTTAGGGTTAATGACCTCCCTTCAGAACGATGGGTTATATATGAAAGCTGATAAATAAAAAAGCCATAATCCTACAGAAAAAAAAAAAAATACAAACATTAATGGCACGGATTCGCAATGAAATGTCTCTTTCAATAATACTACTACACTGCACTCACACAATCTATTTGCATTTAATTACTTGCTACTCTCAGACGATTTTGTTCAGCATACCCCTCTCAGTTCCATCATGTATTTCATGCTTAATTCTTCCTCTCCATAGAAGATTTTATAAACACAGGGGAGACTTATCAAATAAGAGGTGCTAAACACATCATTCTTTGGCCCCTTCATTCCTAAGGTGCTCTTCTAAGCTGTGTAAGATCACTTAGAGATGGTAAGAATATAACCAGAAATACGCTCTCAGACTGAAGGAGTTAATACTGACCCTCTGATTTGATCGATTATAATAGACTATATCGAACTATTCCATTTCTAAGAGTTTATCCCTAAATGAACAAAACACGGTGGAAAAAAAAAAAAATAGAATAATGGTGAAACGGCAGGAGCGCTTTCGTGCATAGAATTTACCCTCTTACTTTTTTTTTTCCAATAAGCTATAACGTAATTATCAATGAGATGGATTTAAAAAGTTGCGGAAATGCATAAGTTTTAAGATAGCAACTATACAACCTCATCACTAATCATTCGCCAGTACTAACCTAACCTAATATGACACAACCTTACCTGACATAACTCTAATTTAACCAAACCTAACTAACCAGAAAACTTTGGGGACGAATGAGCTTCGGGTTCGAATCGACCCATTGTCCACTTTAGGACGTCACCACTGTTGTATCCGCAGAATTTGGGCGTCATAAATGAATTATACAATTATGAATGATGATGTCAAAATAACTTTCAACATTTGTTTATGAGAGCTCTCCTGCAAACTGACCAGAATAATAACTGCACCATCGGATTGTAGGTGTCAATTCAATGGACAAGCAAAAGGAACGTAACAGCAAGAACATACTTAACCCGCTTCATGTGAGAGCCAGCAGACCCTTATAGCTGGACGGCTGCGGGCAAAAACAAAAATAAATACTCGATCGACTTTGTTATGATGAATAACGAAACAGCAAGGTATATGACTTTCGAAATGCATTTCTGCTTTTTTCGGTGAACCAGCAAACTTTCCATATCAGTGTGTAATTAGTTTCTTTTTGCAGCAGTCGTTTGTGAATGCCTCGACAAGACCAAGTGGTAATAATCCTTCAGTAGACAATTGCCAGCATTAACTGAAGTGGTGTGATAAATATATAAGAAATCAAAATAAATAAGTCGTAAAACAGTAGTCACCAAAGTGGAATGACTGCACATACTTACCGGTACGTATACTCGTGCCTCAGCTAAATTAATCGTCTAATGTTAACTGGAATAAAATATTAAAATGCAATCATGAGAGTTTGACAGCATCCTTTTCGAGGGACTATTTATTAAAAACTAAAGTTATTAGCCCATAATCCACCGGTAAATAACTACATTACTAACATTAGCGGAATGATGTTCTAGTAAAAAAGCATTGTAATAGGAAGTCCTTGTTATCTGTAGCTTTTTTACATTCTTTCTTTCCTTAATTCGACACCAGAAATACGGAAAAGAAATCACCCATTAAAGTTCCAACGTTACCTCCGAGGCTGATTTACCAATTTCCCCCAGTATACTGTACAGTTGTAAATAAACTTTTCTCATACAAGTGGTATACTACTTGTATGGTATAAGAAAAGTTGATATTTTCTAACACATCAATGATTTAAAACGAGGGCTAACTGTAAGATTAGTAACTGTAGAGAAAGGGGAAAGTAAAGGAATAACAAAACTTACTCCACCTTCCACGTGAGCCACCAGATCCTTCCTCCTCTGTAAACCGGCGAACGACTGGCGCCAAGCGCTTGCAGGAGGGTTCGTGGGTTCATGTATTTCGAAGATGAGCAATGAACTCGCCAAGGGAACATTCATATCAGTGACACTGAGTCGTATTGGAGACGTTCTGACATCTCTTCTTTTAGCTATCTATTTTGCACTAGCTAGCAGAAATACCCGGCGCTGCCTCGGCTGATAAAAAAAAAAAAAAAAAAAAAAAGCTCCAATTAGTTCCAATATTGTCATATGAGCAATCAGCCAATCAAAAAAAAAAAAAAAAAAATTCATTACATCCAATTACATGATTCGTCAGTTAATCTGAGTTATGATCGCTAAGCCCAGCCCTCAAATTTTCACGTGAGTTTCTGCTCGCCGCGCCTGCTCCGGTCGCCCGGTTCGAGGTCTCATTAGACCTTGGTCCAGTCTGCTCCGCTCTGGGGTTCCGCAAAGTGTCATTAGACGCTCCAAAAAAAAAACGTAAAGTTCCAGTTTGGAGCAACAGAGGGACACCATGAAAATTCACCTTTATGCAATTTTAGCAGCGTTGAAAAAAAAAAAAAAAAAAATGCAACTGTAGCGTACCCATCTAAATTCGCCATAAAAGTTACACCTGTTAGAGATGCTTAGAGAGTTTTGTATGCATCCCTTGATTTTCGTAGAGGACAACACATTCCCTTTTATATAATACAGATAGACAAAAAGATATATATAGATAGACAGACAGACAGATAGATAGATACAGATATTATTTTATCATCATTATCTCGCCTCTTTCCCACCTGCAAGTGCGGTGGTGTAGGGTCCAGAATGAAGGGGAAGAAATGATGCCGGGAGACTAATTAACAGCATGCCCTGTGAAACAGTTGACGCATTCATTGCTATTTGAATATATTTTTTATGCATTGTCTGTACTAATATAATCTACATACTTATGCTAATGAACTAGGGATAAGATGTGAGGTAAGAGAAACAAAAACTGAAATTAAGAACCAGGGATCACTTCACCCACCCGGTGTGAGGGAGGTGGAATACTTTTACGCAGGTAGAGGCACGGATTTGGAGGGAGCCTGGGGAGCGTATGCCCGCTCCCTATTTTCGACAGTGATTATGTATAATAAAATAACGTCATTTACAATAAGAAGTGCAATAAACATCTCATTACACTTTCATTTGCCTATATTCTTGTATTCCTATATTTAAAACAATTTAATAAAGGTATATTGTGATTTTTTTATATTGTTTAAACGCATGAAGTAGTAATTCTGCTAGAAATCACGCATCCCCCCACCCTTTTGTCAAGTGCTGAATCCGGTCCTGCACAGGTAAAATCACGCTGAAGGGATAACATGTGCATGAAGGGCAATGAGAAGCGACAGCTAAAAACGTTGACCGTATGTTTCAAAAGGTCTCTCAGTGAGGTGAGTAGAATTATCAGGAACTAAACCAATACAATATACCAAACTTGTACTATTGCAACTAAAGGGACATGGACTTTGTTTTCAAGCTTTTTACTGTGCAATGTTCCTGCCCGCTAAATAAAAATATCTTGAGCTAACTAAGATACAGTGTGTGAGTTTTACCACAACACTGAAAGCTTTGAAAGAGAATGGCGGATAGCTTGGGCATCAAGGAAAACAATACTCATCTAAATTCATGTCCTCCAACCGTTGTCATCGACTGCACTGGTATACAGAAGCAAACAAATGGATGAAGATCCCAACAGTAGGTAGTGGATGACTGTCCTGCTTGCACCCAAGACAAGGGTTGTGCTGGCATCAGCATATCTGGTTGGAATATGGTGGGTAACGGAACCATGGAGTAGTTTGCTCTCAAGTTCTTCTGTTAGTGGTTCCTCACCACTTATTGATGTCAGATGATTGGCAGTGGAGTTTGAATGTAGTGTTGAGGAAGGGCAAGAACGATCAGACAGGGACTGGAGCATCAGAGAGCGAGGTGGGCGAGGAAGGCCATGAGGGACCGTCAAAGAGGGTGTATGAGGTGGTGGAGGTCGTGGGTGAAACCATGCAAGCATGGGAGGTGGGGACGGGAGAGTTAGTAGGGGCAGTGTCGGCTTATGAGATAAAAGAGGAGGTGGTTGGAACAACACGGGCAATGAAGATCAGGAAAAAAAGGGGCAGTTTGATTAGTGTAGGTGTGGGTGTGAGAAAATTAGGCGTAGGGATAGAGAGTTGTTAAGGTAAAGGCTGTAACAGTTTCTGAGAAGGGGTATGGTGAGAGGATGACCAGGGCAGTTTGAGCATAAAGTGTAAGGCTGAACAAAGGCAGAATAGTTTAATCGATATTGGTGAGGCCACCCACAGAGTGGTAGCAAGGGAGAAAACTTATATGTACATGCTTTGCTTTCAAGGGAACGCCGCCACGTTATTTGCTAACTCACAGACGTGAAGGGAACACATCCAACCCATGAATACTGTGCCCTGATCGTTCTCATTGGCTGCCCACTATTACGAATCTTGGCTGTTGCTGGAAATAGCTCCAAATTTCGTGGAAGCGTGTCATACGCCTGTGATAGGCCCACAGGTTGATCCTATGACATTTGCTACCTTTGAAGAGTAATATTTACATCCCCCCCTTGTCAGACTGGGTTTGGTACCAACCCTCACTGATTTCTTCTTAGTTATCTTCTGTATACGAGCCTTGGCACTGACCGGGTATAAACAGGCCTTCCTTGTGAACTGGGGACGCTTTCTTCCTTAGAAGGTGGCAACAGGAGTGGGTTCAGGCAGTTGTAGGTCACGCGGGCTTGATCACTCAACAGCAGTAAATATCATTTCATTGTTAAGAAGATTTTACCCTGTGTATTGTGCATTTTAGTTTGGTGGGCGTGGACAAAGAGCTATGACTGTGGGTATCTAAAAAACTGTTCTCTCATCAGATAAAAAGAAACAGAAAGACCAGCAAGGATTATAATTAAAAGTCTGAACCCTGTTGCCTCGTGAAATGTGTTTCATGCTTCCTAATCACCGGATACCGACCCTCTTGGAGTGTATTTCCTCTTTTGACTAATGTTTAACTTCCTCCTTGGAAATATCTGAAGTTTCACATTAGGACAATGTCTGTTACAACAACAAAAATAAAACTGCGCAAAAACCATTTATTAGTTAGTGTTTTAGGTTTTTCATATATAGTAGAATTTACGTCTTATCTTGGGCACCATACCCTTCCTAAAGTTGGCATCAGCTACTGCAAGGAACTCTAATGAGATAAGTACTCATTAAATCATGGTTCATCCGCTTTGGCAGTCCCGACAGCTGGGTGAAACGAGCGCGGCAGTCCTTGGAGTTGCTTCTTCTTCATACCCGTGACGTTTCTGGCGACGGGTTGATGTGTGAGGCAGGTGCGACAGGATCAGTTGTGGGAGGGTGAGGAACGTGCTGGGAGCTGTGTTACTGTCTCCCCTGCTTGGAAACTGGACTCTCACAAAGTACAGAGGCTGAAGGGAACGAAGATACATTTATGCATCGCGTGAAACTCTACTGCTGGCATGAGGTAAGAGGAAGTGATATCAACTGTGAAGCAAATTCTTTACAGCCTTCGTCATCACAACGTTTATATACAAACTGCTTTTGCCCAGTTAACTCTTACACACTGTAAAACATATTATTTTTAAATACCAATTTAGTAGCAGTGTACAGTTCATGCATCTTTATAATACTTGCACAAAGAGTAAGTTTATGGTCCAATATTTGCTTTTCTGTAAGTCACACTGCCTACATCAAGCGATAGCAAGAGCGAAATTTACATAAATAACCTTTAACTCAAACTGAACATGACGGAAATGTCAGAATCTCCATATTTTACTCAACATGTCCCTGAGTTGACAGGCAAACTGATGGCTGCGAGATTTCATCATATATGACAAAGTTTACCATGAATGTGGCGATCATGCAAAAAAAAAAAAAAAAAAAAATGCTGTCAGAGAAAGCTTTACGTTCAATATAACTTTCCTCTATATGGGAAAAATAGGAGGGAATCGGTAATTTTTCATCCAACTGACAGCTGATAAGAGTAAGAAGCATATGACGTAGGCAGGACGGTAGCAGCTAGGTGGTTATTATCGTACCAAGCAATAACTGCTGTGAGACTGGAAATGGACCTAAAAGGTAGTAATGTCGTTCGCAGTTCCTGATTAGAAGCTATTACTTTGTTTTGCCCATCAAAAAATCATATTCTCCTGTATGCCATTGATGCAAACTATGTCGAGAGTGTACAGCTACAAACAACAATGCAGGAGGATACTAAAGTGTAGGCTAATCTGCAAAATAAATATCAAAGGACAAAGTGTTGCGAAGTCGTCCATGGCACAGAGAATACGGCAAAGGATTCAGCCAACAAAATTCACCGTAGTTACAAATTCACAATACATGTCGATACTTTGGATCATATTCTAAATGGCCTCGGAGATACCGTAACACCTCTTCCTTACCGATTTATTTTGCAGATTACACCCTAGTGTCTTCTTATCTGTTACTGATGAGAACTATGTCGATATTACAGCGATCTAAATAGCATATGAAAGATTGAAGTGTAATATGCAAAATAAAGCGGAGGCGCTACAAAACCTCATATATATAAACTTAGAATATAATACAGTTCACAACTCCATCATGAACCCACCACCCACCATCACTAGTGGCTGTCTGGCGAAGGGTACTGAGATTGAAAGCCTGAATGTTAAGCAGTCAGAGTGAGGCCAGGGTGAACAAGATTGTGGCGAATAACAGAAAAAATATGAGAGGAGTTTATGTTACTGTGAAAGAAAATAACACGTCTGAAAAAGCTGTGTTTGTTAACATCTAAAAAAAAAAAAAATGTATATGGAAAGTTTGAGTGTGATAGACATGAGGTATACAGTTAAGGCGAAAAGAGCCATGCAACCCTCTATTATCGCTTTCTTTTTATGTATGCACGCAAAAATGTGATGGAAGGAAATACCAAGGACAAACTCAAGGCAGAAATACAAAAATGCCTGAAGAAGTGAGGAAGGAAAATAATGATGATGTGACTGACTCTTGGGGAGTGTCAGATATGAATGAAACAGATGATGCTTTTTTTTTTTTCTCTGGATAATTCTTCCAACATAAGGGCATCCACGAGTATGTATGGAAAGGAATGAAAGTATGACACAGGTTGGATCGAAAAATTATATGAAGCTGATTGATTCTTGTGATATAAATACACGAATGAGAAAGATTATATGGGATATGAGAGTCACAAGAAGAATAGAGAGGACTTTCTGACCTCTTTATAGTGATGGGATCGAATGGAACAGAGAAATGACTCACAATACGACATGATGGTGAAACACAGAAAGACTAAAAGGTGTGGAAGAGTGTGGCCTAAGCAACTTGGTTCACTAAACGACTGGAGAAGAGAAGAACGTAATGGAAGTGGGAAAGTACAAGGAAAATGTCTAATGCTACGAAGCCCCTTACACCGGAAATGGGAACTGATTACAAAGCCAACAAGAGATCTGCTTGACGGTTTGTTAGTGTTCGCATAACTGGGTAGATGTGAGACTCTGCAGTGCTGTAAGTATGAAAAGTCTAGAGCATCAACAGTGGAAGGTGGATGCTTCAGGAGTACATTCAGAGTGTACGGTATGTGCTAAAGATATTCAGAGATGATGAAATTCCAAAAAGATGTGGTGGAAAGACATATATGGTTGAGAAGTACGTGCGTTGACTGTATGGTAAAAATTACAAGCAGATGGCTTGGTATGGCAAGTAAATATGTTCCAAAGCGAGGTACGAACAATCTGTGTGCATTAGAACTAATGATATTAGATGTGGGTAGATGAAGTATATCTGAACCATGGAAGACGCGTCATTATACCATTTGTCTGAATTAAATGTCTGACAATCAACAGGAAAATATTTAACACGTAAAAAGAATCAATAAAGACTAGTATAAATGTGTCAGGTGTTTCAGTAGGATATCCACTCAATTTTTTCCTTTTCTCTGCCAGAGTGGTGGTGGTGACGGTGGCCGTGTGCATTGGGTTGGTCGGGGCCGTAACGTTTCAGGAACGATACGACGCCTGGGCAGCCAATCTGGTGAGTTTTTTCTCCTCAGATTCCTCTTGAAATACCATTGGTCTTTTGCACAACACCGGAATGTCCAGTAATCAGTACAGAAAGTAGGTCACGCAAACTGTCATAACTTCGTATGCATTAGCGGCACATGACGCTGAGATAACTCTCACTTACAGAACAAGCGAGAATTGCTTCAGAGCATTTTTGTACTAAAATCTCGGGATTTGTCTGTGTGTAAACGGACAGTGAGTCCTAGTCCTAGTTTCTTCCGAAATCAAAGGTAGGCGGTATTTCAAAGTCAAAAACTGATGTAAATCTCTTGAAGTTAGAGTCTGAGATTATCATGAGCTCTATGAAATTAACCTTTTTACTGTATATGAAAAACGGAGGAACATATAGATAGATAGATAGACAGACAGACAGATACACAGATGGACAGATAGATATTGGGGAAGGGGAACTGAAAATTTTTTTTTCTATAAAGTTGTATAGGAGGCCAAAACGGTATGAAAAGGGAGAGAATTAAATTTTTTTTATAAAACTTTTTGTCTTGTCTACCCACATATACTAAGCTAGAACTTGCAATCAGTCCTTACTTTGACAAAGAAATACGCGTTAAGGCAAGATTTCTTAACAGTTATATTAAAAATAATGCTTTATCTAAAATTCAATTGATGAGGTTTGTATGAAACCGTATGACATTAAAAAATATTACATTTTGCAACTACAAGTGCCGATTCGGTAATTCATGTGCCATTCGGTAACTCCTGTGCCGAGTCGATAGTTTGTCTCACTGGCACTACGACAACTACCGTGGGATGAAACACTTCTAAGGCAAGCACCCCACCCTCACCCGCCGCTGTAATGTGGCCCTCACCCGCATTCGCCTGGGGTATCGCTCTTTGAGGGAAGTCGCTCGACGACTGACCACCGATAAGCTCACACTGTAATGCTCCATGGTTGACTCTTTAGCTCATCATATCGTTAACTGCTTCACTACTGCTCCCTTTAGATCCCCTGGCTTATTGATGTCTGCTCTGAATGCCTACTTCATTACAAATCTTGATAAACTGGGAAACATTCTCAAGCAAGTCCACTATCTCTGCTTGGCCTTCAGAAGACAACCACAGTGTGCTGGGGCTTATACTGATTCACAAATAGATAATTTATATATATATAAAAAAGGCAAATGGAAAAAGCCAATAGGAAAATTTCTAGAGCCTTGTTGAACAACTCTTCAGACTTAGATCTGGTTTAAAACGTGAAGCTGCGAAACCCATGAGGTGTACAGTACATATGTCCTCTGACTCAGCCATGAAAAGACGGCCGATCAGTCTAGCCAAGTGTAAAATTACCTACACATCTGAAAATCAGTACTCGTTACAGGGTAATACGAAAAATACCCACCCGCTAAATAACGAATACGTGAAACTACGTGGTACTAAGGTTGTAGCACAGAAAGCTGTGAAAACAGATGATACAGGCGGTTAGGAGCCGATGAGGCACAATTTGACTAAACAAAAGCCGAGTGGCTGGGAGTTGTCACTCATTCATCGATGGAAATAAAAGAATACATCGAAAACAATGTTACATCGTTTTCTAGTCATCGAGGCGTCTTTGGGAGGAACACAAGAAGAAATTCTCAACCCAGATCAGTGGACTATAGGCTTATATTGAATAGCCTGGCTAGGATGGTCAGCAAGATAAGGATTCTAATGGTTCAGTGGGTCATCGTCTCTAACTCTAAGGTCCCCGACCACACAGGAAGTGGCCACACCGGCAGTTAGCGAGTGCGAACAAAAGAGACCGCGCGGACTGGGGCGAGAAGAGTAATTTTTTTTCCCTTGCTTCAAGTCGTGCATGGAGTGCCATAAAGTGTAAATGGACAGTGTGCAACTCACAGTTGTTGTTTCACTTACGTGATCTTTTTGGGATGCCTCCCATACCAAGCACAGTGACACAGCATGTATTACAGTGCACTGGAAATGGACCGTATGAATTTAAAAAATTATGTGTGTGTGTGTGTGTGTGTGTGTGTGTGTATATATATATATATATATATATATATATATGTAAATATACATATATATGTATATATATATATATATATATATATATATATGTACATATACATATACAGATGGATAAATATATAGATAGATAGATAAAGATAGATATATAGATACATATAGAAAGACAGATAGATACAGATAGATAGACAGAGATACACTGATAGATGGATAGACAGACAGATACAGAGAGAGAGAGAGAGAGAGAGAGAGAAAGAGAAAGAGACACAGACAGACAGACAAACAGACAAACAGACAGACAGACAGACAAATGAGTAACTATAAAATAAAAATCAGGTCATGGAGTGTACTCATACCATCTTGCCCTGAACCCTGAGCATCCCCATTTGCTCCCTTCCTGTGCGAACGCGATTTCATGAAGATCGTGGAACCTAAAAGTTCTGCTGGAGCCGGGAAAGAATAACCGATCTCTTCAAAACCAGAAATGAACATATTCACGCGTATGTCTCCGTAATGTGATAAGCTGGTGGTCTGAGTGCTGAAAAAGTTCCATAGATATGTGTAGAAAGGTTTGATAGACAAGGAAAGAAAAAAAAATTGGATGGCAAGGTTAGTGTGGCACACTGCTATGAATGAAACATCATTTACCAACATATCAGGGACGAGGTACCTTAAGCAGGGAGTGACCCTGTGTGCGGAATACCTTAAAGTGGGAATCTTTAATGGCGAACACCTTAAAATGGGGGAGAAACATCCATCATAAAGGCGGAACTTTAGATATATGATGGGGGGAGGGGGATGACAGGGCAAAATAGGAGTACCTCTTAGGAAGGATGCCACAGGAAGAACCACCTTTAGGATGGGCATTTTAGAAAGGGATGTCCTAAAACATGCACTAAGAGGAACACTTTAAGGGGGGACGCCACAGACAGACAGCAGGCTGTGGTCGGGAGGCGTGGGTGTGTTGCTTAGATGGAACACTGGCTTTAGAGTGGGGACCTGGGCATGACACCAAGGGCAAAGGGCCATAGGAGCAGGGGCACACCACAGGGTTGGGACAAAGGAATATAGAGTCACGAGGAAATCTGATCCTTCATTAAAGTTTTTATGTAAATAAGAGTGCTGCCATCTCGCCAAAACGCAGGCAACGACTATAGAATAAGAACGAGAAAACAGATTTGGATGGGTATTTGAGGGAGTACCAGTACTGTTGATTTTCGTGGGTTAAGCAATAGGGTACATTATGCTAAGGATTGTACAAACAAACATGAATACGGCTTGTCGCCTGTTTTGTGTCTGTGCCATTGCCTTATTCTCGTTTATAAAAATACTTTTGATCATATGCCACATAGCTCTTAAGGACACTAGTATTAACTGCTTAACCCGTCACGTCCCGAGGTTTTCCGCACCTCCGACATCCCCCAGTCCCGAGGTATTTTCGATTTTTTTTTTTTTTGGCTAAAACCTTCGCTTTTGGTGAGAAACATCGATCATAGAGAAATCGCTCACCTGAGGTTTAAAGTGCCCAATCCAGGTAGGAGTTCCTCCTTACCTGAGTGGGTTTTCTAACATGCTGGCACCAAAGAAAACGAGTTCTATGGGAGGGTAACTATTTTATCCACTCATAAACGGTATTTATTTATTTACTTGGTACGAATGTATATGTAGTATGACAGTATATTGGTTTTCAAGCAGTAATAAAGGCATTATAAGCATTGTTTCACTCACTAACTAATCACCATACCTGACCTATTTTTGCCACACTACCTGATCATTATTTCTGGCTGTTTCTTCTAATGCTATGTAAACATTGTCCTCCACATTGTAATCGATTGGGGAATCACTCTGGCCCTGAATAACTTTACTAGCCAGGTCACTGGTAACAGGTCCTTTGCCAAGACAATGGCGTGAGAGGGGGAGGGGGGAGGTTATGCAGTGTAAGGCATTGTCCCTGCTTGGTATCTTGTACAGGAATAGAGGAAGGTGTCCCGTGTATACATACGAAAAATCACGTGCGAAAATTGAAAATTGTGCAAATTAGCGACCGTGCAATTGCATGACGTACTGGTACGTCGCCGGGACTGGCAAATGCAAATCGTTGCAACGTACCCATACGTCATCGGGACGGGGCGGGTTAAATGGAATAAATTTATTTTGATTAAAGATATTTCTAAACACTGACTCCAATTACAAACATATTTAAAAGAAAATATCTATTATACTTCTGTGCAATTATCCATTGGTAACATTAGGTATACAAAAGATATTGGCAAGAAACCAAATTACGGGCAAACATTTATTGCACTCTCAGTCGTACAGGTACTGTACATATACCGGGTATATATACTGACCTGTTAACTGTTTGTTTTCATGGGCATGCTTGGTGAATTATGTGGTGCTTAAATAAAATTAATATAAGCGTACCATTGTTGAAATACAACTGATGATAAGTTTACAGGAAACAATTACTTGTTGTAGGTGGGGGCGCTCACCATCCACTCACTCGATGTAGTGGTGCTTTGAGTGTCTGCTCTTACCTTTCTTCTATCCTTCCTCTTCATTCTTTCTTTCCTTCATTCTTTCCTCTTTCTTCTGCCTACGGGTGACTTTACACTCCCTCTTGTCTTTCTTTCCTTCATTCTTTCTTCTTCCTTCTGCCTATGGGTGACTCTGCACTGAGTGACAAGCCAAATGGTTTCCTGTACACCAGGGAAACCATTTACTACGCTGAATGGTAACCATATAACCAAATTATGGCGCCTGGTGGTTTAGTGGGTAATTAAGGTGCTCCAATCGGATTGAGTCTGTGTAGGTTTATATCCAAGGGATGGTTGGGGTTAATTGCTCACGTAATGCCACTCAGGGATGAGTGAAGCTGGTCACTCTCATCTTAAATGTCAGGACCAACTTGTCTGGCCCCGGGTTCCTATGCTCCTCATGGGGCGACATAGGATTGGATAATGGATGGAACACTTATAACTCCGGAACGATTAGCATCCCTACGAAGTATTAATAAGGGCACCACTATTATACTGTATTATATTACAGGGAATTTGTGTAACTAACGATTTCATGAAATCCCTAGGGAACTCGTGAAATTAGTTTAAATTAGGATGGGTTAATTAAGGTTAGGTTAATTTAGGCTGCGTTTAGGTTATCCTGGTATAGTCTAGGTTAAGTTTTTGCTAGGTTAGGCTAGGCTAGTTAGGTTTGGTTAATTTATATAAATGCTAAGTTATGTTAAGCGTTCATATAAATTAACCTAACCTAACCTAACCCAACTAACCTACCCTAACCTAACCTAAGCTTAACCTAGATTATCCCGGTGTAACTTAACGGCAGCCTAAATGAACCTAACCTTAATTAACCCATCCAAATAAACTCATTTCACGAATTCCTAAGGGATTTCATAAAATCTCTGGTTACACAAACTCCCTGTAACATATATAGAAATTAACTCTCAACCAGGTTATTCACCTTCTAGTATCCTTGGCGAACAGGTGTAACTTACTTGGGGTCGCGCTTCCCTTCGCTTCCCACATTCACAGCATTAATGTTTTTAAACAGGTGGCATGACGTTCACTGTAACCGAGATGAGCGTATGTTTGTTTGCATATCCGCCGCCTGCAGTAGACCACAACTAACTGACGTTACTCCCATTTAACTGAGTAACAGGGTATTAAAATCCTCCTCACTTGTAAAGCTGAAATTTCCTCATGAATATATTCTATAGGTAGGACTCAGCAGCAAGAGCACTGCAAGGGGGAGATGGGCATGGCACCAACTATGGACCGATGCAGGATCACCGAGGTGTCTTGGCAAAGTAAACGTGTCCTGCGCGGGGGATCCATATGACGGTATCCTGCAAGGAGAGACTGAAGCATAGCAAAGCCACGGAGAATGGCATGCTCTCAACTGGCATGGACACAGACACAAGATCAGATGCCACAAAAGAGGCACGCTCGTAGGCATGGCTAAGATTTAAAAAAAGGAGTGTCCAAGGGGTGGCCCTGCCTAATTATGGGATAGCCCAAGATCTCTTGAGGGAATCCGGTTGTGTTTACCCAGATGTTCGGGATGGTCACTAGGGTAGCCAGACAGATTTCAGGGGCGGCCAGTGACACCCCGACCACCTTCCTGGCTACACCACTGAGTATGCTGCAGGAAGAACAGTAGCACAAGACCACCCAAAGAGCTACACCAACATCAAACGGTATGTAGAGCTGGAAAGGACAAAGCCACACACAAAGCTTAATAGCACTACAAAAAACAAAAGGAAGCAGAAAAAAAAAAAAACACCAGGAAAGGCAAGAGGAAGGCTCTGAGAACCGAAGGGGCCAGGAAAGATGAAGGAATGAAGAGAAAAGAGGGGAAACGGGGTTCTGATATGATGGACAGTGCCTATGGAGAAGCCTACCCAGTAAATCGCTAAACAGGTCGCTGGAGGGAATCAAGAACTGTTCACGAGGACACTAGACCTTTAGGGAAAAGTGTAATCATGAAAGGTTCACACTCATGGCCAGAAAGGATTACATCGAGCCAAATTCATAGCAGCCTCCAAGGGACAGGCTGTCGCATGGCACTCGGAACAGAATGGAAACAAAATAAACAACTAGGGATCGCCAAGGGTAGGGCATCTGAATTCCTTGGAAGATGGTGCTCCAACTGCTACCAAAAGGGGAACCACATTAATTAGATGTTCAAGTCAATGTTTCTCTTCAGTGTGAGTCTTCTCTTCCGAACAATTTTCATTACACGAGACCAAATAATGACTCGTAACAGGAACCTGGCTACTTGGGCACTACACTCCTGTAAGTTTCGTAAATATCAGCAATTAGGAAAAGGGGTATAGAGCATCATCCTCTCTGCTAATAAACGATTACTTCATATATCTCCCTTTACATGAACATATAAAATAAATAAGTCTGCCCGTCAAGCATGAACAAGCTATTTCTATAATAATTATTCATTCATTTGACTTTTCTATTTAATTTATATAATTTCACGGTTGTTAATGTCATCAAGTAATCCACCATATCCTTACATACCACCTGTTGTTGTTTTTGTAGCCTAAGTTCATCCGAAATGTGTCAGGTGGACTGAAGGCTGAGGGTGCCTTTCTCCGCTAGTCTACCATTATCCTTTAGGGAAGGAGGGAGGGAACTGAGAAACATTTGCATAACTGGTCGAGGAACGTTAATGTAACTGGGCAGCAGAACTATTCAGTTACACCTGTGGCCTTTCCAGCACCAGTACCATTAAAATCAGTAATATATTTGGTAGACATAATTTTTATCACTTCTTCCATGCCACGTTTGAAAATGAGATGTAAAAACAAAACACACATCATTAATTGAACGGTTTTATACCATTTCCCCTCCAGAAGCCCGGGTGGATGATAGTGGAGAGACAGCAGGACTTCCAGCGGTGTTACTGTAAGGTTCCAGAAAACACCACCTCCGCAACTAGTGAGCTGAGCCACCAGTCTTTTTAGTGCAATGCATATAATTCGTATTTATTAATTACTATCACCACAACTCCTGTGTTGCGGAAACAAAAGTTATATAATTATTTATATTTTATGGTTTGTAATTGTTTTATGATGTGTAAGCTTTTCATTTAAAGTCATGCTAGTCTAAATCAAAATCCAATATATTCATTGGACCTTGATCAGAGGACAGCGCACAAATTTTATAGTTACCGGAATATTGCAATTTCTTTAAAAATGAGGGTGCCGTATGTCTGCTTTTATTGTACTCTTTTGACACTGTAGAATCTAGGAACAAATTACTAGACACTTCCAGTCATCAATATCAGCAGCCCTGGCAGACCAAGAAGCATGTACGGTACCCTACAGAGCACATGTCTTGCGTCAACCAACTTTGCAATAAGCAGCCACTTCACTGACATTATCAGATACAATAAAAATTCCCTGCAGTCAGTTTGACTTCACACACAATGGCCCAGATTAGATCATTCATTTCCTTAAACATTAAGGGTTTCATGAAATTATTTTTTGTTAAGTCTGGGTATGATTCTATTATTCACGACTAAAATGGAGGAAATGTTTTTCCGCAACTCTACCATCACCAGAGTAAGCGCATTGAAGCCGTAGTACCGGTATTCTATTGTCAATGAGGAGGCAGATGAATTTGGCATCGTGAAAAGAAGGAAGAGTCCTAAAGCTGTAAACGTCCTTGCCCCTATAGCAGCTGATGTGCAGGGGTCTGTACATTCATCACAACGACGCCCAAGCCTGAAAAAGACTCATCACGGGCAAAGGGATATTACCACGATCATTACCACTGCGTAAGTCAGAACTACACTTGTCCCCACTCGACAAGGCAAGGCAGGTCTAGCATTTCTGCTTCCTCAGACCTTTGCATTAAACGGCCTCCAAGTTATCATAATTCCCGCGCCCTTCAATGCTGGGCCTGCACCTTACTAGAGGAAGCCCAAGAGGATTCTCAAGTCAAGTACGACTCTAAGTGAGAAGCTACTGCCCAGTACCCCCTCAGTCGGAAGAGGTGCAGACAGACCTACAGTACGAACAGATGGAGATAGAGACTCAGGACGAAGGCGAAAACCTAATTTCACCCCGTGACAATCCACTTGCATTGTAACTACGACTTATACTTGAAGGTAACCCCGCCCAAGTCCAATAGGTTGCTCCTGCCAAACAAGAAGCATGGACCAGCGTCAAAACAAGGAGCAGGATGAAGAATGCAACTCTCCTGAAATCATCCCATCAGCCTGTAGCTCAGTCAGTGACATAAAGGAAACCATGGGAAACCAGAAAACAAGGACATGAAGGAGCAGAGGAGTGTAAAACCCCCAGTGCCATTCAACTGGTCTAAGGAAGGACCATTTAACTTCGTCCTGTGGCTTGACCTTCAACCTATTACCCTCAAAAACGAATTCCCTCATCCTTGTGTTACCCTGAACACAGCCTCAGTTTTATTTAAATAAGACAGAACGTGCTTAAGTTGACCTTCTCATTTGACTTTGACATTTAACCTTCCCAGTAACCTGGACAGTTAATATATTGTTCTCAGTATCGAATTCCTTTATTCTCGCTTTGCCCCGAACCTTTCCACAAAGTTTGGTCTAAATCGGATACAGATTTTTGTAATTTGACCTTGCCATGTGACCCTCACCCTTAACCTGCTGTTTTCGAAAACTACAGGTGAACCTCTTGACCGACTTTCAGCATTTCCACAAAGTTTTGTCCAAATCTGGTAAAAAATGCTTTAGCTATTTTCTTCACACACCTTGCCCTGTGACTTTCATGTCTGATTGACTGTTCTTAAAGCTGACTCACTTGCTTCTTGCCATAACTTCAACCCTTCCACAAAGTTATGCCAAACTGGATAAAAAATGTTTAGGTTGACATTCCAGTGTGATTTTGATCAGTGCTTTTCGACCTTTAAATTTAATTGATCGTCTTCAAAAATCGGATGCCTTATTCTCACCTTATCCTGAACCCTTCCACAATGTTTAGTCTAACTTGGATAAAAACTGCTTGAGTTGACCTTGCCATGTGACCCTGACCTCTGACTCACTGTTCTCTAAAACCACAGGTCAGCCCCTTGGCTGACTCTCTACACTTCCACCAAACCGATCAAAAGTGGTTTAGGTAATTGTTCTAATCCAGACAACTTTGACCTTCCCCTGTGAACTTGACCTTTGATCGATGGTTCTCAAACTTAATTCCCTCCATTATGGCTTTAACTTCAACCTTTTCACCAAGGTTGATCTAAATTGGATAAAAAATACTTCAGTTGACTTTGCTAGGCCAAACTCTGACCTAGCTCTCTCACACTAATGTTTGACTTACTGTTCCCCAAATCATTAAGCATAGCCTACCTCCCAGTACTTCCTCAACGTTTGATTAAAATCGGATGAATTTTTTTTTTATTCTGTTCACTTAATCCATAAAGCAGTCGCGCACACGCACGCACGCGCGCGCGCGCACACGCACACGCACACGCACACGCACACGCACACGCACACACACACACACACACACACACAGGATGGAAAATGGGCGGGGACGAGCAACACCACCAGCACACCTCCTCCACCAGTGATGCAGGGGGGATGGGGTGCTTAGTCTACGAGGCTGACAAATGTCGAATCCTACAAAGGTAGGCACGGCGGCTGAGTAGGTGGCACTGCCAGCCACGCTTCAAGTCCTGCCACCATGTCAAGGTGACCCCCATTAGCGGAGAATATTCAGAGATTATACGTGCGGAGAAAGAGCATTATACTTCTAGGTGTAGAGATGTCTTGAACATACCTAAACAGTCCGTGTTGCACTAGTCTTCAGTTACATGAAAACAAAGACTTCAAACATTCCCGAGGGTATGTAGGATGGACGGAGTATTACAGTAGCTCTCCGTGTTTTGCTGATGGGGCCTAATTACATATAGTTGACTATTTCTTTTCTTATGTCCGACTCTGGGCACAAGTTTCACAGCCAGTTACCATGGTCCAGTAGTAGTCCTACTCGTACGTCCATGCGCCTCCACATGCCACCACTTTGGCGTTAACACCCACCGTCAATACTGAATACATACTAGGGCTGTCTCATACAAGACTGATGTATTGGTATTAACTGGGGTATATTTAAGACATGTTGGTGGGTCGTCTGGTAGATCAGTAAAGTCTGCTTTAATGAAATGCAAATCCTTAAACTGTTCCCTGCCCCAGTGGGGATTCGAATCTGGGTCCATTAGGACTGCAGGCCAACTCTCTACTGATTCGGCCACCGCTTCCCCCTAATGATACTCTAAACCACTTCCAGGTTCTCCCGATTCTACACCCCATACACCTGACGCGGTCACCACCTCCTCGCCAGAGACCAGCACCAGCACCACCACCATCACTACCAAGTCTGGAGATGACACCACAACCGTCACCACCATCACCATCACTGCCCCATCTGTAGCTACAGGGACATACTCAACTGTTCCCTCAAACGCCCCTACCACCGTCACTACCACCGTCCCAATCACTACCACTATCACAAGTTCACCTGGTACAGATAACCAGACTCCATCACCACCTGCTACCACAACCACTATCACATATACACCAGTCACTACCTCATCTACAAGTTCACCTGCACAACAGACCACACCAACGGTTACAGTAACAATTACAACTGCTGGAGCTACCACTACAACCACACCAACTACCATTAAGATGACCACCTCCTTACCTACCACAACCACCCCTACAAGTACTAGTTCATCAACCACAACTGTCAAAACCACTACCACGGATCCAGGCTCAATAGGTAAGGCATTTGTCTGCGGGTGAATGATTATGAAAAGGCGCAATTTTCTTTGTTGAACTCCAGAATCATGGGAAAGACAGAGGCCAACCAAATCATTGTTGCCCGGATCCAACCACTCAATGGCCACCCAACCCAAAACTCACCTTCCTAGCACTGATTTTGTAAACGCATGCGCAGATTCACCTCCCCATCTGATCAATGCTCATAATCTGAAATCCGAAACCCACTCTCATTTTACCTTTCAAAGACCTCCTTCTCCCCCCCCCCCTTTGCCTGTTTGCAAATCACTGTCCTTCATATCCAAACGCCACTGGTACTGCATCACCCACTTTCTCCTTCCTACCCCTTGTGGCTATTCAGTGCCAATCATCCCCTACCAGAGCTACTCACTGGTCCTTACCAACCAAGATGTACTCAACATACGGTACTCTCTCGACATCTTCACTACTTACATTTTCATTACTGCACTCTTCTCTTCGTCAACACCCCGCAAAATAAATAAGTAGATATATAAATAAACAAATGCTCTTCATCACAATTAGTTTCTTATTTTCATCTTTATTCATTCATACAACACGATACTTGAGGTGCCCGAGTGGATTATCTAACAAACTGACCTCCGAACAGAAGAATCGCAGCACATCACCGCGCAATAGCTAACAGTTCAGCATTGGCTTGTCTTACTTCAAAACCATCTTTTTATTTTTTCCCCAGATTGTGACAAGACGATCACGGTCTTCAAAAGTAGCGTCGACTACTGGTCAACCCCCAACTACCCTAAATTGTACCCAGAGGGGGTCACTTGCACTTTGGTGGTCAGGGTAAGTTGTCGCTTGCTGTGGTTGTGTAGTGGAGAAGCTTTATGTGGTTGTGGCACTGGGATGGTACAGATTTTGCTGTAGTTTAATCTCTTTGCTATGATGACGTCTTTCTGGTTTTATACTTCCTATATCCAGATGATTTTATCAGTTAGGCCTATGGAGAGACTTTTGTAAATGTGCATAACTATATCACCCACTAACTTCTTCACTACATAAGTCAAAATAAGAAATATGTCGCCGGCTAGCAAAAGTTATATGTGTAGTGAAGACGATGTATAATGGGTGTTATGGTTATGTTGGTGTGGATGGAGTAATGGTGGTTGTCTTGTAAGCGAGCTGGTTGTGTTTGTGTAGGCAATGGTACTTACAGCTATGGCTGATGCAGGTATGTAGATGTGGTGGCTGTGCAAGTGTGGTGGCTGTGCAAGTGTGGAGGAGGTGCAGGTATGATGACAGTCGGTGTGGTGGTTAGAGTTCAATTGCAGAAAAGAAAAAAAAAAGGGATTGGTCGCATTTAGCGTGAGCTGTGCAGCGTGTAATGCATGCAGTGAATTACATGATCCACATTCAGGTTTCCTCGTTGCATGAGAATATTATATATACCGTTCACACACACACACACACACACACACACACACACACACACACACACACACACACACACACACACACACACACACACACACACACACACACACACACACACACACACACACACACACACACACACACACACACACACACACACACACACACACACACACACACACACACACACACACACACACACACACACACACACACACACACACACACACACACACACACACACACACACACACACACACACACACACACACACACACACACACACACACACACACACACACACACACACACACACACACACACACACACACACACACACACACACACACACACACACACACACACACACACACACACACACACACACACACACACACACACACACACACACACACACACACACACACACACACACACACACACACACACACACACACACACACACACACACACACACACACACACACACACACACACACACACACACACACACACACACACACACACACACACACACACACACACACACACACACACACACACACACACACACACACACACACACACACACACACACACACACACACACACACACACACACACACACACACACACACACACACACACACACACACACACACACACACACACACACACACACACACACACACAGAGTTTCAAGTCTTTGCTGCACCCGCTGCAGCGGCAAAATTCAGTGTGCGTCCCTAACTGTGTCACTCACTCACTGTACCTTTTTGAAAGATTAAATCTGGCAAGTTGCGAAAGTGTCACACTTACAGGGGGTGTTTAGGGGTGGGGATATTTGTAGTGTGACTGGTGTGCGTCTGGGACGTGTGACTGAGGTTCATGTGGTGTGAATCTGAGGTGTGTCCAAAGACAAAAAACGTCTTTTCGGTTGTGCTGGAGTAGTGGGTATGGCATGGGTGGGTGCGACTATCAAAAATTTTATTTGGCTTGTTCCATAAGTTATTTTAACAGGAGTTTCCGTTTGCAAGGTTATTTTTCAGTTTATTCTTCTGCTGACCCTAATTTTAGCAACATAAAGAGGTGATGGGAAAAGCTTCTACTTTCATAATGTTCCGCTCTATTACAGAAGTTTGGGAGCTGGCCTTACAAAAAATAAACATAATCATCTTATATGTAGTAGTATACCAAGGAAGGGATCAGGGGAGAATCCAATCATCCACCGCCAATTCCCCCTTGGCCTTTAAATGTAAAAGCTTTGCAAAAATTATCATGAAAGCTAGCTACCGTTGTTATGGCCTTTGTTGAAGTTTTGTGGACATTAAGTGATTATGAAATACGAATCAGTTAAAGCACTACAAGAGTCATTTTATTTAACAGATTGCATTGTGACCAGACTGCATGTACTGTAACAGGGAAGCAGTCAACAGGCGATAAAATATTGATGTGTAAGCTACATACTCGGATACTAACCACAGTGCAGTTCTGAGCTTGTCTAGGTGTCCCGTATCTCGTAAATCCACGCCACAATCATGCACATAGCTCAACGTTCAGCTTATAAACTTGGATTTTTATTTGCTGGTATGTCGCAAATCCAAATTTGTTAACAGTGATTTGTTCACTACATGACAAGAGATTTTATATGAGAGAGAGAGAGAGAGAGAGAGAGAGAGAGAGAGAGTCTATAATGACACCTACACCTAGCTACATAAGCCGAGATTGCGTTATAAAAACATAGGCAATGCTAGGCTGTTGCAACTCTCCATCTGACCAAGCACATACCCCTCACCTCCCTTCACACCTAATCAAGCACATAACGGCCCTCCCCCTCTATAACACAGAGATATTAAAACTTAACAACACCCTCCTATGACTTTGTCAGGTGGAGGGTATGACCTGGGCCCTTCAGATTCCTAGCACAGGTCGCACTGAAATCTCAGAGAATTTCTTTTTTTTTTTATACTTTTTCATTATTTAAAATAAAAGCTAGTGGCGACACAGCATTCTACCTATCAAAAGACACCAGTTCACTATAAGATACATAACTGTGTGAAGTTTCATGACTCAGTAGCGAATACTTTCTGAGTTGTGGCTTCAGATTCCTTGCGTTGGGCATTTTGAAAAATTTCTTTTTATTAAAAAAAAAACTACTTAAGACACAGCATTCTACCTATAAAAGGGCACCAGTTCACTATAAGACACACAACTTCGTGAAATTCCATGACTCTACCTGTATAGTTAATACTTTTTGAGATTTGCTCCAGAAACGAAATCACTACGCTCAGCTGCCCAACTCTAAGGACGGACACCTGGGATAACAATATCCTCCTCTGACTTTGTCAGGTGGAGGGTAAAAAAAAAAAAAGTATCTGAAACAGAGTTGACAATTTTTCCTGTATTACAGCTCCGAGGAAGTCCAGCTGGTTCCGGCGAAACCCAGGATCTCTGTCTCAGTTTTCAGTTAACAGTTAAAGAACCCAAGAAAAGTACTTTGAGGTTGAGGGAATTAGTTGCGTGTTGAGTCAGTTCACGACGGTAGCTAATCAAACTTTCAAAATGAGCTTTTTTTTTTCTTATGGCCTCTGGTGCCACTTGATGTCCACTGGGACAGCGAAAACAAAAAAGGGGGAAGCGGGGAAAGAATCATGCACAAGTACAAGAGAGAAAGACACTTCTACGTGCTGATGATCGAACAACAAACAAAATCACGTTAAAGGCTCAGGCCCCGCCTGATCAAGCTGGTCTCCCCTAAGGATTTTAGAAAGAGAGATTATTATATACTCCTTTCACATTTTTTCTTCCATTTCTTTTACAATTTTTCCTTGCAACTTTACCTAGTGTAGCCTAGGGAATGTGCAGGCCTAAATATATATGACTTATGTGGGTATTTCCTGGGTCGTCTCCTGTACTAACACCCATGGGTATTTTCTTGTTAACAGGCAAGAGACTAATGAAATTTAACTTGAAAGATGTTAGGAACTATAAAAGTGCCACTTAATCATGCCTGACACTCAACAGACGTATTGAACCCTGAAACAGACTCCCTAACTTCCAGTGACGACTGACAACAGCACATGTGTTTGCTTTGTAGCTCTGGATTTTAGGATAATGTTCACATTATTATATACAGTACCTAATTCACATCTATCTGTTACAAAGATCATGAAATTCGCACATAGGAACTGTGAACAAAAAGATTTCTCCTTTCTTTTCACATTCAGTGCTCGTAAGGACCATTGGGTGCATATGATCTGCCGCTCCATGCAACACTCACTCTGATTTACCTCTTGCTCCACTTACCAGAACACCATGGTGATGGGAACTGTGAACATTCAGGTGACAGGACCCAGCATGATATACAAAGGAAAGGATCAGAAGTGCAAGGGAGACAAATTGGCAATACACAGTACGAGTGGGTAAGCATTAATATAATCATCCTCTGTGTTCGCTGTGCATATTCTGCATTATATTTTTGTTTCCTCAGAAGCAATAATACAAATAAGTTGTATTTTTCTGTTGTTGTTAAATATATATTAACAGCTGACAGAGGTATAAAGACTTTTTAATGGTTATCTACCAGAATTTTGTATTCGTCGCAAGACGCCTAGGAGTAACGAGTTAATCATGTTGTTGTTATTGTTCTTGCTGAAGAAAACTTTGAAAAACCTTCAGTGCACTCAAACCGTTAATCCTACAGCACCCATGTTGTGATGTCCCCCCCCCCCTCCATGCTTCCAGTTAATCCCTCACACACATTTCTTCATATCCTCCTCCTCGACACTTCCTTTCTTGGAATTATATTTTGATTTAAACCTTCACTGCTCTTAAACCACTAATCCCTCAACATTCAGTTTTAAATGGTACCGTATCGTATACTCTCCCATCCCAGCACCACCACTTACCAGTATCCCGGCCCATCCCATTCATTTCTTTACTAACCACGCACATTTTTAGTCTCCAATTTGATGGTTTCATGGCGTGACGCAAGTCACGCGGTCAATAACCGCACTGATTTATATAATTCTCATGAACAGGCTGGGATACTGTTATCACTTGCTAACCATATACAGCTACATACATTGATCTCTTTCAGAGAGATCTTGCAATGATCAGTGGGTCACTTTGGGTGCCATAAGTTACGAGGCACTCCAAATGGGTGAATTATATTTTGCTTACCTAAAATTCTTGCAGTAAAAAACAGTAATGTAAGTTGTTCAGCTTTAGTTTACTGCAGTAAAAATTTGCCTGAATTTGAATGCAATACTCGTATGGAGCTAATTCATTTGAATTTGAGTGAAATACTCGTATGCTCCAATTATAAGAGTGAATGTTTCGGAACCAATTTTTTATATTCGCATGCAGTAATGTTAGGATACTTTATACTGTCTCAAACGTACGTACGTGTGTGTGTGTGTGTGTGTGTGTGTGTGTGTGTGTGTGTGTGTGTGTGTGTGTGTGTGTGTGTGTGTGTGTGTGTGTGTGTGTGTGTGTGTGTGTGTGTGTGTACGTGTGTGTGTGTGTGTGTGTGTGTGTGTGTGTGTGTGTGTGTGTGTGTGTGTGTGTGTGTGTGTGTGTGTGTGTGTGTGTGTGTGTGTGTGTGTGTGTGTGTGTGTGTGTGTGTGTGTGTGTGTGTGTGTGTGTGTGTGTGTGTGTGTGTGTGTGTGTGTGTGTGTGTGTGTGTGTGTGTGTGTGTGTGTGTGTGTGTGTGTGTGTGTGTGTGTGTGTGTGTGTGTGTGTGTGTGTGTGTGTGTGTGTGTGTGTGTGTGTGTGTGTGTGCGTGCGTGCGTGCGTGCGTGCGTGCGTGCGTGCGTGCGTGCGTGCGTGCGTGCGTGCGTGCGTGCGTGCGCGTGCGCGTGCGTGCGTGCGTGCGTGCGTGTGTGTGTGTGTGTGTGTGTGTGTGTGTGTGTGTGTGTGTGTGTGTGTGTGTGTGAGATGCCAACTTTATATTCCTCAACAGTCAATTACTTCTTTACACTAGTAGAAGCGAAGTGATCTGTGGAGACCTGACACGCAAATCCTGGAGTCTACTGACCACGTATGATCCACCTAAGGAGATCAAGTTCACTTTCACTTCTACTCCAGCTGACAAAATGAGCGGGATTGGCTTCAAGCTCTCCATTACAGGTCTGTTGTTAACGTAGACAACTGTGATAGGCCTGTTACTAAACCAAGCTGAATTTTACAGCTGAATGAAAAATTATCACCTCATTTTTAAACATCAGCAGGAAGAAAGCTCTCAGTTGGAATTAAACGCATATTAAACGTACCTGGCAGCTTCCTACCCCTCTTCAATGGTCATTTGTAAAACCCCTCATCCTCATTAGTTCATGGTCTTCAATATATCAATCGTTGTCTGACAGCTTATAAATTTTTCAATCCCATTTCTGACACTGCTGGCCACAGTAATCAGAACCTCGGAATTAATGGACTTGACTCGCTTCAGTTTTACGCACTTTTTCCCATCATTACTGCCCCTGCAAGAACATTGCCACCGTAATTTACCAAAATCGATTGATATTTGGGGGTCTCGCAATGAGTTTCAAACTCTGAGTTTTGGTTTTGGGATATTTGTCCCATTGCTTTTTTTCTGTTACCTGACTTTAAAGGAAACGGATACAGTACACCCACACAATGCCAAGGAGAAATATGTCCAAAATATTAAGTTACAAGTTTAGATTAAAAAAAAACTACGTAATATGTTCTTATTACCTACACTTCAAAAAAAGCAGTTTTAGAAACCCTTTGTAGTGTGACGATTTTATACACGTCAAACGATTTGTCTCATCGAAAGGCGTCAGAAAACATACCTATGTTAATTTATGTTCAACCAGTAAAACGTTATCGGTTTGGCCATTTTTCGCCAAACTCAAATTTTCAAGCTCCTTGCGAGACCCCTAAATATCGATCGATTTTGGTAAGAATGGCACCCATGTGCTTGCATGGGCCGAAATAATGGGAAAATGCGGAAACTCATAAGTGTCGAAAATTTTTCAAAAGTGGGTCACCCTAATATACATGAATGGAGTTACAGGCACAAACCACTTACTTGTAGTGGTTAAATCATTAACAGTCTTAATTCTGAAACTGTGCTGATTTCATTACCAACAATTTCACACGGCAATAAGTTTAAATAAAACAGCTTTACATGAGTATTAATTAGAGTTTCTCATGTTTAGATAACTTTCACTATAGCACTCTGCTACCTAATTCTCAACATTGTATTTCTTTCAGGTATTCCTTTCAGCGTCCGACGTAACCGTGGGCTGACGTAAGAACCTCTCGCCATTTGCAAGTGATGTTGGTCAGGGGAGCCTGGGACGACTACTCTGTTTTTTCAAGATACAATACATACATACATACATACATGCATGCAAACATAATATTATATACATATAATATATACAGTATATAATATATACGGTATATATAATATATATATATAATATATAATATATATAATACATATATAATATATAATATATATAATACATATATAATATATATATATATATATATATATATATATATATATATATATATATATATATATATATATATATATATATATATATATAAGCAATTCACACAGGAAGAAGGTGGGTAAAAAACAATTACCGGCAGTGTTAATTATTAAGGTAACTGCATGGCAGCAGTCTTCAGTATTTAAACTGATATGCACTGCCTTCCCTTGGAAGCTAGCCGCTACCATACACACCTATATGACATCGTACCCACACTCAAGAAATACATGTGTTCCACATTAACATTCACGATGCTACTGGACTGAAGGGAGAACTGGAAGTTAACAACATAATTACATGAGACGGTTGCCAATTATATGATTTCTAATAGTAATGAGAAGTGGTTTGATAAATGAATTTATAAACTTTAAACCCACTGTCATTAAATACTGATACTAATGATGGCAGTTCTGTTGCATAAGAGGCAATGACTGAAATAAGAACAGAACATTCTTCACCAGCAAAGTCATTTAAGCGATTAACATCGGTATAATCCGGATACTAATGTTGTAACAACCGCTTCCGTTCACACTTCCTCATGAAATGTTCAAACGATAAGTTTAAATCGTATTCTGCATTTTCTTTAAATCATATTCTACATTTTCCGGTACGAAGTACTTCCGAAGCTAGATAAAAGCATCTTGCACTAGCATGAACAAACTTAACTGACATTTCAGCACTGAAAGGTTAATAGATTGGTTCTGGTCCCTTCAGTACAAAAGACCTATCCCCAACCGAATTATAAAGAGAAGTCTGGAGAAAACAAACAAATAAAAAATCTTACCCCTTTTCGGACCAAGCCTGACGTACAGACTTCATCCATTCATTGCCAGTCTCTGCAACGTCCATCGGAGCTAAAAATCAACTGCGTGTTATCATTCTATGACTATTGTGTCTAACAAAATACCCCCTGGAATTTTTGCTCAGGAAGACTTTACCTTTATTTCTTTTTGTGGATCAACACGTACCAGGTAGCTACTGGCTTTGTGTATCCCATAATGTTTTCCCCCATAGTAATGAATAACATATCCGTGTGGTGGTAGTCCTGCACGAACTATGCACTACGTTGCAGCGTGAGAAAATGTTACATTTTGTTATGCAAAATCCATCCCGACTGCGCTAGCCCAACTGTACTGTACCAAAATGTAGCCCAATAAAACATCAATAACTCTGAATGTCTCAGTGCACCATATATATATATATATATATATATATATATATATATATATATATATATATATATATATATATATATATATATATATATATTGCCAGAAGCCTTAATCCCGTAAGGGATTGCCACAAACAAATCGCCTCCATGTCGCCCTGTCCCCCGCCATTTCACTGCCCTGCTCCAAGCTCACACTCCCCTCTCTCATATACCTCTCCACTCCATCCCTTCATCTCATCCTCAGCCTCCCCCTCCCTCTCCCCCTGTCCATCTCACTCACATACACTCTCCTCCTCAGTCTTTCACTCTCCATCCTCTCCACATGGCCAAACCACCTCGTGTTTTACCTAACGCTTCCTGTCACATCCACATCCACACCACAACGCTCCTTCACATCCACATTTGTCAATCTGTCTCTCCATGTGACTCCACAGGATCCTCTCAAATAAGTCATTTCCACTGCTCTCACTCTTGACTTGTGTCCCTCCAACAATATCCAAGCTTCACTTCCATACGTTAGAGTTGGTATCACAATACTGTCATGTATCCTGGTAACTTTTTCACTTCCATGCTCACTTCCCTGTTTCTTATCACCGCTTTCAAGGAACCAGCAACCTTTCTTCCTTGTTGTACCCTTTCAAGCACTTCACCCTCTAAACTTCCATCCTTACTCATCACACTCCCCAAGTACTTAAACGTACTCACATTTTCCATTTCCTTATCATCCAACCTCACTGTACATTCACTGATTTCATCTCTCTCGAAGACCACAACTTTACTCTTCCCTACATTCACCTTTAGATTCCGCTTCTTACATACTCTCCCAAACTCATCCACCAAGCCTTGCAGCTCCTCTTCGTCTTCACTTAACTACACAGTATCATCTGCAAATAACAGTACCGGGAGTTTCCAAACACTGCCCTCTCTCACTAGGGCCGCTCCAACAACCACTGCCCTACCTTGTAGCCTACTTTCTCTCTTTTACAACCCCATCCATATACAGATTGAACAACCACGGAGACATGACACATCCCTGTTTCAATCCAACCTTCAAACAGAAAAATTTACTCAGTTCACTATCCACACGCACTGCAACCTTAGCACTCTCATACATACTCTTCACAGCATTCAACAACTTCCCATCTACTCCATATATTCTTAATACTTTCCACAATCCTTGTCTATCCACCCTGTCATATGCTTTCTCTAAATCCATGAAGGCCGCATACAACTTCTCTCCTTTCTCTAGAAACTTTTCCACTAAGGATCTAAGAATAACTGATCTACATAATCTCTTCCCCTCTTAAAACCTCCCTATTCTTCTCCAACTAATTCCTCTGTTATTTCCCTAACTCTGTCAGTACGTATCCTACCATATACTTTTCCTATTATACCGTACTAAGAAGACAAATGCCCCTCTCTCTTTCTCTTTCTCTCTCTCTCTCTCTCTCTCTCTCTCTCTCTCTCTCTACATATATATACCAGGTATATATAAAGACAGACAGATGTATATATAAAGAAATATAAATAGATGTGTCTATATATAAATATATATCTATATCAATATATATATATATATATATATATATATATATATATATATATATATATATATATATATATATATATGCAAATAATTGAATTTGTTAAAAAACACGGTTAAATATGCATTTTCCTTTTCTAATGTCATTTTTACATCACCAAAGCAAGAATATTTATTCAGGTATACATAGAACTTCAGCTTCATAGTAACACGATAAGGTCAGGGGGGAAAATAACTTCTACACTTCTACCAGTGAGTGCTTAGCGTGGCGGCGAAGTTATTGCCACTTGGAATCGATCCAGGTAAGATGGAGGGTAGTCGCTAAATGGCTTGCACTCAGTTGGACGAGTATAACAGCGTTTGGTGCAGAAATGGTTTAGCTTTCATGAGAAAGTGACTTTCATAATGGAGATGAGACAGTAAATGAAGAGATTTTGTGATGTAGCTTAAAATGTTTCAGTAAGTTATTGTACTGTATCATACTTTTAGCTGCTAGATCTCCTCTTTGGAGTTAGTTTCTATAAACAACAGAATTATTTAATAACTTTACTTGATGTAAGGCATGATAGTATTTATCTTGTATTTTTTATCTAGCATTACTTTTGCCGTTTAATAAATGATAAATATACCAGTATAAACGTTATTCATTTCTGTGCCTACTGTCATCTTATAGCATGATGAGGGGGACACTGAAAAAGACCTCGCTATTTAAGGTTCTCAAGATGTTTTACATTCTCCAACCGCAAACTAATCCCAGCTACCACAGCAACAACGCTGTGACCAAGCAATCACTCCACCGAAAAGAAATATATATATATATATATATATATATATATATATATATCTCACGTGCGCATCTGCTCCAAATAAGAAAATTCATTTTGACTGGCCACTTACTCCATCACAGCTCAGATATGTTTTGTATGTCATTTCCTGTGAACTATAAATAAAATTATCATCCGCTACGCTACACAGCATTTGGGATCCCGGCTACACCGTATTGAAGATCCCGTTGAAGAATAATCTTAAGTTCTTAAGACCTGCAAATAATTTAAATTTACTGTACCGCCTCAAAGAGTAAGCCTGTTGGACTAACCATTGTTTTTAGTCCGATAATAAAGCTCAGGCAAGTCTGATTTAGCTACTTACGGAAACGAAGACATAATGATTAAGGGGCTGATTCATAACTAAAAGATCGAGCTTGACATCCATTGCAGCCTGTAAAGCCACTCTCTTTTTCTGTTATTACTGTTTATTTATTCTTACATATCAGTTTTAAGGAAAGTCATATTAATTTGCTTGAGTGACAAAGGAAATCAGCATAATATCTGCTTAGAAGGCTTTAACTTCTTAAAAGAACGCTGGGAAATCAAAGAAATTATAACCAGTTTCTCAGTGGATCATTCAGATTCATTCTAATCAACACAGTTGCTTTATTTCCTTACTGTTATCATTAAATCTAAATATTAAATCTATCTTATCACACTACCTGCCATTTCAGTTTTGCATTTTTCAGTACCAAGTATTACAGTTTTATCGTGATAGCCTTACCTCAGTAGTGTAAAGGAAAATTGTTTTCACACGTTTCTCTCTCTCTCTCTCTCTCTCTCTCTCTCTCTCTCTCTCTCTCATGCAAAGTAAACAGATCAACACAAACATGAAAGATTGCACAAGGATTCCTTTACACACACACATACAGACAGAAAAAAAAAACAAAAAAAAAAAAACGAGCGCGTGTGCACGTTCCCGGTTCGCTGATACAAAGGTTGCATCAAGTAAATCAGCTTTTTCCAATCTGAGGCGTGTAGCCTACTGTGGGCAATGGGGAGGCGGGCACAGCCTCATGATAAAAGATTTAGGAAGTATATAGCTAAAAGAAAAAAAAAAGGAAAAAAAAAATCGTATATGCTTAGAGCGATCTGAGAGTATTATTTTTATTTCTCTTTTATTTCTTCTCATAACTGTTAAACTTCTTTGGGCAGCAATTCATAATTTATGTAATTCGCAATACATCGATGACGACGGTATAAACATGCGAAACTGAAGTCAACGATTCTGCAGAGCATTCACACGTGAGGAAGTTAGCAAAAAATCTTCAAACGTTTGCGTGTCATGCTATCGTATACTGTGAGGTATAATACTGTTTGTCGTTTTTTTTTTTTAAGTTAGACAAAAGTATTTAATTTTTGGAGATGTAGAGTTTAATGAAGTTAAACACACTGAACACTAAAATGGAGAAATATTTAAGGGAGCGTCCACGCGAGCCCTCGAACATGTGTTGGCAACACAGCTGCCAACATGTTTGGGTGCGTGTATGCAGCAGTATTTGGACAAATGTACGCAAACATGTTTCAGTGCAGCTTCGAACACTGGCATCAGAGGCGATGGGATAAGAGTGTCCATACCATGATACCAGGCAGCTGAGACTTCATCATGATGTCGCCAACATGATCTGGACGCTGCTGTTCCCAAAATACTTGCAACGTGTTCGTTATTATGTTGCTTACATGTTGCCAACACTTGTTCGAGCATACGTGTGGACGCGCACTAAGAAAGCTTCAAACGGAAGCCCAAAATTTATTCAGGTGATCAGAAGGCCATTACCTATCATCCATGTAATTATCAAAAGCGCACCAGTAGTTTTCGCATAAAGTTGTTAACAGACTGACACACAGACACAGAGACCGAGTGAAAACAATACCCGTCCCCGAGCCCCTCTGGGGCGGGTAATAAATATATAATCAGTGTCAGTCGCTGCGTATTCCCCACACTGGTTTTAAAAGTCTAGGGACAGAAAATCAGCACAGGCGACATGACTTTTGATGCCAACTATACAAATCAGGGAACCAAACGCCTTCCCGGTTGTCTCTGAAATTATAAAAAAATTATCAAAACGCAACTAAAATCTTAACTGGATCAATTCGTCTCTCGGATGATTCAACTTTAGGAAGATACTGAACACACAGACATCCAGGATTTTTGGTACAGTTGCAGACTACAGTATGGCTCCACTCTTTCACCGAAAAATACGACTCTTACATCATATTCGGATTTTCTTTCACCAAAGATAACATCACCAAGTTTCGAGAGTCACGGCTCACTATAATTTTGTCACGGAGTGCGGTAGTACTCCGTAAGTAGGAACGGCGCAGGTTCAAAATGGCGTCTTGTACTATAGGGTAAAGGAGCATTTGCGCGAAAACGGTCGCAAAGCCCAGTTTTAAGCTTATGAACTAAAAGACCTCCGCTGTTCAAGTGCAAAACTACTCGCAGTCTTGTTAACATTCGTAGGTGTCGCAAAATCGAACCGCAAAAATATCGATTTTGTTCTTTCTTTTTTCGTTATGTCACAGCTCCTACATAAAACGGCGTCCGCGAGCGTGCTACATACAAGCTTACGCCAGCGTGCCAAAATGCTGCTTGCAAGTGTAGATTTTTTTTTTTTTTTTTTTCGTGTTGAGAAAAGCATTCAGGCTATGGTGAGCGAGTTACGGCCTTAAAACTCATCACGGTCACCAGTAAGTACAGTACGCCATTTTGAGCAATATAAGTTAGCTACAGCTCGCCTACAGTAGCACTCACAGCTGCTGAAATAGCCTAGTTCTCCTCTCCCCTACATCTTCTCTACTTCAAACTGTCTCCACCTACCCCCGACCCAAATAGCCTACCTCACGCATAATCATACGCCATTACTCTGACGGGATTCACTTGCCCGTTTCCACTCTGACCTTCAAGTGGATAAATCTATAACAACATCAACATCGCCTACAGTTAAAGAACGTACCAAAACCCTCGTTTTAGTCTTTCAGTATGCTATGCATGTAACAATCCAAATCTAATACTTGCTTTATGCATAATTATGCTTCCACACAAAGATTATAAATTAGAGAAAAAAAATCTTCTAAAATTATTAAGTAGAAATGGCAGAAATGGACAGATAAGAGATGAACAAAAGCACAGAAACAAAACAGCATTCAGGATGGGAGGAGATTTAGAGAACTATACCCATTGCTACATTCCACACTTTGGCCACAAACTTGTAGCAGGTGGATTGTAGTATTGGGTACTGGTCTCCAAATTTCCTCCCATTCTGGATGCTCTCTTGTTTCTGTGCTTGTCTCATCTCTTATATGTGCACTTTTGCCATTCTTGTTTCTTAATCATTTTAGAAGAAAAAATTTGTTTTCTAGTATCGTATTGAAATGGATCAGTATGTCATATATAACATGTTCCCAACCAAACAGTTTCCAGATATTCAATACACATCCTAATTCGCTTCTGGATCTTTTTTATTTTTTCTTAATTCACATCTTTTAATACACACCGTCGATCCATTTCCAGAAGTTTTCGCTGACTTTTTCATTTCTGTCCTACAACAAATTTTGGCAGCTAATTCTTCACCATCAAATCCATGTCATATTAATATTTGTTCTTTTCTCTTGCCATCACAATTCATCCTTTTCCTCATAAATTCTTTCCACCTGTGGTATGCAGTCCGTCTCTATACGGTCAGGACGCCTTCACTCAGGAGAGAATTCCTAGCACTGATTGCCTCCACGTCTCCCTTTCATCCCCCAACAGCCGACCCTATCTTCATGCTGCACCATTCTCACCAAGGTCCAAGGACCTTGATTCTCACTTCCCTCCATTATCCTCGGCCTCCCTCCACTCTTCACCTCATCTTTGGTCTCTCGCACAACTATCCACCCCATTCTCTCACCTTTTCCTTCGTTTCCCCCAACCCCTCTCCCACTTCCTTTTCACTCATATACACTCGCCTTGTCAGTCTCCCACTGTCCTTACGTTCTAAATCATCTCAATGTATTCCGCGTAACACTTTCCAGCGCATCCACACCAACACCAAATCGCTCCTCAATAACCTCATTTGTCCGTCTCTCTCTCCACGTAACGCCACATACTTCGTTTTCATAACTCATTTTCACTTCTCTCAATACCGTAGTTAAATGTGATATTGCAGCAAAGTCCAAGCTTCACTTCGATATGACAGAATGGGGATCAAAACAGCCTACTGACATGTTCACCTCCCTATTCTATGCCAGAGCACTCCAACCCTCCTTCCTTTCTTGCACCTCATCCTCTCAACTCCCATCCTTGCTTATCACACTACCTAGATAACTGAAGGCGCTCACGTTCACCTTTTCCTTACCAATCAGCCTCACTACCCGCTAAGTGACTGGAAAAGAAAACATTTACCCATTAGTTACTTTAAAAAGTAGTTTCATACACACACTTTCAAATTCTTTCATCAATTAAGCCTTGCAACTCCAACACGTCTTGACTTAACAGGAGTAGCTTCTCATCAGCAAACAACAGTACAGGCAATTTCCATGCCCTGCCTTTTCTCACTGGCGACATTTGAGTTTTCACTGGTCTCCCTGGTATTTTTTATACCTCTTTTTTCCCACCCAATGATGGACTAAGAAAGTTCCAAAATGAAAGTAAAGTAAAGCGCGATGAGGGGAGAACTATCAGCAGCATACACAGGGTTTTGGCCTTGGGTTCCTTCTTCCATGCATTAAAAGAAGATACCAGCCGTGGCTCAGTGGGTTAGAGCGCTCTGCTCTGACCGAAGGGTCGGAGGATCGAGTCCACCCAAGGGTAATTGGTAGACAGCAAGGGCATCCGGTCATAAAATGTTACACGCTCCAAACCTAAGTCCTCTACCCAGGGGCAACGCCTTAGCCCTTATCGACAAAAGGGGACACGGCGTTAAAAAAAAAAAAAAAAAAAAAAAAAAAACATGCCCCTGGAATACTGCCTCTATTCCCACAGACCTAACGATCTGCATTTTTAAAAATTCTTTATAGATGTCCTTTATTTTGTTTACTAGGCAGTCTGTCCCTCGATTATGAAGCAAAAGAAGTGCCTTGTCGAGTGCTCCTCCTTACGCAATTCATCCAATAAACTGTCTTTGTCAGTTCCCTATCCTCATCATCTTCCATACCTCGCTATCATAATACACTCATTTACTATATCCATCCATCTTCTTGGACTACCGCGTCTCTTCCCAGCATTTTCACCACCCTCCTTTACATACATTCTCTCCTTCTGTCCATTCGGTCTAAACACTGTCTTCAACCCCATCGTAAAGATTTCCTAACTGTACACGTTTCAAAAATCACATTAGTTATTCTATCCACTCTAGGCACCCCAAACGCATTCCTCAATAATCCCATTTCCACTGCTCCTAATCCAGACTTTTCGTTCTTACGCCACGTTTCTCTCAATACTTTAAGGGCACAAATTCGTCTTTATGCAATCCTCTTGGAGCCTACACAAACTTAGACCTGTTTAATTTAAGGCCTTCATCCTATTTACGGCGTTGCTTTAGTACCTGATACCTACTTTCTCTACTACATTACGAGTTTCTAGGGTGCAAAATTTTATAGCTAAAAAAATTACAAAAATTTGTTGGCAATGTGTAACAGCAAAAAAAACATCAGTGGCTCGGAGGCCCGACACCGCCCCAAGAAGGTAGTCCAACTAGATGACGAAGCCATTGAACAGCTCGCCATGGGGCTGGCACAGCTAGCTACCCCCCGCATACAGGAGGCGGTGAGGGTGACGGGCAGAGGGCAGCATAAGGCCATGTGCGTTAACTTAAACCAAATTATAAATATCAATTTGGTTAACAACACCTCGCTCTCGGCCGCTACCCACCTCTCTTCTCCAGCCCCCTCCCTCTCATCCCACTCCTGCTCCTCACAACGCAGCGGGGTTTTCTCAAATACCCTCTCAATCCCTGACGCCGGAGCTATCCCTACCGATGCTGGGGTTTTACCTGAGGCCGGAGCCTCTTCTCAGAGTGGGGCATATCCTATTGCCGAAGTCGCACCCAAGATTGGAACCTCTCCAGAGGTTGAGGTTTCTCCTCTGGCCGAACACGCACCAGAGGTTGGGGCCTCTCCTCTGGCCGAGGTCGCACCTGAGACTGTGGCCTCTCCTGAGACCAAGCCCGCACCTGAAGCTGGGGCCTCTCCTGAGGCCAAGATCGTACCTGAGACTGCAGCCTCTCCTGAGGCCAAGGCCGCACCTGAGGGTGGGGCCTCTCTTCTGGCCGAGGCCACACCTGAGGATGGGGCCTCTCCTGAGGCTGTTATGTCTCCAGAGGCAAAGGCCTCCTCCAATGACGAGGTCCCCTCTGATGCAGAGGACTCCTCTGACGACGAGGACTCCTCTGATGACAAGGACTCCTCTGATGACAAGGATTCATCTCATGACAAGGACTCCTCTGATGACAAGGATTCATCTCATGACAAGGACTCCTCTGATGACAAGGATTCATCTCATGACGAGGACTCCTCTGATAAGGATTCATCTCATGACGAGGACTCCTCTGATAAGGATTCATCTCATGACGAGGACTCCTCTGATAAGGATTCATCTCATGACGAGGACTCCTCTGATAAGGATTCATCTCATGACGAGGACCCCTCTGATAAGGATTCATCTCATGACGAGGACTCCTCTGATAAGGATTCATCTCATGACGAGGACTCCTCTCATGACGAGGACTCCTCTCATGACGAGGACTCCTCTCATGACGAGGACTCCTTCAATGCCAGGGACTCTCCCAGTGCCAAGAGCTCCTTGGATGCCGGGGCATCTCCTGACGCAGGAAGTTTGCCAGCCATTGGGTCTCAGTGCGAGGGTGTGGACTCTGCAGTCTCCTCCGTCTTCTCGTCGTCAGTCATAGACCTAAGTCAGCCCCCCCATGTGACCCTCAGCTGTGGGGATGGCAGGTGCTGTTGCTGCCGCAGGACCAATTATAACTTTCACATTAATATCAAAATTAGATTTCACGATGTGAGCAGCACCGCGTATTCCCCCCAGACACCGGGTCTGAGTGCGAGGCAGTGACCTGTGCAGTCTCCTCCGTCTTCTCATCGTCAGTCATACAGCAGTATTGCTAGACCTTCGTCATGGTCATCGTCTTCGTATCGTTACTACGATAGTCAGTTGTGATGGTGTTCGTCGTCGTACTATTCCTAGTCATGCTCGCATGCTCGCGACGCCTTCTAAAGCGATGGTCAGAACGTTCGTAATGTGCTACCAACCGATGTGATTCTTGCGTTAGTTCAGACCCAGATTCAGATTCGGATATTTAATTACCATTCTATAGATGTACAGATATATGCATTCGAACGTAAAAAGTATGTGAAGACCAAATAATTATATAATAGCAGCCATTCTTATATAAATGAGATTTATAATAGCTATCTCTGTCAGCTGGCATGCTACTTGACGTAAACAAATCCGCGCTGATAGAGACGACCAGCAAGGACGGAGCTCTTCCTCTCTAATCCATGCTGAAACAACCACAATTATAACATATTAATACAGTATGTAACTTTACATAATTCATAATTATGTATGAAACATGTACTGTACCCTCAAATAACAGCCTAACCTAACCTCCCTCGGTCTAATATGTGTAATGACTAGCCATACCACCTATTTCCACAAGGCAGGGTAGGTTAGGTTTTATTTTGATTAATTTTAGTTTGACAATAATGGAAAGGCAAGAAGGAAGTTGGACACACTAATGAGTAATGTGTGACTTATGGCATTTATAGATATTTTTTTTACATTCCACATTCACCACAACGATGCTACAATGGTACCGTATTTAAACACCATACAGGTTAAGGTGAACCTAATTAAACCTAACTTATTCTAGCCTCTCTCTCTCAAGGAAGTTGTCAGAATCCCAAATTAAGTGACAATGAGAAAGATTAAAGAAATAGGGCGGCGTGGCTAATCTTTACCTAATGGCACCAGTTGAATAAACTGAAAAAAAAGAAAAAATGCGATCGTATGAGATAGTCTACGGAAAGAATTTTACGTAAGGTACTACACTCCTATTTCACCTTACGTTAACTGTGAGAGTAAGCTTTTTTTTTTCTTTTTTTTTATACTAATATTGTGCCGTCTTACCTTATTTACAAACAGAACAGGTACAGCTTCGGCCAAGTTTAAGTATCCACCCTCTCCCAGCCAAACCGTACATGTGGCACCGTCGCAACTATGGATTTGAAAGGTGAAGCAGGGCTACACTCATCAGCCTGAGTCGAATCAGTTACTTGAGCTAGCGAGATGGTAATAAAAGGCACTGTTTCTCATTTATGATAGAGATGGGCATAGAACATTATTGTTATATAATACTCGTAATTATAGTCACCTATACTATTCACGCGGTATCTTTATGTGCCGTATAATGCTCATGCCATTTTTGTAGCAGATGGAATCATGTAATATTTATCGTTTTCAGGCGTATCATTGACAATATTTTGTCTCTAGGTTCCCATTTTGCAGAACCTCGACGAAAGTCATTCAGAGCGATCTCTTACACACACACACACACACACACACACACACACACACACACACACACACACACACACGCACACGCACGCACACGCACACGCACACGCACACACACGCACACACATACGCACACACACACACACGCACACGCACACACACACACACACACACACACACACACACACACACACACGACGCTTCAAGCCTAACACCCGCCTAAGCTCCGCAAGCCCAGGTGTAAGTGAACACACAGTTTCATAAGTCAGGCATCCTATCTTATATACCCATATTGACAGCCTTATTGACTCGTATACCCATATAGTTGCTAATGATAAATTTCACATCATTTAATAATTTTACAATTGCTTCCGAGATGCATGAATCAAATTCTGATACTCTCAAATGACTCTTCAACAGTGACTGAAGTAAATAATTCCTGGCAACATGATAATATATATTAAAGTATTTAACAAAGAAAACGCTGATTTATAATAAATCTACATCATGTGCACATAGATTGGTTGCATACTGTGATGTCAAATCATTCACTTTCATCGGATACAGGCTTGTTCCTTGTGAACCTCAGCTTCAGGAGGAATAGTGGTGCCAGTGCAAAAAAAAAAAAAAAAAAAAAAAAATCAGCAAACGATTCGACGTCTCAGTATGTCATCATCAGTGGTAGCAGGTGAGGATGTGGCTCGACCTACACTACCTCACTTGCCACCACTGATGATGACATTGATGAAATAAACGTGTTATTTGTGTCGACGCTGGTACCATTCTGTGTCACTTCTCAGCACTTCATTCTTTGTGGTTTCAGGTCTGGAAAAATCTCGCTATCGTTGAATGCATTCTATGAGTTTCATCACTGCTTGATAATGAACTATTCCCAGCGATATACAGAGTTTACTTTCAACAATACTCACGTTGTCATTTTCTTTGGTCAAAAACAGCACTTTCCATGACGAGGATTAGCCAAGTATATGGACATTTCAGGTTGTGGTGAGAATGGCTTACACGCTTACTTCACTATGCCTAACGTTAAGTTCATTTCAGCGATAACTACAGTATTTATGCTTTGGTATTCATCCTCAGCATTATTTATGAGTACCTAACATTTCATTCAGTCCAGCATCTGACAAGATTCTAAAACACTGGGTGTATATGTACTGTAGGGTATACTGACAGAACACATGATACTTAAATTGTGACGCTGCAACAGCCGCAACTGCATCCTAGGTCCTTGATTGCATCTCGTCTGAGCCCTCCAACGTCACCGTTCGCTTTCCTTCACATGTACCAACGATCTGTACTCGTACGGTAATCGTGATTTTACACTGTAAACAAGTCAACAGAATTTCTAATGGCTAATTACATAAAGGGGATTCGTTTCATTATACAGAAAGTGTCATTAAATTTATTGTTGACTGACAACACATACAGTAGATACATTACGGTAGTAATATTTTTTCCTTCAGAAAATTCCATTACAAGCTGAAGGAAATTTGTGCTTCTGTTTGATTGCTGATTATGTTGTATTTTGGGCTTTTCCACTAATTTGGCAACCGTGAGAAGGGGGATGGGGGATGGGAAGCAGGTGATAACTATATATGATTATATCATTCAGTATTCTTGTTGCAGATTATTTAGGTGCATATGTCAACATTGTGCAATCTATTTTCCTTTTGGTGGCCTAAAATCTCATTCACCCCCCCCCCCCCACACACACACATTTTGTTACTTACATTAAATCTAACTTACACGGTTCGATATAAGGCTGTGTGCAAAAAAGTTAAGAGGATATTCCGATTACAACTGCGTATACGTAGGGGCAGAAGAACACAATAAAAAAAAAAAGTCCATATTAATTAAATGAAGAGGTGGATTTTTAAATATTATGGAATGCATACAAAGAATGTATGATGATGAATTAGTTGAAAAAAAAAAAGTGGGGTGCTGCAAGGATATCGACTTAAAGAAAAGAACAGGGCAGGGAGATACGGAAGTAGAAAGTGCAGTGGAGGACAAAGAACGAAGTGGAGTCCAGAAGAAGGGAAGAATAAGAGGCACATAAGAGTGCGTGATTAGAGAGGTGGAGGGAAGTACCGGGTATGCATGATAACCTGTGAAAATAATGATCTGTGTTGAATTTGGAAAAGGATTGTTGTATTTACAGGACTGAAATAGCAAAATGCTCTAGAATGGAAGAGGAGTAAGTGATAGATGAAAAGATATGGAAGAAGAGCAGAGAGTGACATGTGGCACCCAAGAACTTATCAATGACGGAAATGAGAACTGTTGTGGAAAGCTGCGACATGAGAATGCATTGTGTTCGTGTGCTATATGAGTGAATGACAAAACGTAAAGAGTGTTAACTGTTTACGAGAAATAAGCCAAAAAATTTGGATTTGTGGAGTTTTATAAGTGGACGGGTCAAAGACTAACTGAACACTTATGTAATGCAAGTGACTGATGTGAATGCACAATAGTATCGTGGTTCATGGAGGGATAATGGTGTTTGAAATAAAGGTCCTGTGATACTGATACCGCTGGACTGGAAGGAGGAAGCTTGTTAAAAATTTATGGCTGAAACTTCCAACCGACTCTTGGGAATGGGACCAAAACTCACAGCAAGGCCGTCATTTCGACTGGACCATTCTCGCCACTACTGAACGGTGGCATATATTTAAATCTACTGCTATGCAGTTGTTTATGTTGACTCTAGATTTAGATGATTGGCGATGGCACGGAGTATGGCGAAGGGTTGAAACCCCAAATCGACCAGGTAAATTTACAAATGTTTTTAAATTGCTCTCAAAAGGGTATAGAAAGACGGTTGAAAAAATCTTTAGCTATGAATTTGATAAGAAACGGGCTAACATTGTCAAAATGTTACCAAACTTTGTAAATTCTATACTATTAAATCTGCTCTGTGTGTGTGTGTGTGTGTGTGTGTGTGTGTGTGTGTGTGTGTGTGTGTGTGTGAAATTCCTGAGTCATCGTGATACTCCTCAGACAATGCACTGAGTGGGTAGCTAGGTATGTAGGTATATAAGGTGGATGGGTGAGCAGGTGGAGAGAAAAGGTCCATTGCAGAACAGGTCCATGTGGAATATAGGGGTTCATGGGGGAATAAGCCCCTGATAAAAAAGGTCCAAGTAGAAGCATAAGTCCAATGGGCAAAAAAAATAATAGGGAAATAGGTCCACGGAACGAAAAAAATCCATGGGGAAAAAAAAAAAAGGTCGATGGGAGAAAAAAAAAACAGTTGTGTGGGGATTCGGTGTTTTTCCATGGGGAGAAGAGGTCCATGAGAGCGGATGGGTCCATGGGGAAAACAGGTCAATGGGAGAAATTAAGTCCACAGAGGGAAGTCCATGGTGAAAACAGGTCCCTGATGGGGAAAAAAAAAAAGTCCATGGTGAAAACAGGTCCATGTTAGAAAATGGATCCGTGGGGGTGAACTGGCCCTGGGGGTAATTGACCAGGGGGAAATACTTTGATGGGAAAAATAGGTCCACGATGAAAATAGGACTACTGAGAAAGCATATCTAAAGAAAAGGTAACTCCATGGAGGAAAATATTCATGAGGGAAAACATGTCCATGAGAGAAATATTGGTCTATGGGAAAGTTATATTTATAGGAGAAAATAGGTTCACGGGGACAAACAAGGCCAAGGCGAAACCCTGTTAATGCAAGGGCAGGTCCCTACAGGAAAATGGATGAGGTGGAGATTGACCCCTAGGGAACGTAGCTGGGAGACGGGTTTACGTGCTAGTATCTTAAACACTCGTCGGCAAACGAATATAATGAACTTTAGATCAAGCTCCAAATCACTCCGTAGGTGAGCGTCATGTTGATGCCTCGGTCGGTGGTGCTGTAGGTGGTGCTGTAGGTGGCGGGTTCGTTGGTCCGATTTCAGTGAGGCGGAATTGCAGCAGGATGATCAAGTAGGTGGCCACAAAACTAAAGATCTGCAACATAACACAGCACTGTGAGGAAGGACCTGTGATGAGGCTCTGAAACAAATTAATTATCGAATGCCTGTCGTAACCTAAATATAGCTTTTCAGGAAGAACTAGAGGCCTGGGGAGATCCTGTTAAAACATGCATATATAAAACTACGATAATTTTCCTCTCGCAACTAAGACTTTTTTTTTTTTTTTTTTTTTTTTTTTTTTTTTTAGGGTGCTGCCAAACTTGCTTCAAATATGTAACTGACTGGAGGAAACGAGACTCAAGGGTCCGTCCAACGTTCAGACTCGGATACTGCTGTGGTTTTTAACCGGTGCTTCATTTCGTCTTGCCAATCACATGTTTTGCGCTTGTGTGGCCGCACCCAACGAAGAAGAAGAGACGTGCAAAAGACTGCGCTATCCTTGTCTTGTCCTACCTGCGAAAGCAATTAGAGTTAATACTTGGAATTGATCATTGTGTTTGTGAGTCTGCCCAGAGTCTTGAATTCTGAGTTATACAGTTGTCCTAAGCCAGGCTCGAACACTCGTCACGATGTTTTGCATAAGAGTATATGTGACGATACCTTTAGTCATTCGAAGCGTTAAAACTACTTCACTATTTGACGTCTTTTTCATTCGGCAGTTTAGGCTACCAAACTATTTCATACAACGGTTTTAATGAACTCTAGAATGGAATTAACTAAAATAAATGGATACTACAAGAATATTAAAGAACTGATGACGCTGACTGATGAGGTAAGACATGCTGAACTCCATCTTACTTGAAGGCAGACTCGTTTCGCTAGGTGCTTTGCAAGTTCAGTGACAGTCAAAGGTTCTTGACTGAATAACCACATTGCTACTTTGATGAGAGGACGGGTTATGCCACAAGAGCAACCACAAAAACAATCACCACCATTAAACGACCCCATCACCCAGTGGCGTACCTGGGGGGGGGGGGTTGTTTGAAACTGCCCCCCGGGCCCCCAATTGAGGGGGGGCCCCAAAAAGCCTTAAAAACTTATAAGGTTTTTTATTAATATTTAAAAATATATATATTTATCATCCCCACAATCCAGGCTGAGATATTAGATAAGTTTGGAGAATGAGGGGGGCTAGGTTCTTTGCGGGGACCCACCTCCTGTGGAGCCCCGCAAAGAACCTAGCCCACCGGGCCCCCAAATCTCTAGGTACGCCCCTGCCACCACCCACTATAACAGCCACCACTCCACACCACCCACTACAACAAGCAGTCCTCCACACCATCACACCATCTACCACAATAACCACTACCTAACCACAACACCACCACCCACAGCAGCCACCACCCAAACACAATAATCACCATCCTACCACGCCCACTACAACAATCACTTCTGCAATAACAACACCTACTATCCACCACAGCACCAACCACAGCACCACAAAAACTATCACTCCTTTACACCCACCACAGGGGGCAACATAGCCACCCCCATCTCAACCCCAATAACCATCACCCCACCACAACGACAACCACACTGACCATAACAATCACTGCACATATCACAGTAACTGCCACCCTACAACAACAACAACACCACCACCACAACAATAACCATCCCACACCATCCACAATAAACATCACCAAAAAAAAAAACATCACCACAGCAAGAAAAAAACGCGACCCCACCATACTCACCACAACTACTACCACCATCCTCCTATACAAACCACATGAACTTCCACTCAACCACAAACACCCCAGTAACTATCACCCAAACCACAACAACCATTACCTCGACCACACCCACTACAACTACCATACCATTACTGCAACTCCCACCCCACCTCACGTAACACAAAAACGAATAACTCTTCACTCATCACAGTCCACCGAAACAACCATTCCCCTAACCGCAACAAATATCACCTCCAAAACTATCACCGTTCACCAAACACCACAACAACATTCTCCACCTTAACCACAATAACCACCACACTACCACAACAACAATCTCACAACCACAATAACCACATCACTACCACAACAACCACCATAACACCACATCCACCAAATCCACTACGACACTATTCCTCACACTCACGACTATACTCAAACATGCCACAACAGCCACACAAATCCCTCAAAATATTAGCCATCATATCCACCACCAATCCACCACAACAATTACAGCTCCACCACAACTACCACCACACCCACAACAACTACAGGTCCACAGCAACCACCATTATAAATCACCATCACAATTGCCACAGTACCTCAACATCCATCACCCCACCACAACCACCACCACAACAGCGACTAACCTGTCCCAGACCACAACATCCACCACTATAACTACCACCACGAGCATCACAAACAACAACCAGCCAAACCCATCACAAACACCACACCTCTAGAAAAAAAAGAAAAAAAAAAAAGGCCCCCTTCGCCACCCGACTATACCCACTGTAACAAGCATCACACCCAACAGAATGACCATGACAACCAACACCATCCATCACAATCATCACTCTCACCATTACAACTACCACTTCGACTCACCTAAAACGCCACAGGAACCACACCCCCGTCATACCCAACACTTCCACCTCAACAACAGCCACACGCGCCATACCCACCACAATAATCACCACGACAACCAAAAACAACCACTCCACCACACCTACCACAGCCACTATCATCCACAAAAATCACACCAGCACACACCACACACACCACAACCACGAATACAACAACCACAATGATAGATAGGGTAGATAGAATATGTTTATTGACCACAAATTTACAAACGGGGAAACGCAAATACATGAAAAAATAATAATAATTTTCAAAAATATAACAACTGATGGACCAAAAGAGTGCATCTTATAAAGTAACACAAAATGTACTTACATCTGCGTCAACTACATGCCATTACAACATGCAAAACACATAATTCCAAGTTATTTATTGCGCATGCAAGTAAATACAATCGCACATGCACAAAACGGGACTACGGATACAAAATCAATCCCATTACGGAATACACAGTATACAATTTAGTTATAGGCTAACAGTGTAGGCATCTAAAACATGCCATCATGCATATGACGAGCTCTAATTAAGTTCCAAATCGCGACAGCATGAACTATAACAAGTACCGGTAAACAGGCAAGAGAATTAAGTGAATATTGATTGCAACGCGTAAATTATTAGCCATATTATTCCGCTGCCACCAATTTATAGAATGTCACCCGGCGTAGCAGAGTGACAATTATCTCGTACATAGCGTGTCACAAGGCATGACTCATTGCGTGCAATTTGATCAACACCTCGCCACAGGGGCGGCCACTTCTCCAGAGGCAACCTACCTCGCCCTCGCCTGTCCCACCTCCAGCTCTACATCATAAGGGAATGACCGTTTACTCGAAACCGCATGAATGACACTATGGTACTCCATCGACTTCGCACACTACACATCATGCACGAGGAAATCAGGGTTTTGGCTCCTA
>NC_137046.1:36352103-36542103 GCF_032717465.1 Coenobita brevimanus
TTTGCCTTAGCCCTGTGACTTTGACCTTTGGTCTATTGTTCTCAAAGGCAAAACGCTTCCTCAGACGGTGTCCCTCAACCCTTGTATCATGGTTGGTTAATAACGGATAAAAATTGCTCGAGTCATTTTGTTCACACACACACACACACACACACACACACACACACACACACACACACACACACACACACACACACACACACACACACACACACACACACACACACACACACACCGCTCGCTGGTGCAGTGGTAACGTTCTCGCTTGCCAACTGGTGGACGGGAGTTCGCGCCTCGCTCAGGTTGCGAAAAGTTTCTCTGACGAAGTGGGTGGTTACTGTCCCCCTTGAGCAAGGGGACGGGTGTGTGCTTGTGTGAAGGTCAGAGCCTTGCCCTTAGATCGGACCATATGAGCTCTCAGCTCCCTTCCGGGAGGGTAAAAGCTGACGATCACGACCATCAAGTGATCCTGACCGACCCGGTGAATTACACACACACACACACACACACACACACAGATCCACTTTCCCTTCGGAGGGTGGTATAAGCAGAAATGAGTTAGAGTGTGGCATTTGCATGTCACAGTAATCTTATATATTTTTTTTCTCGAAATAGTACTACTTAAAAATATGCTATAATGCTGTCTATGGTGCTTAGGGTATTATAATACGCAGTTACTGCACGGTTCTACTGGTGGTGCATCTTGCTTGACTTAGAACTTTTAGCTACTAACTCAGCTGGAAATGTCAAACGTGCCCTAAACACTAGGAAACGCACGTGCAAGGTAAGAAACTGACTTTTCTTATTCTGTGATATATATGACTATACTGTGGGAGAGACGTGACACGTAAGAGAGAATTTTTAGCTAAAGTAATCTCTGGCTGTGGAGAACCGCCAGTTTGAAAATCTCTGACTACTAGGGGTTAAATGCACTGTGTTCAGGCACCCTGAAATGAAATAATCTTGAATTTGGATTTTTTTTTCTTTTCACTTGTATTTTGAAAGAATAAAGTTTTGCCGATTCCATGCTTTATGGTCTTTTTTTCCCGCATTAAGAAAATAAAGTCCTTGTACATTACAGGATCAGCAACTGAGCAAGGTTGAAGAAAGCACAAAGCTGGTTCATCACTCCTAAGCCCTGAGAATCTTACTTCACATAAGTAACATTCCAGTGATCATTACAAGACATCACTAGCGATAAATGGAAAGACAGCGAGAACAAAGATTACACGAATACGAGAAATGGAGGTGGTTACAGAGTAATTTGAGAAGTCGTCTGTGATCCAAAAGAAGTGAATTTGATCCCATTGCTTGGGCAGGAAAAGTTTGATTATATGAACTTCGTTAAAAGACTACCGACCTTCCACACGGCTTACCGTCAGGTTATAAAAATAACTTCGCTAATATCATTATTTCAATCCTGAATGAAAAAGCACTAGAATGTGCTCCACGGATGGTGAGTGTTAGCGTCGAAATGGTGACGTCTAAAGGTATGTTATGAGTACATGTTGGAAAAATGCTGGACTCAAGGTAACAGACTGTCAAGGCAAAAAGTTACAAGACTAGGAATAATTGCCTTTCTTTAGGATGGGTTGAATGAAGGCAGTTTCCAGCAATAAGAAAGTGCACAAGCTGGCAGAGAAACATTAAAGAGTTTGTCATTACGGGGGAAAAGCAGAGTTCTTTTGAAGAACAGGAGGAATCCCATCAGGAATATGTTTCTTGTTAATGGTGAACCCTCAAACTGCAGGAAGTACATTTCTGGAAGTATTTTAATGTCAGGTATGAAAGACTCGGCAGTTGGGTCAAAGGGGTAAATGAAGTGTCTGGTGAAGAGTAAGTGGCAAAAAATTTAGTACAATTAAGCTCTATCAGAATGGAAAACGAACATAATGATCCAAGGGATAATCAGTGATAAATAGAATGAAGAAAAATTGTTGGTAAGACTTATGGTTAGAGGCCAGATTCAGCGAGGTATATTTATACTGGAGAGCTCATTGCTCTTTGAATGGATAATCATCAAGAGTGGCGGCTCCCTTTTGTACCAGCAAGAGCATAAGTAATGCTACAGGTGGGACTGGTATGTGTGAGTAATATGTATGACTAGCCCAGTCCATACATTCAGTGGGAAAATTAAGTTTAATCAGGACTCTATAATTCACTACTGAGACAGGTGAAAATATATCACACTGCCACACATGCTGTGTTTTAGAGGTGGAGGGTAGTAGGTGTGGCAGAGGTATGGGTAAAGGTATTGATGGGAATGCCCTGAGCATCATGGTTGGGGGAGAAAGGTGCTAGAAAAATCAGGCGAAGGGAGAAATTGGTATGAAGGATCAGAGAATGAAATACCAAAAAAAAAATAATAATAATAATAAATAAAATAATATAAGAAAGCAAATGAGAAGAGTGGGTGGCGTAGCAGATGGAGATCGCGCAAAGTCTCGCACATGACGTCAGTCATGCTCCCCCAAGAGATAATGCCGTCAGTGATGTCACTGTCAAGAGGGAGGCGTTGGATCTGCATTCTGGTGACGGCGATATAGTCTTTGTTCCTCTCGCACTGTAACCAGTGATTACAAAACTGCTAAATGTCGGTGGATAGTGTGTGGTGAGCAGCAGAGCGTGCTGAAGTCTGTTCTCATGGAGATAAGATTTTGTCCATCAAAATGGCTGACCCGCTAAGACAGGACGCAGGTGTCGCTGAAAAGGTCCACTGATCATTCAGCGAGACTGCTTGCCTGCCAGATCAGTAAGCGCACAGTGAACAGGATTTAGGAACAACAGGAACGGGATGACAATTGAGAATAAACGTGGGATATATCACAGGACATTTAGGCACAGACAAGGGATGAACTAGAACAAAGTGAGCCTCCAGCACTGGGATGGAAGAAACATTGATAGCTACTGTGCTAAGGCAGCATGAGAGTGATGGGGGAACGAAATTTTAAGTATGTGTAAGATACCAATGGAACCAAACACAGGGCGACTGCTGGTAGCAGGAGAAGTCGTGTCTGGAATATGTCTGCATGGACATTCAAAGGTGGTTATATGGAGCGTCTGCAAGTGATAGGGAGGAACATCCAACATTACTGAGATTCCTGATGGGTCGCGGATCCTCCGCCATACATTAATATATTAACGTGGCAGCGTACAGCATCAGCAATCTCCTCAGAAAGGAGTCAACTCGATCAGATTTTGCCGAACTGAACTACAAACAGCTTCTGGTACTTTTGTGTTGTCCTCGTAATTTTGAATCCAATCTACCTGATAAACAGTAAGAATGGTTTAGAATGATAATGGGTAGTGCTGATGTCTTTATCGGCTAAAAATATTTATATACTACCTTCTACATTACTAAAAAGGGAGTAGCCTAAGTATTTTCGGTAAACAAGAACTCTTAGTATTCATAAATTACTTGGAAACCTAAAGTATCCATTTACTGCCTAATATCCTGGTATTGTGTCGGAACTTGGTACAACTGCCTTAAATCATCACAATAACCACTAGTTTCTAAACGTCTACAATGTTTAAGATAAGAGCAGAACGAAGAATATGACAATCTTACCTCTCTTATGATGTGATGATCTTCCTCACGATACAGCAGTGTTCGCAGCTTTAGCTTCAGCTTGTCCATCTGGAAACAGAGTATACGACTTACTTCACTGTTTGTACACTGCCATTACAGAAACATTAACACTCGCTTATTAACACGCTTACACTAGCTTGTCAACTTTTTCATGAATGGAACGCTGTTCTCATAGTTAACTGCTCCAAACAAGAGCTGGACTATAAGCTTCAACTTGACGTCAATGGAATGGGTCTTCCCAACATTACAATGGGACAATCGTGGATGGATATCCCGTGGGCAGTAATAAATTTCAAAGGCATGTTTGGAGAAGGAATGGAAGTGTGGGTTATTGCACTGGATGTTGCTTCGAGAAGAAATGGAAGTGTGGGTTACTGCACTGGATGTTGTTTGTAAATGGAATGCAAGTGTGGTTACTGCACTGGGTGTTGCTTGGTGAAGAAATTGAAGTGTCGGTCATTGCACTGGGTATTCTGGTACTAGCTCCTTATACTTAACAGCTAGTTCACCTAACTTGGTCCTATTATTGTCCCTTTGCAGCTTAATGTGTTACGACGCTTAGTAGTAGTATATGACAAAGTTACGGTTGTATTGTGCATCATTTCCTTAGCACTTTTTCGTGACTAGCATTATAGGATACTCCCCTAGCGTATGTGCTTTGCATACATGTATTTTTCTGCTTTAACACCAATAGCTAGTAAAATTACATGAATCAATCTACATAATATTAATTACTAGAAACACTACACAATAGATCGACATTAATAACTACTTTGCTGTATAACATAGGATGATAATGATGATGATGATGATGCTTACGTGTGCACAGAGTAGTTAATATTCTTAAAAAAAAAAAAAAAAAAAAAAATGACCGTGCCGGAAGGGCAAAGTAACAGCAAAATGAACCTGCACAGCACAATGATTTAATTTAATCCTTTCACTACGACGACATTTTCGTTACAACCTTTTCACTCGGATGAAGTATTTTGCGCTCTAGTATTGATACCACTAGACGATTTCATTTATGTTTGGATAGATTTTTCGAACCGTAACTAGGTACAGTTTAGCCTTCATTAACCCCTTCACCAGTAAAAATCTATCCCAGGCTGAATAAAATCGTCTGGTGGCGGCAAAAAGAAAATGTACACACACGTCAACGGATTAAAGGAGCTAATCGACAACTATATACCTACCCGGCGATTTTACTCAGCTTAGAAAACATTTCGATCTGCAGAAGTAAGGTATGCCCTCAGTTGGCACCTTCACTATTTGGATGCTATCCTAAATCAATAAAATCGTCTGGGAGCAGCATATCTAGAACTTAAACCCATGTGACCGGATGCACGGTGTTTCACTGCAGAGGCCACCTTACGACCTCTCCTAGTAAAGATGTAACTAGCAACACTCTTTACCAACCCTTTCATCACGATAATGTCTTGATTTATCGCTATGATAAACCCTGAAATTATTCTTATTAGGCACGGATAGACTCCTCATTATCATCCAGTCATCCATCATCTGATCTTCAAATTACCAATCATCCTATCATCCATCATCCAATTATCCAATCGCCAATAATCTAATTTTCCATTCATACAACATCCTTTCATCCATCAATCATACATCATCCAATTATCCATCATCCAATCATCCACCATCTACCATCCATCATCCACCATCATCGTTTTCGTTGTCGTCATTCTCCTCCCCTCTCTCTCTCTCTCTCTCTCTCTCTCTCTCTCTCTCTCTCTCTCTCTCTCTCTCTCGTGTGTGTGTGTGTGTGTGTGTGTGTGTGTGTGTGTGTGTGTGTGTGTGTGTGTGTGTGTGTGTGTGTGTGTGTGTGTGTGTGTGTGTGTGTGTGTGTGTGTGTGTGTGTGTGTGTGTGTGTGTGTGTGTGTGTGTGTGTGTGTGTGTGTGTGTGTGTGTGTGTGTGTGTGTGTGTGTGTGTGTGTGTGTGTGTGTGTGTGTGTGTGTGTGTGTGTGTGTGTGTGTGTGTGTGTGTGTGTGTGTGTGTGTGTGTGTGTGTGTGTGTGTGTGTGTGTGTGTGTGTGTGTGTGTGTGTGTGTGTGTGTGTGTGTGTGTGTGTGTGTGTGTGTGTGTGTGTGTGTGTTTATTTTCTTTACATCTGCCTGATTCAAATAGTTCAGGAACTCGCTCTACCTGAACCTGCAGTAGGACGGGAATATTAGGAAGGACGAAGAGTGGAAAGCAGGTGATGACCGCATAACTCAGCCCTGTGATCACGAACCATAATTCTGTCTTGCTACTGAAGAAAGTGAGGTAGTAGGCGGAAACAGTGGCAAAATAGACGGTCACGAGCATGATGAGGGTGATGGGAAGGCCCAGGTACTCCAGCAAAAGGCGATGACACGCTTGGATCTCCACCAATCTCACTCGTATCTCCTGCAGAAGCTGTCGGTATCTTTCCTGGCTTAGCTGTGGTTCCTGATGGACAAAAACTACACTGATTCCCCCATCCTCGTCTACACTGTCTGGTCTCTTATCAACTTCAGTGTTCTTTTCTTCTGATTCCTTGCAATTAAAGTTCCCTAGGGCGCGTCTCAGGTTGCGAAACATATGGCTCTTGATTCGTATAATTGTGTAGAAGAAACACATAATGAAGGAAATTATGGAAATGTACAGCACTAGTTCGTAAACTTCCTTGACAAAAACGCTGAACCGCACGTAGTTTTCATATCGTATACTGGTAACCACACAAAAAAATCCTGTTGTTAGAATGATGGCACTCACCACAAAGTACCAATCATAATGAGATTTCTGTGACATGACTTCATTTATCATGGCCAACGACTCAAGCTTGATAATAAGTTTCAGTGCCAAAGATCTGTAAACCCACAGGTAAATAAATATGATGATGCATGTCATGTCGCCGAGACAATCACCAAACCAAGTTGCCACATTCCTGGTGGTGTGAACGTCATACTGCAGATCCACCACGAACATCACCCTAATGAAAAGTATAAGGAAGCAAAACAATGAGACCGCTACGAGATATGACCACAAGCGCCAAAATACACAAGATTGGTAGGAGGTGGGTGAGGGGCGGTGGCGGGGTGACTGACCCTGCACCTTGGTTTTCCCTCTGTCACAGTCACCGCTCCAAGCAGTAGGCGTTCCTGGAGAGATCTTAAATTCACTTTGAGGTTCACTCGTTGCCCGGCGGTATGGAAATCCTCCAATCATTTTCAGCATTATTATTGATATGTTATGCATTCTTTGCCCATCCATCCTCAGCTGAGCTTGAAGGTAGGTTAACCACATTCCAGGTAAAAGTATTGGATAAGACGATCCTTTCTGCACTCCTATGTAGTGAAAAATTGCTTGCAGCGAGTGCGTTGCGTTGCCCCACCGGGACAGTGTTCACAGCCGGCCCGATGTTGAAACTAACCGAGGAGTTGCTCATAAATGAGGTCGATCGATGCGGACAGCAGAAGCGTTGTTTGCACTGCGTTATGAAGTGTGGTGGGGACGGTGTATTAGGTCCAGCAACGTAATGAATATTGTGCAGCCAAGTACAGGACGGAGGGTATGGTCACGCCCCTCCTTTTAGGGATTCGACGTAATCGATGATGCTTATCGTCCTAATTTTCATCACTATTAACGTCATGTAAAAGTCCCCAAACTACAGCTTCTGAGTCAGGTCTGATTTACCAAAGGGATTTACAGCCAAAAGAATGAAGGATTGCAAAATCGGCAAATGGTGAAGCCACTGACTCACTATATATGTTTATTTTCCGCAATGAGGGCAACAACGGGTTGATATAATAAACAAGACTGAGTTAGCTAATGCCAATGTTGAGTAAAATTGTATTCTGGTATTCAGCTGACGTACTGGTGTGTGTGTGTGTGTGTGTGTGTGTGTGTGTGTGTGTGTGTGTGTGTGTGTGTGTGTGTGTGTGTGTGTGTGTGTGTGTGTGTGTGTGTGTGTGTGTGTGTGTGTGTGTGTGTGTGTGTGTGTGTGTGTGTGTGTGTGTGTGTGTGTGTGTGTGTGTGTGTGTGTGTGTGTGTGACTATCCAAAGCCAAATTACAATACAGTCCAAAGTTAACACTAGTCCTGAGCTGGCAGTAACTCAACCTCTCAGTCGACACACCTCAAAAAAAAGGGGGGGGGGGGAAGACAGTGGATTTTGAAAATGTCAATACGCCTATCTTTCCCAGAAGTTTTCTCTACAGTGTAGCCTATTCCTTTTTTAAACACTAAGATGTGATCTCATTCGTTGTTTGTGTGTGTTTTTTAATAAGCAAATCTCGGTATTTGCAAACAGATTTGTTTTCATCACTTTACACTGTATCAGCCTCATTTTAGGACATTTTTTTCCTTCCATTTCTACACGATATATATATATATATATATATATATATATATATATATATATATATATATATATTTTTTTTTTTTTTTAGATGCTAGTGTTGATGCAAGTTCCCCTTCCTCTCATTCTCTTCCTTCTGCAGGTGTCAGCTACCCTAACTCACTCAGCTGTGGCCAGACCAACCACATAGCACAGCGCCACGATTCGGTACAAAATGATACGCGCTGTTCTATAACCAAAGCACCATGTAATGAATCATTGAATAACTGACTGTAGAATTTCCGAATGATGATGTATATATGGTACCAATGTTTAACAATAATATACCGGTAGTAATAATTATTTATGTTCTGATAATAATAAAATGAAAATACAGACATGACCAATAGGCTACCATTCCCCCCCCCCCAAAAAAAAAAAAAGGTAAGGTGAACTGAGTAAAATAAAATAACAAAATCTAATTTCTCAGTCCCTTGACGTGTTTTTCACTGTATGCTTGCATGCTCCTGACAAATTTACTCAGCTTTGGAGAGACTTTTCCAACTGCAGAGGCTGGACATGGTTTATTTATATAGCCTATACCCCTTCACTACAGGAGGTCTTCCCAAAGCAGAATAAAATAATGTAAGGTAGCAATAATAGATCAGTAATGTGTCACCAGACTAAAGGGATTATGACTGGAGGTGAGTTGCGCTTGTGTGGGACCCTCATATCCCTTCACTAAAATGACTTACTTAGCTAATTTACTGTATTTTCGGTGCCTCCAGTCGATTGTAGTTACTTGGACATACTTTTCGAACTGGAGGGGAGCTAATAAACCCGTTAGCATGAATCGCTCCAGTACGGTACGAGAAGTCTCTCCTATGCTGTATAAAACTATGCGATCGCAACAAGAATAAACTCCCATGACACATGACCACCTTCATAACCGGACCCGGTCCAACTGAATCCGCAACCCAAACGCAGCCCAAAAGGTGTCCCTTGTCTTTGGATAGGCTACATCCCTCATACACTGCCAGATGCACACCAGACGACCTCGGACACACCCTAAACATACCCCATGGGTGCTACAAAAACAGCTGCAAGTAAGGTGTGACGCCCATAAAACTCGAATGTACCAACTTGCCAGGTTTTATCCCATAAAAAAAAGTAGTGAATCAATGGGTGAGTGAGGGACACACACCCTGGTTCTGGCAACCCCTATGAGGGTGGGGAAAAAATGATGTACCGGTAACCATACATCTACTGTATACTCTAGCAACGTATTTTCATTTCCATAATGGACGATCTCTGTCCAACGTCTTGCCTCTTACCACTAAACCTGTGATAAGAATAAAGGGGGGGGGGGAGCTGACAGAGTACAGAATCCCATGTTCTTTCATAGTGAGGTAGCCGTGCAGTAACAAGTGAGCAGGGAGTGGGATGGGGAGACCTATTAAAAAGGTCTCAAGAGTGAGGGAACACCGTGTAGAAAAATGGATTAACAGTAGCGGAAGGCGTGGAATGTATAAATAATAATAATAATAATAATAATAATATACTACTAACAATAATAATGCTTAATTTGATACATGCTATGGCGAATGGACGAAAATGCTGGAACTAATAACAACATATAGCCTACCTGAAATAATTATAAAACAGTCGTTAACAGAGAATAAAATGACCCTTCGAAACGCTTGCAGAGGATACTGGAAGCACCATTTAAAAGGTGGACAGGATTAAACGACTGACGATCCTTATGACTGGGGTTAAGAGATAATAATTAGATGAATTATACATAACGAACACAAAATGTGCTAAAAAAAAAAAAAAATGATAGGTTTAGTGTTTATTTTTGTCACTTAAGAAATGGCCTCCTGTACCGAAGATATTATAGGGAAGTTGTCTTGTGATAAGTAAAAATTACTCATCGAAGCGACTGCTATCAGTGAGATTAAAAACTCAATGGCGAATCGATATTATATGCATCAACCGTAAGAGTATTGCCATGTAATACCGTGACTTATGCTATACTACCAGACACTCAGCAAGGCATAATTATTTAGCTACATAGAGAGGCGAAGTGATGACGTCGTTGTCATGACAACGGTCTGCTGGTTCATAATGAACACTCTATTCCGTGATATTTACAATGTCCTCCCTTATTTCTTTCCTATCTAAGGAAGAAAAATAATGAAAGTGAAAACCACTATAAAGGTAATCATGCATTAACTTTTTCTTAATCTAGTGCTATAATAATGTGTAAAGTTAAGAACATCAAAGAATAAGTCTGTATAACTACGGTGTCTGGAACTGTCGGGTTTGGCTGCAAACTTTTAGTGAACACCTTTTCCCTTTATTATGGTAATGTTTCATTTTTCTTTGCTGGTAGAAATGATGTTTCTTCATGCAGTCTTCCACTGGCTGTTTTACACCAGACTTTGAAAAATAAGTCGGTGAAAATTTTGCATCACCTTATGGCAAATAGCTACTGCATTTTGTTCTTGTATCACCTACAGTAAACAGCACAGTAGAACCCAATATGTTTGGAAATTCAGAGCTCAGCTCTGGTAAACACTGTGGTACTAACCAACTTCCGGTACCCTTTAATTTTTTAGTGTTATTTTTTATTTTACAGTACAATATTTTTATTAGTTCACACTATAATACGAGTATACACTACAGTATACATCAATCAATCTACCTATCTAACTATACCTGTCTATCGATATACATAAATACATATACCGGGTGTATATATATATATATAATATACATAAATACATATACCGGGTATATATATATATATATATATATATATAATATACATAAATACATATACCGGGTATATATATATATATATATATATATATATATATATATATATATATATATATATATATATATATATATATATATATATACTGCATAGGTCTCACTGCGTTTTGTTAGGCTAAGTTATCGGTTAGGTCAAAAGTTGGGTAGGTTTAGGTTAGGTCTGGTGGCTATGCCCAGAGTTGCCCAGAGTCGGACACACACACACACACACACACACACACACACACACACACACACACACACACACACTTCAGTCTGGTCAGAATTTAATCTGGTTTGATTATAGATCTTGTTGCAACCTATGTAAGTCAGGTTAAAATATGACTCTGTTAGATTTGGTTTAGAAGCAGTCCATTAAAATCACGTCAAAATTTGGTTTGTGTTGATCAGATCCAGTGAGAGTCTAAGATATTGAGGTCAAGATATCATTTGGTTGGGCTAGACCTAGTGGTAATTTAAACTAGATGAATAGGCTACGTTAGTCAAGATTATCATTATTTTACCGTAGTAGTTACTTTACCTGAGAAGGTATGAAACTTTATTTCACGCAGTTCATCAGTTCTGCACAGCATATGAGGTAATGAAATATTATGATCTTCAATACGCTTTTTGCATTTACATATTCCTTGTCACTTTTGCATCATTGACAGTGATGGTAAACTTTCCTTTACTAAGAAATGATGGAACTTTGCCAGAGACTCCATCCACTGCTCTGTACTAAATAGAAACCCCTTAATCAGCTGAAAAATAATCACCAACAAAGATATATAAGAATCCTTATCTTTCCCCAACAGCTTTACTAGATGTTGATCCAAGGTACAAAGGACTTACCGGTATGCAGCAGAACACAGCTTTTTGGTGCAACTTAAAACTTTGGATGTATTCACGACCATAGCATACAGTATGGTGAAATAGCAAGGTCTGCCTGTGCAATCTAAAGCCATTCTGCAATTTTCAAAGAACACAAAATTCCCTTAACAGATGTTTTTTTTTTCTCTCTTTTAGCAATTACCCTCACAGTCTATTTTGATGGACATATACAGGAATGACATTTCTCGCATTCGCTGTGCAGTACATTTGACCAAGCGAAGGTCAGTCAGATTCTGGTGGATTTCATTAATTTAAAAAAAATACTCTAAAGTGAATGATTCAACTTAATGCATGCGAAGTAGTTTACTATACCAGAAAAAATCTTATTTATCTGGCAACCATTTAAAAAAAAATGGATGGCAACTCCCCATACACAGTACCAGTACTGTATACCATCATGTCATGCATAAATTTGGCAGCATACTGCTCTTTCATTCCATTTCTGTAAAACCTAAGTTCCCTTCTAGCATTGTATTTTCTAATTCAAGCAAAGTTCATAAGTTGAACAATGCTAGAACCTCATTTAGGCTATTCTGTAACGGCCATACCACGTTAAATACACCGTTTGCCGTCCGATCAGCGAAGCTAAGCAACGTTGGGTCTGGTTAGTACTCGGATGGGTGACCGCCTGGGAACACCAGATGCTGTTGGCGTTCTCCCTACGAGTCAAGTGGGGTTGGTGGAGGATTAGTGCCCCTCCCTATAAAACAATTAACTCTAAGCCCTTGACCACCCCGTTTGGGATACATGGCGTCTGGCAATGAATGAAAAAAACCTCATCCTGTACGGTTTCCGTATGTCTTTTCGTTTTCTTACTTTCATCAAAAAGAAAAATTTCGTCGGCCCTGGTCGTTTAGACCGTAAGTCATTTAGGCCGTCAACCAAACTGGCAAACGGCCAAATCGCCTACGGCCTAAATAACCAAGCTTATGACAATGCTGAAGTTATGGTGGGTTAGGTTAGGTTTTGTAGGTTAGATTACGGCTGAAACGACCAGGACCCAATTTCATCAGTATTTTGAAATAGCGGGTGCTTACTTTATAACTAACATGACAGCTACTTATTGTTGACAGTGAAGTAGATTTTGTGGGCTCTACTTGCTGTATTAGCTTCTCCCACGTTTTATTTCCTTTTCATGCCATTATTGGCTAGGCAAATCTCACCACAAAGCTTCTTACAGCTGATTATAGCCAGTAACAGACCCGTACATAATTTTTGATGTGCATTAACCCCTTTTGTTTTGCTGTAATGAGAAACAGCGTCGTCTGCTGTGTCATGCGGTTACGTGACACACTTCGGCTTTCTGTTGGAAAATAAGCTTCACTTGCATTAAATTGTGATAATTAGCATGCACATATACATATATTCATTTTACTCACCGGGGAAAACGATGTAGCCAGGATTATTGCACTCCGTAGCACTTACTCGACGGGTTGTAACTACATAAGCTTGGTACCAGAAACACACAATTATAGAAGAGAAAAACGAAAACCCAAACTATTTCTTTACAATACTCTTACGTGAAGCGTTGTGTTTGCAAACACTTTTCAGTTACCCATGAAACATCAAATTATGGAAAAAATTGGTTATCATTTAGACCAAGCGATAATACAGGTCGGCGACAGACCAAACTACCCAGAGTATAACATCACATTGTCCATTGTATCAACGTCACATCGCAAAACACGACCACCGTCAGCCTGGACAATCGCTTCTCATCTACTGTAGCACTTCCTCTCACAAATCCGGTTAAACGATTATTAATTGGGCTGCTGCAACACTACACGCCTTCATAAATACACATTATTTTTTTCTTTCTAGGGCTGACCGGCACGAGTACGGCAGATTGATTCATTTTCTGGCACACTCACATCTCGGTTACATGTAATACGGTCACTCTATTTTCTCGCAAGTCGAATAGAGGTTTAGTTATGAAAGCGGCACACTCACTTGTATTTTTGGTTCATTATTTGAATTTCCCCATTATCACAAAATTCCTGTCTCACAGATCCACTGAATATTAGTTTCTTTCATGGCTGGGGAATAGTTTAAGTAAGAATTATCCTTTTAAAACACGTCAGTCACGTGTCATGGGGGTTTCCGCGGCAAAAGCACACCCTATCACCGCTACCACCATGGCCAGACTGTTCTTACCCGGTGACTTCAACCATCTCAGACGCACCACATAATGCAACCTTTAACGTGGATTTTTTTTTTTTTTTTTTTTTTTGTTATCTTACAGTATGGTATACCCCACTAACAATTTACACTAATTGTTAAGCCCGTTTGAAGTCACTAAAGATATAGAAAATATTTCACGAACCTTACAAACAGAGAGTAATGCATTTGTTGCCGCATGAGAAATTAATGTATGGCAACTCACCAAACTACTGACGGTGCTTTCCACCATTTGCTTCGCGATTCGTGGATCCGAAACCGATATTGAGCAAGTTGGTTATAATTAAGAGGACAATGCATGGAGCTTTCAGATCAGTCTTTACCACTGCTTTTGTATTAAAGACATATCTACTAATTAAGGGCAGCTTCCATTGCTTTGCCAGGTGCTGCCCACGGATAACTTCTTTTTAACAGGATCGGAAACAGTCTGCAACTGCTTCACTCTACTTTGATCCTTCTCAGCATTTGCCATTTTCGAAGCGTTTGTCAACAGTCTGCAGGCCATTGCGTTCATTTACAAATCTCGAGTCTGAGGCTAGACCCTAACAAAATCTTTTATCGAATGGTCAGTACTTGAAATAGGACTTGACTTAAAATAACTTTCCAATTATCAGAGTAAAAGACAAAACAGAGTTTCACAGCACTGAACGATCATCAGTACTATTTCCTACCGACTTGTGAGCCAAGACTGACTATCTCATGAGGAAGTTCGAACCAAAATGTCATATTTCCAGTGTTAAGTCCAAACTTCTGAATAACCTTGGAGTGCTATAACAGCCATGCGGTGATCTTGTGTAATACTAGGAAAATGTTGGGTCGATGGTCTGTGCCTTTGTATGTGATCGGCGAGTGTGAAGCATATTAACTCTTTCAATGTCGAAGCCTCACTTCTTGACCATTGTCTCATGCCGCCATCCTTTCGGGTTTACAAAGGCCGGACATTCCGTCTTTTGAGCTCCCGGTCCTGTCTGGCACAATTATTGTCCTCCTACAAAATAATTTATCCAGTTACCACCCTAAAGGAGATATTGCATAACAGTTATCACCCAAATGAGCTTTTGCCTAGGTTACCTAACTAAGCTTTCGCGTAACTGACTCAAACATGTCAAAAGAAACGCGCGTTTCGTTGGTGTGATCATTGTTAACTGAGCCACATACGATAAAACAATTAAGCATAGCGAGTTACATTTTACAGTAGCTCTCATTTTGTATAGTAGCTTTAGGGTAACCTGCACTTCATTTGAACCAGTTTAGGAAATACTATGAAGTTCAGTTAATGAACATGAATATTTTTTGTAACACCCACTGAAGGGTCAAATATACTTGTCCCTAATGAACTCACACACTCGCTGAGTTACTGTACTTTTTTTTTTAAATTACAGTCCAGTTTAATATCTCTATCTTACAACTCAGTACAGCCATCTCCATAAATCAAGACTCATCCAGGATCATTGAATGGGGACAAAATAATCTTGTCTCGTTTAATGCTGGTAACCAAATATATACAATTTACTAACAGATAGATATTGCCAGATTCCTATATTACCTATAGTGCTACTAATATTCCTAAATCCAAAAGTATTGAAATTCTAGGTGTTTCACTTTACAATGCTCTCAGCTGGACCTCTCATGTCAGATCACTTGCTAAAACCGCCTCAAAGAAACTTGGATTATTGTACAGAGTTTGTAGTTTCTTTACCGACGAGCAGTTAGCTGTAGTTTAGTTTGTAAGTCATGTGTGCTCTCACCTGCAATATTGCTCACCCTTGTGGAATGGATGTGGAGAGGTTGCACTAGAGCAACTAGACAGAATTAAGAACAAAGCTGCTAGAATTATTAATTACTCTGCCATTACAAATAAACTACCTTCCCTACAGGTAAGAAGGAATGTTGCCTCCCTTGCATTATTTTGCAGATACTTTTATGGCAAATGCTCAAACGAAGTTGCATCCATTGTGCCACCTCTCGATGCCTTCCCCTGTGCTACACGGGCATCTGGCAGCGTTCATGACTAGAATGTCACACTCCTATTTTGCAGAACTTCCACCAACAGGGGCGTACCTAGAGATTTGGAGGCCCGGTGGGCTAGGTTCATTGCGGGGCCCCCGCAACTACAATTATGAAAAACAAAATCCCACTGAGAAAAATCTAAATTTGTATGACACTCATGTAACACACACACACACACACACACACAGGGGGGGAAGAAATGGAAGGATATGGATATTGTGAAACAAAATGTAGACATGCTGGATGCAGTGTGGAAGGATGGTAAACTTACACACACACACAGAGGGGGGGAAACATGAAGGCAATTTGGAAATATGTCAGGAACATCACACAAGCAGCGAACAAATGACTGACACCGACAAAACCTGAATGTAATGGTGTCATGCGCAGCTATGTCGAACGTGGTGTCACAACCAACTGTGCCACTCTTAAAATGACTGCCATTGGTAATAAAGGTCGCTACTGACCGTGTTACTCGTATTCTCACAACAAAATAATGTGTTATCTGACAGACAACTGTAAAAGACCCCCATTTTATCTAAGCAACTGTTAATCTGAAAATTCACATATGAGTTGCAAATTTTAACACTAAAGTTCACTACATAACAGTATTCCCAGCCATATGAATCACTGATATGAAATTCTATACATATCTGACCCTTTCAGCAGCAACTGTTGACAAATCCAGGCCACAAATACTGCTAAATACACTCTGAAAAACTGCCAGAATGTACTGAAATATTAAACTCCTGAAAAATTACTTTAAAAAGTACAGAATCTACAGAATATTCCCAAACTTTGCAAAAATCTCAGTAATACTAATAATTTTTTTTCTGTCAGTTTGTAAAAGATGTCCATGACACTGCTACATTTTTTTTACCATCAGAGGCAAAAATACCACAAAATGGATACAATTGGCATTAAATGGAGAAAGAACACTAAACTGGCACACTAAAGCAGTTTGTCAGAAATGAATGTGTAGTCTCCTATTTTTAAACTAAGACTGTTGTGCTACTGTTGCTATCGTTCGATTCATTTCGTTTATAAAGGCCCCAGCATGCTTGCATGAGTCAGCCTTGGTCACTTAATGGCAGCTCTCCATGCTGCTCGATCTCTGGCAGCCTCCTTGTCATGCTCAATGACCTTGTCCTAGTTTTTTTTTCAGTCTACCTTTCACAACCCTAACCCTAACATTAACACTTCACATTTTCTGCACCCAATTGTCATCCTCCATCCTCTCTACATGCCCAAACCATCTCAATCTACCTCTCCTCATCACAACACCAATTCACTCCAGTCCCAACCTACCTCTTGACTATTCCATCGTAAACCTAGCCTCCCCATGCCGCGCATTCAAGGACACAATGCACATCCACCTAATCACTGTCATTTCTGTACATCTGAGCGTGCGAATATCCTCTTCCTTTACTGCCCAGGTCTCACTACAATATAGTATGACACTCTTCTATGGTATAGCTGGTACAATGCTGCTTTGAGTGTTTAGTGACTACATTATGACTACAGTAATCGCTCATTTATCCAGACATAATAGAGCCAAAAGCATGTCCGGGTAGTGGCAACATCCGAGTAATGAACACTGTTTCCCCTACCATATCCAGGCCCTACCTATACCCAACTTCCAACCTATACCTAACCTATTTGTACAGTACCTCTGCTTGCTTTGGCAGTGGTTTCCGGTCATTCAGAGATATCAGACATCAAAACAGACATAGGAATATCCAAAGTAATGCTAAATGCAGAGAAAACCATGAAAAAAAAAAAAAAAACACCCTACCAATAGACTACTGTATCTACAGTACCCCTCCTAATTTTGGCACTGTTTTCAGGTCAAACTGCCATATTTTGACATCAAAACACACATATGAATATCCAAAATACTGTATTACTAAACACCATGAAAAAAACACTGAAAACCAAAAAACACCCTACCAATGCACTACTGTATGTACAGTACACCTCCCAATTTTGGCACTATTTTCAGGTCAATCTGCCATATTCATACATCAAAACACACATAGGAATACCCAAAGTAATGCTAAACACCAAGAAAACCATGCATAAAAAACAATGAAAACCAGAAAACACCCTACCTATACACTACTGGAGGAGTAGACTGTAGCACCAGTCGAGCAGGGCAGTACTCCCGAGGTGGATGGAAAGCTGATGACAGGGAGTGCCGGAGCTCCCGTTTCATCTGCCATCAAGACTAGTTCCTGACCATTCCCCTTTGCTGAACTTTTTCAGTATCTCAGTTACACAGAAAGTTGGCCAGCATGCTCTCCAACACAAATTTCTCTATCTATCTACACCAAACTACACGCACAGTACACACTACATTTCCTTTTCCAAAATTTAAAAAAGTGGCGTCTCATCACCCAGCCTCGGAGTCCCCAGGGGGGGGGGACCATAAATGCCCCCACCTTCCGCCCCTCTCCCGGTGACGACTCGAGGTGCCTGGAACCACTGTCTGACTCTCTTCTTCTTCGTTTCTGCAACATTTGCGGCCTTTCCTCTAATTTTCGCTCTGTTGAGCACCACCTCTCCTCCTCTAAACCTCACTTTCTTTTTCTGAGACTCAGCTGTCTGAGGCAACTGACAGCAAACCTTTTTCTGTATCCTCCTACTTTCTCTATACTCATTTCAAAGCCAAAGGTGGCTGTTGTGTATATATGCGCAACGATTTATCTTGCTCTCATGTTCCTGAACTCGATTCTTCTGAATTCTCTACACTCCGGCTCCGGCTTTCATGTCATTCTCTGACTAAATATATCTGTGCTGTTTACTTATCCCCTAATTCTACTATCAAAAATTCTTCGACTATCTTACTTCTACGATGGAACACATTCTATCCATTTCTTCTTTCTCTGAAATCTTCATTCTAGGAGATTTCAATGTTCACCACCACCTTTGGCTCTCCTCTCCTTTCACTGATCCACCTGGTGAACAAGCCTACATCTCTTCTATCCTTAATGACCTAGAGCAGCTTGTACAGCACCCTATCCGTATCCCAGACCACCTTGGAGAGAGCTCCAACATACTTGACCTCTTCCTTACAACTAATCCTTCTGCTTACACTGTTCATCTTTTCTCTCCGTTGGGCTCCTCCGATCACAACCTTATCACCTTAACCTGTCCTATCACTCCGGTACGGCCTGTGGACCCTCCAGGGAAACGTCATCTGTGGCATTTTGGAGCCGCGATTTGGGAGGCCCTCAGGCAGTACTTTTTTGATTTTCCCTGGAATGATTATTGCTTCCATGGCCGGGAGCCATCCGAGTGTGCCTGGTGCATTACAGAGGTTATTCTCTCGGGCATGGAAGCATACATTCCTTTCTCATATCCTTTGACTAACGCAAGAAAGCCTTAGTTTAATCACGCTTGTTCTAATGCTGTCCACAACAAGGAGAGGGCCTACAAAAGGTACCGGAGCCAACCCACCCTTGAATCACATCACGTTTACGTTTCTGCCAGGAATCGTGCTAAGTCTATTCTTCGCTCTGCTAAAAATAATTTCATCCGTACTAAATGCTCTCAACTCTCCAACTCGAATTCTTCCCGCTCCTTCTGGCACCTTCCCAAAAACCTTTCTAACAACTTTACCTCATCATCCTTTCCTCCTCTTTTCTACTCTGATGGTTCTGTAGCTATTTCTTCTACTGATAAAGCAGATCTCTTCGCACAGACTTTCTCCTCCAATTCCACCTTAGATGATTCCAGTGCTGTTCCTCCATCACTTCCCGCCTCTGACTTCCTCATGGCTGACATTAAAATTTCTTCAGCTGATGTATTTTCTGCCATCACTGGCCTCAATACTAACAAGGTATATGGGCCTGATGGAGTCCCTCCTGTTGTTCTAACGAACTGTGCTTCTGTGCTGACACCCTGCCTAGGCAAACTCTTTCGCCTTTGTCTGTCAACTTGTACCTTTCCTTCTTGCTGGATGTTTGCTCTCATTCAGCCAGTCCCAAAGAAGGGTGACCACTCCCAACCCTCCAACTATCATCCAATTGCTTTAACGTGCTGTATTTCAAAAGTTATCAAGTCAATTCTCAATACAAAAATTTTAAGGCATCTTTCCTATCACAACCTTCTTTCTGATCGTCAGTACGGGTTCCGTCAGGGACGCTCCACTGGCAATCTTCTCACCTACCTTTCAGACTCCTGGTCACCCTCCTTTCGGGACTTTGGCGAATGCTTTGCCATTGCACTTGACATCTCAAAGGCTTTCGATCGAGTCTGGCATAAATCTTTAATTTCCAAACTGCCCTCTTACGGTTTCTATCCTTCTATCTGTGCTTTCGTTGCTAGCTTCCTTTCTGGTCGTTCTATAGCCGCTGTTGTAGACAGCCATCGTTCTTCTCCTAGATCTATCAACAGTGGTGTTCCTTAGGGCTCTGTCCTATAACCAACTCTCTTCCTTTTATTCATCAATGACCTTCTAAGCTATACATCTAACCCTATCCACTCATACGCTGATGACTTCACCCTTCACCTTTCCATTCGGTTCCCGCAATGCCCATCTCAGCAGTTACTTCAACAAACAAGGGATGAGGCTATGGCATGCCTAATGTCTGACTTGGCTCGTATCTCTGACTGGGGTAAAAATAATCTTGTTGTTTTTAATGCATCTAAGACTCAGTTCTTACACCTATCAACCCGTCAAAATCAAAATCTTCCACAGGTATACCCACTAATGTTTAATAATATTCAGCTTAATCCTGCATCATCCTTGAACATGCTTGGAGTTTCATTTACTCGGGATTTATCTTGGAAAGATCATATTACATCTCTTGTAAAATCTGCTTCCAAGAGATTGGGTGTGCTAAGCCGACTCCGTTCTTTCTTTACCCCTGCACAATTGTTGACTCTATACAGGGGTTTTATCCGCCCCTGTGTGGAGTACAACTCTCATGTGTGGGGAGGCTCCCCACATACAGCTCTTCTCAATAGGGTCGAATCAAAGGCTTTTCGTCTCATTAACTCTCCTCCTCTTACTGACTCCCTTCAACCTCTGTCTCTTCGCCGCACTGTTGAATCTTTATCTCTTTTCTATCGCTACTTTAATGGTCACTGCTCCTCTGAACTGTCTGCATGCATTCCTCCACCTCTACGATGGTCACATAGCACCCGTCTAGCAGCAAACTCTCATCCCTTTTCTGTCCGACTCTCTAATGCAAGAGTTAACCATTACTCCCAGTTCTTCATTTATGCAACAGGTCAACTCTGGAACTCTCTCCCTCTGTCTGTATTTCCTGCTGCCTATGATCTCCAGTCTTTCAAACGCAGTGTGTCCAGGCATCTCGAAATGAATGGATCTTGCATTTGGCTCTCTCTTGTACCGGGTATTTTGTTTTTCTCTTGGAAGGAACTGTTATTGTGGGCTCATGGCCTTTGGTTCCTTCTTCCTCGCATAAAAAAAAAGTACCCCTCCTAATTATGGCACTTTTCCAGTCATTCTGAGATATTGAGACAACAAAACACACACAGGATTATCCTTAATGCTAAACATCAAGAAAACAATGCATAAACAACAAAAATCCACAAAAAACGTGAAGACTGTATGAAAATCCATTATCTGTGACAAGTGACTGCTCCCAGGGCTCAAAAAAAAATTCCATGGCCAAATATGTCACCGGAAATTGGTTATACTGGTATAAACGGTATACCATCATCATCGCTGGCGTTTATACTATAATTAAAAACACATAGACCTGATAGGTAAAAGTACAGAAATGCAGTGAGAATAAAGTGTTCAGGAGTAAAACTTACCTCCATATAACTTCCCACCATCCTAGTGCAAAATTTTGCTGGCACCTTCCAAGAGTTAAGCATATGTCTAGATGCACAATTTCATGAGCTTTCCCATGGATTTTGCAGAATTTTGATATGACCGATAGTAGTCAAATAAACTGCAAAAAAATTTAAAATCTCATGAGTCAGTGTTATAACCACGGAGGAGGGTAAGGACTGAGGGAGTGAAGGAGCCGGGAGGGTATGGAGGAGGGACAGAAGGGAGGGAGAAGCGAGACTGTGGGCAGGATTTTCACCCTTCTGTCATGAGTCGGACAACACTTTTACTGCACATTTACTCGTGGCTTGCGGTCTGTTAGATGCCCAGTGGCCATGCGGAAACACAACTCCCGGTGACCAGGTGACTTTGGACGTTTGGTAGAGAGGCGGACAGCCTCTGTCACCGAACATGTACTCGTGGCTTGCAGTCTGTGTTACAATCACAGTGACAGTTAGAAATGACTTAGTCCGGTGGCTGTGCGACTTTGGACATTCGGTGGGGATGCATACGGACATACTGACACCACTTGTGGGTTACAGTTGTATTACTCGGGTGCTGGAGGTTCGTTGGGAGTGATCGGATGAGTGTGCAACTTTGATCATTCACTACAGGGGCGGATGGATATTTTATCTCTGGTTGTGGGTTACGGCCTACTTCCTGCTCACATCTCGAGCAAAGTGGTCACGACACCGAATGTTTGAACATATTGGCCAGCTGACCTAAGTTCTCGGGGACTTTTACATCTGGATAACAGCAAAGAAATTTGGATAATGGTTTACTACAGCCAAGGTCCAGCATCTGGATAATGAACACGGAGGGACTACTGCAGTTGGATCAAGTCAAAGAGTGTATGAGTACCTTCTGGCAGTGTTTACCAGCAGAGAGGTGATCCAAAATGGTGTTGGATCAATGCAAACACTGAGACTTCAAACTTACTGTTATGAATGTTGTCTTACTGTGCATTATATGACTTCCGTAGAGGGTACTGTGCCGTTTTAGGAGTTTACTGACTGGCTCTATTAGACGGTGTAAAGGAGTCGGGTAATCTCACACAAGAGTAACCCTCTGAGACCATTTGACATAACTCAGCCGAAACCATGTTATATTATTGTCATTGTCCACAATGTTAATATCCGAAAGGGCTTTTCTCAACAAAACCTTTCAGTTAAAATAGGTATTCCTATATATATATATATATATATAATATATATATATATATATATATATATATATATATATATATATATATATATATATATATATATATATATATATATATATATATATATATATATATATATATATGTCATTCACTTGCAAGACAATATGTTCCAAACAATCTCACATACAATAAATATAAATGTACACTTCACTGACAGATATAGAGATATTATCGAGGTGCAAAACAATAAATTGCGATATTCATTTTGATCGATGATGACATCTTGCTTTTGGGAGAATCCTAGGTGGAGAAGCTGAGGCTTGGGCTGGGCAACAACTACTCTCAGAGGCAGAGGTGGCCATAAATCCCTCAAAGTCACTGAAGCTGTCAACTTGAGAGTCTTGTTTGGTGGTGGCTGATTGCTGCCATGCTGCCTGTGTAGGTATGGAGTTGGGTGCAAAAGTGGCAGAAGATAGTCGCTGGGCCCTGCTATTAATTCTGCTGCAAAAATCAATCATTGCTTGTGCCCCTAATTGATTGATTCCATCACTAACTCCTCCAAGCATGCCATGTCACAAATGTTCAGCATCCTGTCTTTCAACTTATAAACAAGTCTGAAAAATTCACTCAGTTGTTTGTGTTGGCATGTCTGGTGATGCTCAGACACATCTGGTTACGCTGATGAGAATGGTAGGCTTAGTGGGCCACACATACAGCAGGAGATTTTGTCACCATGTTGAATTGCCTCAGTGTGCAACACTGTTCCAGGCACAGACAATGCTGGTTAGGGCATTCTTCACACTAAGATTTCCCCAGAGCTCTGTAACAGTTTCCTGCAGAGCTACCTGCCTACAATTCAATCCAATAAATGCCAAATCAACCTTGACACTGGCTCAACCCTCATTCTTCAGGGCTTGCAGCTCCACCTTCTGTTCACTGCTTGCAGCAGCTGAACTTAAGTCTTCCTGAATTAGGGTCCCTTGACACATTACATGATTTCTAGATCTGGATACTAATAATGGTATAAGGGGACAGAAATAGGACTTCAATGGATGGATAACAGCTGACAAGGTAAGCCTGATTTACAAGGCAAGTGCCAAGTCTCTGGACTACCTTAAAGGCAGTATGCTGCTTCTGACAGACATCTGTAGTTGTTAGGACAATGATGTAAATGAATTACCTCAGTAGAAGAGGCTGTAGCCCAACCTTTTGCACAATGCTTCCAGTTTATGCCCAGCTGCTGCATGTTAACACCCATAAGTCCTGGGACAGGCATACCAATGAACCACTAAAGGCTTCAGCTTACATTCCTCAGCAGCATTTACACAGAGTGGGGTCAGACAATGCCACACAGCCAGACTCCATTCTTTCCTCCCAAGTGAAAAAGGTAAAGGAAGGTAGGTAGGTGTTTCCAAAACAACCCAGTCTTTTCCATAAGAAAGACCTGTGAAGTTTCGCAGCTGCCTTTCTCCACTACTTTCTTTAGCACAAGAAGAAAGAAGGCTGTGGCTTCAGCATCAGCACTAGAGGCCTCATTTTGCATGCAGCTATGATGAAGCCCACGTTGCTGCATAAACTTATGTAACCACTCTGCTAACACAGAACTTTCTTGGACCGTCTATCCACACAACTCTGAACACCTTAGCATAACCTTGGCCCTGCCACACAATGTACTGCTGTCGGCAGGTAGGTTATGCGCACACCTCACACAAAAATATGTCATATAAATTTTCTCTGCTTTCAAATGAACAGAGTCTCACAACACTATTTTGCAAGCCAAGATGAAATACAAGCTCTAATTTATAACAATATTTGTGGACTATGAATTCATTAACACCAAAAGTACAAGTCACATTGAAAGAGTGTCTTCATGACTGTGCTATGTAAGCAAATATCTTTTTTCATGGCCAAGTTTAAACTGACAGTTTTGAGATGGTTCTGCAACTGCCCATGCCATAATGTTCCCAGGATAACACACATTACCAAATCCATTTACATCCGAGTGTGGATCACGTGATAATGTCTGCAGGGAAGCCAGATGAAAGAAAAACCATGTGCTACAGAGGGCTTGGGAGAGGGTGGCACAGTGCTTGGTGGCCAAGACTTGCATGCCATGATGTCGTCGCACAGCAGATTAGTGTTAAGGGCTTTTCCACCATGCTCAATCCGTGCATGCAAGATCTGTGACTTGTAAAGGGGAAACTTGTCACTAATGTGGCTACCATGTACAAAAAAGAACACTTCAAGTATGCATAAATGGGGGATAACTACTGTATACATTATTTAAATTTTTTTCTCTGCTTCATGTTCACAACAATGAAAAATATGATTAAGTATTGAAACTCTTGGCCTTGGTGATACTATACTGAAAGAATTTGCTTAGACTGTTAAGTTTTATAGGCTGAGAGGAGGGCCGAGCCAGGCAGTTCATATTTTGTCAATTACCTCCAACTTAAACTCAAAGATAATATTCCTTATTTTTCTTCAATGCCAAGAAAATTGAATTCACACACCATGTCTGTAGTAAAATATGAGAAACAAATGCTGTACAAATTGTCTAAATCAAAGTAAAAAGAATGGCTACAAAGCTGGGTCATGTTTACATATCAAGGATGCAGGTCAGGCCGTGTGAGTCACAAGCGCATTGCTCTGGCCATGAGGAAATGCCTTTGTCTAGAGAAAGTTGGATTTTTTTTTTTTTTTTTTTTTCTTTTTTTTTTTTGTGAGTTTTACACCAGGTCCCCCCCTTTTTTGGATAAGGGCTAAGGCGTTGCCCCTGGGTAGAGGACTTTGGTTTGAAGCGTGTAGCATTTTATGACCGGATGCCCTTCCTGATGTCTACCAATGACTCTTGGGTGGATTTGATCCTCCAACCCTTTGGTCTGAGCTGAGCACTCTAACCCACTGAGGCAGGGCTGCACAAAATATTTTTTTTTATCTATCTATCTATCTATTGCCAGATGCCATAATCCCGTAAGAGGTGGCCATTTAACTTTGAGTTAGTTGTTTTACGGGGAGGGGCAGTGGCTCAATCGGTAGGAAGGTGGCCTGCAGTCCTAATGGACTCAGGTTCAAATCATTGCTGGCGCAGGGAACGGTTTAAGGATTTGAATTTCATTAAATCAGGCTTTACTGATCTATCAGAAGCCCCGCCGACATGTCGTAAAAATACCCCCACTAATACCAATACACCAGTCCTGTACGAGACAGCCCCAGCATGTATTCAATATGGACGGTGGGTGTTAACGCCGAAGTGGTGACATGTGGAGGTGTATGGTATGTAGGAGGACTGCTGGGCTTTGATAGTAAGCTGTGAAGCCTATGCCCAGAGTCGGACAAAAAAAAAAAAAAAAAAAAATCCACCAACCCACTTGTTGACATGTAGGGAGCGCATATGGTTTGGTTATATGGTTACCACCAAGCATTGTAAATGGTTTCCTGGCTTACAGGAAACCATTCGGCTTGTCACTCAATGTAAAGCCACCTGTAAAGGAAAGAAAAGCAATAAGAAGTGACAGGAAAGATGAGAGAAATAGGACGAGAGGAGGGCAGGCACAAAAAAAGATTGATAAAGGCTAAGGAAGAAGTAGGCAACACTACATCATGTGAGCACTGTATTTTAATACAGTAACAAGTCACAAAAATTAGGGGAAAAAAATCCATCTCTGTATGCTGGATCACATCAAAATCACTCCCCAAATGCTTCTGGTAAGGGAAACATCACAGCAGTGACTAAACATGGTGTGTGGGGTATAGCTGAGAGACTCTTTGACTGATCACTACCTAGTATCTGCAGTTTATGATGAAATCTGCTAAATGGACATCAATGCCAGTGGTGTAGTACAGCTTCCCACATATGCCATGGGCAGTTAATGGGTAAATAGCATCTTCCTTGGGTATCTCCAAATGGAAATAACAGTGAAAATTAGCTTTTTGGAAGTAAAAAAAAAAAAAAAAAAAAAAAAAAAAAAAAAGCCATTTTCTTCTAAGTACCGTGCATTACCAGACATTGTAACATTGTTCGGAAATCACTTAATATTACGTCAAAGCTATCTTCACACAATATTTATCCATTTTAAATATCATTTATGCTGAAAGAGGTACAAAGAATATTATTAATGTAGATATTTTCAACTTCCATGTGGGCCAAATGTCGCAATGGTCAATTCATGCTCACAAATGGAGTGATGGTTTGAACACGCTGTCCTCTTGGGATCAAAGGCACCTTGATGCCCATGCATTAATATACCCCTTTTTAGATGTATGTTTATATAAGGTATGCATTACATAATATAGAATTTCAAGTTCTGGAGAGGACCCTGATGATTTTAGTAAAATATAGGTCAGTGGAATTAGGGAAATTATATCAGCAAATTCTTAATCTCTCCAATTGTTTACTAACTGTGTTTATACTCCATAATAAGATAGACTATGTACGGTGTACATGAATGAAATTAGTAAAATAACACCTGCAGCCAGGGTAATTAAGGATCATAACAATGGGAACAGTAAATACAGTTGTGGTCATCAGTGTAAAGCATTGACCTTAACACCAAATGAATCCAGATGGTCCAACTCAGACTGTACTGTCTTCAAGCGGGTGATCAGGTTTCAGAGATTCCTTATTGCTCCTACTGTACTTAAATTTGAATGTGAAGTATTTCTACTGTTTGTCTGGCCAAAGGTAACTAGAATATTGTGACAATTATCTGACAAACACAATAAGTTTTGTCTCCTCAAAGTAATAGCTAGAACATGCTTAACCTAATCATGGTGAGGTTACGTGATGCCGAGCAAAGCGTATGTTCCTCAATAATGCCTCATGGCAAAGAGATGCCTCCTTCTCTGCCTCAAACACACTTTCCACCTCAGCTTCACTTCTGCATACCTGCATTGCACACAAGCAGAAAATAAATTATCAGAAAAAAAAAAAAAAATGATATTATGATAACCAGAATAAAGTTTAAGAAAACAAATACAGTACAGTATTATCATCAAATAAATGCAAGCCAGAACCACATAATGCCCAATGAATCAAGAATATTTTACCAACACTGCCCATCTGGTATGCAAATACTTCCTACTTGGATATCTATTTTTTTACATTCATTATAACATTAAGTTTACAGTCTGCTATGGATTACAGTTTCACTTAGTTACAGAGTAGAGTCAAAATACAGAATTTTTCTCACCTCAAACTTCACCCACTTGTAGCGTGAGCACTTCCTGGCACCAGGACATGCCTGGAGAACATTTTGAACACTTGGGTGGGTCAATCCAAAGAAACGACAGCCTCGCTCTTCACTGTCACTACCCTCCGGTCTGCAAAATAATAATGGATTAGAAATTAAGTACTAACTAGAAAGCGTTCGGAAAGTGCATACCTCCACCGACGCCATTGCCATTAAAAAGGATCTGAATCCTATATCAACATAGGGATCTGCCCCAAAATTTAATTAATTCTTTCTTGGTCCATGGCCCACCATTCCACATAATTTCATTGAAATTCATGGAGAACGTTTGGAGATATTGCGCGGGATACTCTGGATCCCAATGCGGATCAACCCCAAAATTTAATAATTTCTTCCTTGGCCCATGGATCACCATTCCACAAAATTTCACCAAAATCCACTCATAACATTTTGAGTAATCCTGGATCCAGATCTGGATCCGCCCCAAAATTTAATCAATTCTTTCTTGGTCCATAGCCCACCCTTCCACAAAATTTCATTGAAATTCATTGAGAACTTCTGGAGATATTGTGTGGGGTACTCTGGATCTGCTCCAACATTAAATCATTTCTTCCTTGGCCCATGGCCCACCCTTCCACAAAATTTCATCACAATCCATTAATAACTTTTTGAGTTATCCTGCTAACAAACAAACAAGACAAACCAACGTGGGGTAAAACATAACCTCCTTGGTGAAGGTAATAATGGGGGATTCACTGGCCTCTCAAGAGTTAGTGCTTGAACTGCTGAGTACACTATGCCTCTCTGGGCCTAGATCAGGCTCCCTTAACACCTCATTACTCTAGTAGAAAATGAGGATTACATCAGAGCTCAAAAAACTTAAGCAGGGCAGAAAAAACAAGTCCTTGTCAAGTATATATTGCCATGCAATACAAAGTCCCCTAACAGATGATAACCACACATATGTACTGTGTATACATTGTGGGTATGATAGTAATATGTATGTACAGCCATTCAGTGACCTCCCCAGCCAACACACACAGCAGATACAAATGAAGGTATGGCTGTTAAGTATGATGGCACCCAACCTTGTTTGAGCCCCATGTGTGACCTTGAGCTTGGAGGACGATGGCTGGTTGTTGCGCTCAACACACCATCATGGTACGGGGAACAAATGTGGGATGTTACATCAAAATCTGTCCATACATGTGGAAGTTACAAAGAGGACACAAAACTACGGACAGACTCATGAATGTACTGAGGTACTGACGGAACCACACAAACCAGCAATCACTGACCAGTTTGGTAGGAGACTAACAACTGCTAAACACTCAAATCTCCTTGGCCTCCTCTTCACTTTCCACTAACTGCATCCTTAAACTATGAGATATGCTAGTGTATAAAATGCTATCACTTTGTTTCATTCTCTTCACAGTGTCTGCCATTGCGCTTCTTCTGTACCCTTTCTGTGTCCCACCTTTTCAGTGTTTATGTTTTAGCTGATGCTTAGGACCATTTTTGCACTTGTTCTTCAGCCTCTGGCCCTCCTGGATGCTTTCTGACCATTGTTACTTAACCTAACTGCATACTTGTAGATGTCACTCCAGGTCTAAAGAGCCCTCTAGATGGAGCCTCTAGGGCAGTGTCCAAGATGACATTACTTCCTATTTTGGGGGCTTATTTGGACACACCTTCCATCATGATGACTCCACTTTGTTCACTGAATGAACATCCAAGCCTTCCCAACACATGCCACAGTGATATCATAACCTGTCAAAGTCAGATGCCAAGAGGAGCTGTTCATGTCCTTTCAGGCCTGCAAATACCAGCAATGTATTCATATTCTCAATGTTATGATAATGGCTGCTCAACCCATGGAAATCTCCACACTGCTTACATTTCATGCCTCATCCAAATGACACAGAAAGCTGCAGTTATTCATCAACATTCCTGGCTATGAAGTCCTAAAGTCTGAGTGTTCATTTTCAGCCTTGAAAATACAGTACTTGGGGTTTTTACCCTCTTGTTTACCCCTGAAACACTTCAAACCATATGACATTAGGAGAAATACACTGAGGTGGTTTGGCCATGGGCAGAGGATGGAGACTGTGACTTTAATGGGGTGGGGGGGGGGAGGAAGGGAAATGTTCCCCCACGGTAAACCTTATTAGATCATATAGCCCTGCTATGTGTGACAGGAGGGCGCTACCCCTCCCAGCATGGCAACTACCAGGCGTAGCTTGAACTCACGACCCCCCAGTCCCGAGTCCGACAATCTACCACCAAGATACACTACCCCTACCCTAATGTGAGTGAGGTGGGAGGGAGAAGAGGGAGGAGGAGACTAAAGATGAGATGGAGAAATGGAGTGGAGAGGTACATGAAAAAGGAGGTGTGTGAGCTGGGGGGAGGGCAGTGAAATGGCAGGGGACAGGGCGACATGGAGGCAATTTGTGGCCACTCCTTAAGGGATTGAGGTGTCTGGCTAAAGACAGAGAGACAAACTTTACTTAACCCCTTCTTTACTGGAAATGTGTTTCGATGTACCCCCATACGTCACTTGTAAACACCCGTGAGACACCGGAACCGCAACCGTGGTATGCTGGTACATCCTCTAATGAATGGAAGCTTATGGGCCTCAGGGTAGCCCAGTAAGGCTGTTTCTGAGGATCTCATGATTGCAACAACTCTGTGTTTAAAAGACTGTGACGAAGTTCTGACGAATTCTGACATCATAAGATACGTTATGACTGATTTGCAGTGGCATCAATGGCTTGCTCACTCATCTGTGATGTAACCTCTTTTAGACCAATCATTATTTTATTTATAATTTCTGCTACAGATATCGTACTCTATTTTCTGCTGACAAACGGGAAAATTCACATCCTTTGGCCTGCCTGACAGAGCCAGTTACCACGCATTTGACCACAGGAGAGGGTGTACAGGATATTTTCCTCTCAGGATGTCTCTGGCAGATTCCGATAGTGACGAGTTTATTCCCCATGAGGATACTTATTTAGATGTATCAGATGATGATGCAGCAGTGTCTGACGTGTCAGTAGATGACTATAATCCTGAAAATGACAGCGAGGTTGATGTGAATAAGGAGGAGAAGGAAATCAGTAGCGAGCTTAGTGACGCCACACTCTCGGCAACAAGTGGGTCAAGGTCGCCATCACCGTCACGTGTCCACACACTTCATGCTCAGCTTACAAGGTAAATAAATAAGCCATCCATCTGTGCATGACATTTTTTTCAAGCCAGTTTGTACAGTAGTTACCTGGGTAGCAGTACTCTAGCATAAGATATGTAAACTTACAAAGTACCATATAATTATTTATAATAATTTTTTTTTTATTACCAACCTCATGCTGGGTTTATGTGATCATCAGTATACAAACAAATCACAAAGAGTAATTAGTTTGGACGTGGCAAAAAAATACACTATCCCTCACAGTACGGGAGGGGGAGCTGTCAGGTCAGTATGGGGGGTAAATGTAGTGTTTACACTGGGGGGAGGGGTCAGTAAAGAAGGGGTTAAGCATGAGGTTTATTCAGAAAGTATCCAACCTTAGGCTCTAAAAAAATAACTAACTAACCTGTTGAGCTAGGAAACTAATCCTTCGCAAAGTAGGTCCCATCTGACTTGACAGATAGCCCAGTGTTCTTTCCACTGCCTGAAACATTTTTCAAAGCCAGTTTTCGGTATCTCCTACAGGTGCTTCACTGCATTTGTCAAGACCTCTTCTCCCGTCAAATCTGGAACCCTTCAGCAGAGCTTTGAGCTTGGGGAAAAACCAACAGTCACACGGAGTCATTGCTGCCGAGTAAGGAGCCTGCCAGACCTGTGGGATGTTATGTTTGTTCAAAAATTCCTGAATCAGTTGAGAAGAATGGGCAGGGGTGTCATTATGGTGCAGCTTCCAACTTGCTGCTTCCCAAATGTCTGGTCTCTTTCGTCCAATTGTGTCACGAAGATCACGGATAACGTCGAAGTACTGTAGTACTGTTTTTTGACAGTCTGACCTTCTGGTGCAAATTCTTGATACTCAACACCATGGTAGTTGAAAAAAACTGTCAACATGCATTTCACCTTGCTGTGGACCTGTCATGCTTTTCTGGCCCTGCATGCATCCACTGGGACAACTGTGTTTTTGTTTCTGGGTTGTACTCGTACACCCAAGTCTCATCTCCAGTGATAATAGACTTCAGAAAGTCTGGATCATGATTTGAACACTCCAACATGTCTTAAGCAACATTCATCCAAGAGATGAGATCATGACAAATACAAAGAAGCACCTGCAGGAGATACCGAAAACCGACTTTGAAAAATGTTTCAGCAGTGGAAAGAACACTGGACTACGTGTGTCAAGTCAGAAGGGGACTACTTTGAGGGGGATTAGTGTCCAAGCTCGACAGGCTTGCTATTTATTTTTTTTAGTGCCTATGGTCAGATACTTTCTGAACAAACCTCATATACTGGCGGTACAGACATGACGCATATTCCTCTTACTGTTTCCTCAAGTATTCTTGAAACAGTACGTGACACATCATCTGCAAAGGTGATGTACCATATACACAGCTTTTCTCTTCCTTTACTTACCTTATAGCAAGGAGGTCCATGTCAAGAGTGAGGTTGATGGTAGAAAGAATTTGGTTGTGGCACTCTGCAGGTGATGCACCAGTAACCACTGAATCCTCCTCTTCATCTTCACAAACAACCTCAAATCTGAAGTCATCAGAAAAAGGAAATTATTTACCTTATTGTCCTTCTGTACCCTATCTTATTCCACCTGCATGTTGGAAAAAGAGGCAGGATATTTGCGGGCTCAAATGTACAGAAATGAGAAATGATTACTGGAGGATGGATTCATTCTGCATCCTGAAATGATAGGCCTGGGAGGTTAGGACTGCAAATGAAGAGTTGAAAGAAAGGAGGGACTAAAATGTATTAAGTGTTGTGATGAAGAGTAGACATACATGGTTCGGGCAAGTGAAGAGGATGGAGGATGACAACTGAGTGCAAAAGGTGTAGGTGTCAACACTGGGGGTAGAGCTGCGAGCAGAAGACTAAAAAAAAAAAAAAAAAAAAAAAAAAAAAAAAAAAAAATTGTGATGAGATCATACAGTGCAACCTCAGGGATATGAGACTGAAAAGTGAGGCTGCCAGAGATTAAGCAGTGTGGAGAACTGCCATTAACAGATCAAGACTGACATGCAAGCAAGCACGTTGGATCCTTAATAAACAAACAAACGAACATATAATGAAAATGACAACAATGATGATAAGTGGATAGCTGATTACAGTAATAAGCTTTAGAGTTCTTTCTCTGTAAAACTAAATACAGTACTGTTGTATCCTTGATTTATCAGATTTACTGCCACATCGTATTGTATCGTATCATTTATAAAGGCTCCAACATGCTTGCATGCGCCAGCCTTGGTCACCTAATGGCAACTCTCCATGCTGCTCAATCTCTGGCAGCTTCCCTATTCAGTCCTTTCTCCCTGGGGTCATACTCTATGATCTCCTCCCAGGTCTTTTTCAGTTCGCCTCTCTCAGTCCAAACCCCCGATGTTCACACTTCTCACTTTCCACATCCAACTGTCATCCTCCATTCCCTCCACATGCTCAAACCATCTCAATCTACCCCTCCTCATACCAACACCAATACACTCCAGTCCCATCCTCCCTCTCAACTTTTCAATTGCACACCTAGTCCCCTTAGGCCTCGCATTCAGAGACGCACTACACACCCATCTAATCATTCTCACTTCTGTTCGTTTGAGCCTATGAATATCCTCTTTTTTACTGTCCAGGTATCACTACCATACAGCATTACACTCCTAACACATGCCGCATACAACAATCCCTTAGCATGATGGGAGAGCCCTCTCAATGTCAACTGAGGTAACTGCTCCCTTACCTTCCTCCAACCACTCCTTACCCTAGCCACAGAGCTCACTCAGGCACCACCTCCAGCACATAACATGTCCCCCAAATAACAACTCTTGCACTCACTCAAAAGCCTCACCAGCATGATCAATCCTCTCATGCATGACAATCTCTATATGCCATCCCCGAAACACCACACACGAAATCAGCATTATCACAGAGTCTACCCGTAATACCATTAAATCTCTTATGCATAGGGGGATCCAGGGGTGTTGCCCTAGGTGCCTGGGCAACACCCCCGTGGTTGAAAAAAACAAATGTCATAGGCTTAGGAATGGGTAGGAATAGGGTTGAGAGAGAGAGGGAGAATTATATAATTAAAAAATAAATAAATAGAAACAGAACCCTCGCATTCATTACCAGTAATAGAAGGCGTATGCAGTTCACTAATGTGCTGTCAGAGGATTTATCTCAGAAAACCACAGTCGATCAAAACATATATAGAAGCTAAATGAATTAATTTATAATTTGTTAATTCTATATACAGCAAAGCAATAGATTTTTTTTTTAAATTCAATTTACTTCCATTACTACAGTGCAGTCGGATGTCTTATTTCAGAACAAAAATTAAATATTACAAACTTCTCTGGGCTACAATTATCACATACCTTATAACACAGCATTCTTCCTTACACATATCTGTATGTGCAAAGATGAAATAAGATATAATCAAGAATGCTCTACATGGACTCTATTATCCTGTTTTTATCAACTTGTAATCTGCATATCTTGCATATATTTGCCTATATCTTTTATCATGACAAGGTGCAGGGCAACATCCTTAAATTATTCCCAGATCCATCTGTTAAGCACTCACTTATTCCATTCACTGCACAAGACACAGTTACTGCCCGCACCCCTGTGGCAAACTGCATATGGTGACCACCCCCATGCTTTGACAGTGCCACCACCAGCCCTAGATATCATAACTTTTGTTTTATCTGCAATTGCCCTCAAATCCTTGTGCCCTATACCATCTCTCCACTGCCTAAACCTTTCCAACACATCCTTTTTATTCTCTGCAATCAACACCAATTCATCAACATACAAGATCTCTCATGGGAGCCCATTCTTGAAGCAAAGTGATAGAGTTTCACGCACGATGACAAACAATACGGGGCTCAAGACTGATCGCCTGATACATGCCAGCATTCACAAAAAAGTCAACACTAAAATCTCAATTCACTCTCGCCTGGGTGTGAGCATTCACATACACTGGCACAACCACTTTAACCAGCAACTCCTCGATCTCATGCTTTCTCATTGGGCACTTCACCACCTCCCTGGGGATTCTGTCAAATGCCTTCTCAAAATGAACAAAAACAAAGTACTGTACTGTACTCCCTTTTCTTTCATGTATATTTTTCCTAAAGCTGTCAGGCAATGAATACTTCACCAATGGTCCCTTTGCCTGGCATAAACCCAAACTACATCTCATCAATATTCACTCTTTCCCTACTCATACCTTCTAGGGACTATCTCTATTACTTTCATTATCTGGTCCAAAAGTTTTACACCTCTATAATTCCTCTTTCCTGGGCATCACACTTTCCCTTGTACACCCACTAAAATAATTATCGGCACCCCTTGCTTCGATACACTCCGCAACCATCACTGGCACAGATGCCACGCATACAAGGTAAGGGTTGGTGCACCTGATCCGCCTGCTCCTTCCCTCAATCTCTCCTCCCCCCTTCTCTCTCTCTCTCTGCAGATACAAGTATAGTGTGATATAGCATACCTCCCAATGTTTCATACTGTGTATAATGAATAATTCATTGCAATGGACATATTGCTCAAAGGAAGGTTTCAAATTAGCAAAGCATTATCCACCAGATAATACAGAAATGAAAGTGCTATTTGTCTGCTTGGCACCCATCATATCTGAGGTTACCACCTCAGGATTTTCTTACATGCTATGATAGAATGACAACCACCATTGGCATTTTAAGAATGGGATGATGGCAAACAATCCAGGCCAAACTGTCCAGTATATACAGCACCCCATGAACAATGCCTTTTAAGTATATACAGTATGTATCTGCATCCATCCATCCATCCATCATCCAATCCTATGTTGCCCCATGCGGAGTGAAGGAGCCCAGGGCTAAGCAGATTGGTCCTGACATTTAAGATGACAGTGACCAGCCTCAATCATCCCTGAGTGGCATTATGTAAGCAATAAACCCCAACCACCGCTTGGATATGAACCTTCACTGGCTCAATCCGATTGGAGCATAATTACCCACTACACCACCAGACGCCATAATTTGGTTATATGGTTACCACCCAGCATAGTAAATGGCTTGAAATGGCTTCCTGGTGTACAAGAAACCAATACTGCTATAATATTAACTACATCAATGACATGAGAACAGAGTAGTGCATGGTCTATGAAACTGAGAATAGTATAGTACTGGTGTGACGATGAAAACGATATCGTGGAGGGGGTGATAGGGAAGCAAATTCGTTTATTTTAGGACAGGCTTTTACCTCAGATGGTTCTTGATTTGCATACAATATGAGGAATGTTTTGCCTACAAAATTGCTTCAACTTGGATAATTTGAGTTTCAAATTAGCACACATCAACATCCTTGCTTACAATTTTTATGAAAACTATGCTGATACTCAAACTCTCTACGTAACAATGCAAAACAAATTGCTAAGTAAGCAATGCTATGAAGCCTCCAATGCCACTAAGAATACAGATCTAAGGCTCAGCAGATCTGGGATACCAACCAGGCACTCTAACTCAGGAATTTATTTTCAGACCTCTCGTCCAGTGTGTCAAATTTTATCATGCTAAAAGAGTGCTGATAATTTTAGTAATGGGTGTACACACTTACAAGCACAATTTTCAGCCAGTCACCTGGGACAACATCCTTTTACATAATTAGAGAATATTTATCAAATCAGTAACTAAACCCATTCCAAAGCTCCTGAGGCTCTCAGCATTCCAGCAGTCAACCGAGACACACCTGCCGCCTTCCCCAACTGTATCCTGACTATTGTCCTATCCACAGCTGCAGCATCACATCAAAGGCCAAAGGCTAAACACTGGATTCAATGATGCCATTCATTCCTTGTTCCAGACAAACACCTCATTCAGCAATGTGTTATGATGCTCTCTCCAGGCATTTTTAATACCTTCATACTGTATAGTAAAATGAATGTAGGAAAGTAGTTCATTATAGGCATGCCCTTATATGACTTTTCTACTGCTAATAACGCATTTCAACATTTTTATTTCCACAGAAATGAATGTGGAAAGAAGTGTGAAAGTAAGAAGGATGAAAATGGAATAACACTAAGGGAAGTGAAGTTAGAACCAGATGAAAATAATATTTTGAAAGACTGATGAATGGCAATGGTGAGAGCTTGGCAGCTGTAAACATGATTGTTATTGGCAGCCTACATGCAGAGAGGGAGTGTAATGCCAGGAAGTGTGATACTGGTGGGTGTAAGAGCTCTGTGGAGCAGCTAGGGTGTGGAAGAGCAGGTGCTGAAGTGTGTGCAGGGACTGTTATTGTTGTTGCTGTGTAACCTTGGTCTGTCAGCCCCAGCAGACCCATCAACTACATGCAAACAACAGTCCCTGCAGGGTCATCCTGTGCAGTGAACCACTCTTCCCTTATGGTAGACAGTAAACTGCCACAGCAAGGCAAGGGGAAAGGTGTGAAGGTTTGGTTCCTGGAGGGATGCTATATTTGCATCTCTCCTGCATGTTAACAGACATACCATAGGTGGTTTCACATCACCAAGTTCTTTTCTTACATGGTTAATACCCAGCACTGTAAGTGTTTTCCTGACTTACACAGAACCATTATGCCTGTCACTCAATGCAGAGCCACCTGAGGAGGAAGAAGTAGTAAGTAGTGACAGGAAGGAAGGGAGAAATAGGGAGAGAGGAGGGCAGACACAGGAAAATAATGATGAAGGTGAAGGAAGAATATTGGGTTTAGTGGGGAGAGTGGTGTGAAGTGTTTGCTGATATGTGGGAGGGTTTGGCTGAGCAAGGATGTGGCAGTCTGATTGAGGGTGGCTTTGAATGTGTCCCTGTGGAGGTGAGTGAGGTGAGTGCAAAAATTATTGTGCCATGGGTCTCTTCAATGTTGTGGGAGGGGTGTGTGGAGGAACTGAGGGTGGCTTTGAGAGTGGTGGAAGATGTGTAAGTCAAATGTCTGCAGTAGAATAGATAGGGAAGAGGGTATTTGTGGATCTGGAAAAAGCACATGACAGGTGTGTGGAGAGGACCTTGTGTGTGTATGGTGTGGAGGGTGAGCTGCTGACTGCCACCGAGAGTTTTTGTGATCATAATGAAGTACACATGAGGGTGAGTGGGCATCTACATAAGTGGTCTGGGATTGGTGTTGATGCTATATGGGATTGTGTGATGTCTCCATGGGTGTTCAATATATGCACAGATGGGGTTGTGAGAGAGGTGAGGACAGCTGTCGCGGAATGGAGGGATGGTGCTGGTGATGAACGGTGAGGGATGGAGTATCTCAAGTCTCGTGTGTAGACAGTGCAGTGCTGCTTGCAAGTGGCAGAAAGGAGCTTGGTAGAATGGTATTGAGTTTTGGTTTATGTTTGTTGGCATTGTTATATGAAGGTTGGTATGGATGGGAGTAGGGTGGTGGTTGTTGGGAGAGGTGATTTTCAGCATAAAGTTCCATGGACAGGGACTAGATTTGGGTGCCTGGGTGCAGTAGTAAAGGGAAGAGGTGGGTGTGCAGAGGAAGTGGAGGGTGGAGTGGCACAAGGGAAAAAAAAGAAAAAAAAAGTGCTTGGTGCTATGATGACCTTGATAGGAAGTACTTGCTCTAACTGCAAGGGGTTTGCATGGAGTTTTTATGCTTACTCTGACATACAGGTGTGAGACTATAGTGTGGGTCGAAAATGAACAATCAAGAGTGGAGACGGGGCTATTGGGGAATGTGCATGAAGTATGGAGAGTGGATGGGATGGGGAATGGTGTTATGTGTTGGGGATGCAGGATGAAGAAGTCTGTGGACACCGGAGTCAGAGCATGCTTAAATAGTGAGGTCATGTAGAGGGAGTGGTGAGAGGGATGTCAGGGTGAATTTGGCATGTATATGCACAGGAGTAGGTGAGAATGAGAGGGCAAAAGAAGGAGTGTGTATTGTTGTGAGTAAATGATGGAAGAAGAACATAAGAGAGTATGGATCCGTTGGCTCAAGAATTGTAAGGGTAAAATTGAAAGTTGGAAAACAAATGTGGGCGGTTGTGTGCATGTATGCGCCAATGCAAGATCGTGCAAGCAGAGTGAAAGAAGAGTTCTGGATAAATGTGGAAATGTGCATGGAAAAGTTTGGAAAGAATGAGAGAGTGTTTTTGATTGGTGATGTGAATGGTAAAGTAGGGAATGTGAAGGTGGATGAAATAGTTGGTGAGTGGGGTGTGCCTGCTGAGATAGATGAGAATGGCAGTGTGTTAGTGGACATTTGTGCCAGAAGGGGGTTGGTGATAGCCAATATCCTCTTCAGGCACAAAATGATCCACAGGCATACATGGCGAGTAATGAGAAGGGTGAGTGTTGAACTAAATGAAAGGAAGGCAATGACTGATTATGTGTGTGTGGATGAAAGGATGCGAAGATTTGTAATGGATGCAACAGCTTATAGAGGTTGGGGGAGTGGAATTTCTGACCACTACTTGGTGGTGGCCAGAATCAAGATCCAAGTAAAATGGAGAAATACAAGAAGGGAAGGACGGGAGGAAGGAGTAGTTGCAAGGAGAGTGGAAAGGTTACAAGAGGATGAGAAAAAGGGAGAATATAAGAGAGAACTGGAGGAACTGGGTAACTATGAATTGGAGCAGATGGGGGACATGGAAGGTGTGCGCAAGATATTCACAGAAGAAATAAGTGCAGCACGTGATGTGGTGTGTGGGGTGAAGCGGAAGAGGGAGTTATATGTAAAAAGGAAGAGAGAGGTGAAAAGATTAGTAAGAGAAAGAAGAGAGTGGATGAGGAATTTGGAAGGAATTTGAGTGTAAAGTGGAGGGACTGTAAGAAAATGCTCTGGAAAGAGGTGGAGAGAGTAAGACAGGGTGGTAGTGAAGTTAGTAGGGGAGTAAAAGTTAAAAATGGTAGATTACTAGTGGAGAAGGGAGAAAAAGTGAGCAGATGGAGAGAACACCTTAAGGAACTGCTGAACATAGAGAATGGAAGTAATGCGAGTATAAGTGGCTGGGGAATGGCTGGGAGAAGGAGGGAGGTAAGATGACAGGAAGAAATCAGTAGGATAGAAGTTGTGGAAGCAATGAAGAAAGTCAAATTGGGGAAAGCCCCAAGAATTGATGGAGTGTGTGGTGAAATGCTGAAGCATGGGGGAAGAGATAGTAGTAGAATGGCTGTGGAAGATGTGCAGATTGGCCTGGGAGGAAGGCAGAGTCCCAGAGGATTGGAAGTCAGGTATAACTAGTCCCTTGTACAAAGGAAAGGGAAAAAAGAAGTGTGTAGTAATCATAGGGGCATTTGTCTTCCTAGTGTAACAGGAAAAGTGTACGGTAGGATACTTACTGACAGAGTTAGGGAAATAACAGAGGAATTAGTTGGAGAAGAACAGGGAGGCTTTAAGAAGGGAAGAGTTGTGTAGATCAGATATTCATTCTTAAATCTTTAGTGGAAAAATTTCTAGAGAAGGGAATGAAGTTGTTTGCGGTCTTCATGGATTTGGAGAAAGCATATGACAGGGTGGATAGACAAGGATTGTGGAAAGTATTAAGAATATATGGAGTAGATGGGAAGTTGTTGAATACTGCGAAGGGTATGTATGGTGGTGCTAAGGCTGCAGTGCGTGTGGATGGTGAACTGAGTGAATTTTTCTCTTTGAAGGTTGGGTTGAAACAGGGATGTGTCATGTCGCCATGGTTGTTCAATCTGTACATGGATGGGGTAACAAAAGAGATACACGGTAGGGCAGTGGATGCTGGAGTGGCCTGGGCAGTGGATGTTGAAGTGGCCCTGTTGAGAGAGGGTAGTGTTTGGAAACTCCCTGTACTGTTGACTGCAGATGATACTGTGTTGTTATGTGAAGACGAAGGGGAGCTGCAAGGCTTGGTGGATGAGTTTGGGAGAGTGTGTAAGAAACGGAATCTAAAGGTGAATGCAGGGAAGAGTAAAGTGATGGTCTTTGAGAGAGGGGAAGTCAGTGAATGTACAGCGAGGTTGGATGGTGAGAAACGGAAAATGTGAGTACGTTTAAGTACTTGGGGAGTGTGATGAGTAAGGATGGAAGTTTGGAGGGTGAAGTGCTTGAAAGGGTACAACAAGGAAGAAAGGTTGCTGTTTCCTTGAAAGCAGTGATAAAGAACAGGCAAATGAGCATGGAAGTGAAAAAGTTACTACATGACAGGATTGTGATACCAACTCTAACGTATGAAAGCGAAGCTTGGATGTTGTTGGAACAACACAAGTCAAGAGTGAGAGCAGTGGAAATGTGTTATTTAAGAGGAGCCTGTGGAGTCACATGGAGAGACAGGCTGACAAATGAGGATATAAAGGAGCGTTGTGGTGAGGATGTGGATGTGACAGGAAGCGTCAGGAGGAACACACTGAGGCGGTTTGGCTATGTGGAGAGGATGGAGGTTGAGAGACTGATGAGGAGAGTGTATGTGAGTGAGGTGGAGGGGGGGAGAGGAAGGGGAAGGCTGAGTATGAGATGGAGGGATGGAGTGGGGAGGTATATGAGAGAGGAGGGTGTGAGTTGGGAGCAGGGCAGTGAAATGGCGGGGGTCAGGGTGACATGGAGGTGATTTGTTTGTGGCCACCCCGTACAGGATTAAGACATCTGGCAATAGATAGATAGAGTTTGGCAGGTGGAAGAGGGCACAGTAGGCTGGGAGGAAGGCGTATGGATGTGTGAGAAGGAAAGGTGTGGTGGCTGTAGGGACTGAGGAATTAACAAGAAACTGAGCTGACTGAAAATATTCTGAATAGGAGGAGCAGTTTGTGCCCTGGGTTTGGCACTCTTCTTTAACTTCACAGCTGTTGGACTGACTCTGTAGGACAGGTAAATGTGAGGCTACATATGGAATAAGTACACCTATCAAGTGGAGCCAGGATTCTGGGGTTTGAATGGTGAGTGAATGGGTGTATGACCCACTTCTTTGGGCAATCTGCATTTTTTTTTTTTTTTTTTTAATGCAAGGAAGAAGGAACCAAAGGCCATGAGCCTGCAATAAGAGTTCCCTCCAAGAGAAAAACAAAATACAAGAGAGAGCCAAATTCAAGATCCATTCATTTCGAGATGCCTGCACACACTTCGTTTGAAAGACTGGAGATCATAGGAAGCAGGAAATACAGACAGAGGGAGACAGCTCCAGAGTTGACCTGTTGCATAAATGAAGAACTGGGAGTAACGGTTAACTCCTGCATTAGAGAGCTGGACAGAAAAGGGATGAGAGTTTGCTGCTAGACGGGTGCTGCGTGCCCGTCGCAGAGGTGGAGGAATGCATGCAGACAGTTCAGAGGAGCAGTGACCATTAAAGTAGCGATAGAAAAGAGATAAAGATGCAACAGTGTGGCGAAGAGACAGAGGTTGAAGGGAGTCAGTAAGAGGAGGAAAGTTAATGAGACGAAAAGCCTTTGACTCCACCCTATTGAGATGAGCTGTATGTGGGAAGCCTCCCCACACATGAGAGTTGTACTCCACACAGGGGCGGATAAAACCCCTGTATAGAGTCAACAATTGTGCAGGGGTAAAGAAAGAACGGAGTCGGCTTAGCACACCTAATCTCTTGGAAGCAGATTTTACAAGAGATGTAATATGATCTTTCCAAAATAAGTCCCAAGTAAATGAAACCCCAAGCATGTTCAAGGATGATGCAGGATTAAGCTGAATATTATTAAACATTAGTGGGTATACCTGTGGAAGATTTTGACGGGTTGATAGGTGTAAGAACTGAGTCTTAGATGCATTAAAAACAACAAGACTATTTTTACCCCAGTCAGAGATACGACCTAAGTCAGACATTACGTGTGCCATAGCCTCATCCCTTGTTTGTTGAAGTAACGGCTGAGATGGGCGTTGCGGGAACCAAATGGAAAGGTGAAGGGTGGAGTCATCAGCGTATGAGTGGATAGGGTTAGATGTACAGCTTAGAAGGTCACTGATGAATAAAAGGAAGAGAGTTGGTTATAGGACAGAGCCCTGAGGAACACCACTGTTGATAGATCTAGGAAAAGAACGATGGCCGTCTACAACAACGGCTATAGAACGACCAGAAAGGAAGCTAGCGATGAAGGCACAGATAGAAGGATAGAAACCATAAGAGGGCAGTTTGGAAATTAAAGATTTATGCCAGACTCAATCGAAAACCTTAGAGATGTCAAGTGCAATGGCAAAACTTTCGCCAAAGTCCCGAAAGGAGGATGACCAGGAGTATGAAAGGTAGGTGAGAAGATCGCCAGTGGAGCATCCCTGACGGAACCCGTACTGACGATCAGAAAGAAGGTTGTGATAGGAAAGATGCCTTAAAATTTTTCTATTGAGAATTAACTCAAAAACTTTTGAAATACAGCACGTTAAAGCAACTGGACGATAGTTGGAGGGTTGGGAGTGGTCACCCTTCTTTGGGACTGGCTGAATGAAAGCAAGCTTCCAGCAAGAAGGAAAGGTACAAGTTGACAGACAAAGGCGAAAGAGTTTACCTAGGCAGGGTGTAAGCACTGAAGCACAGTTCTTGAGGACAACAGGAGGGACTCCATCAGGCCCATATGCCTTGTTAGTATTGAGGCCAGTGATGGCAGAAAATACATCAGCTGAAGAAATTTTAATGTCAGCCATGAGGAAGTCTGAGGCGGGAAGTGATGGAGGAACAGCACCGGAATTGTCTAAGGTGGAATTGGAGGAGAAAGTCTGTGCGAAGAGATCTGCTTTATCAGTAGAAGAAATGGCTACAGAACCATCAGAGTAGAAAAGAGGAGGGAAGGATGATGAGGTAAAGTTGTTAGAAAGGTTTTTGGCAAATTCTCCCACTATCGTAGTATCTCTTTTTCAGACTTCCTACCTCACCCTGTCTGCAAATGGGAAGATGCATAATGATGATTTAAAAAAAAGTTCCTCATAGACTACATGGGAAATCTAGAATCATTGCTGCATTAGCTTTCTAAGTGATGAGAGAAAATGCCTAAACACCTCATGGCAATAGTATAGTCCTTCTAACCTTGGAGCAAGACCACCATCAACTATTTTGCAAGTGTAAAGGACAGGTTTGAGAGGATCACGAAGGCTGGCATACATCCTGGAGGAACAGAAGCCCACTGGGAAGATGCAATGTTCTGTGTGGTATGCATCACGGTCACTTATGATCTGTGAAGAAAAGTACAGCAACAATTAAAGCTATCCATAACTGTTATTAAACATACAAAGATGCATCCTTATACATTTCCATCATTCAAGCTGTACAAAAATAAATGAAATAATATTTCTGTCACAAGCAACCATCTGATATATCACAATAATTTTGTGTTTAATAGTCAAAGCACAGTATATTGATTATCTTGCAAGAAATTGAAGCCATATTAATGTACATTTAAAAATGCTTTACGACAGTAGGGAGCTACGATGGCTCAGTGGTAGATTACTCAGCTTGTGATGCATGTGAACCATGGTACCCGACATTTAAATTGCAAGTAAGTTTTGGAAGTACAGGTATGTTCTTTCATAAACTTCCCCTGTTGGTTTTACCAACGGAATACGTTATAAAAACTTTGACACTCTTAAACACAGAAAATGCAACACTTTCACAAATCCTATGGATCATTCTTCCTACAAACATCCCTTCTCCATTAGTATTTTGCCAGAATGGGAAAGGGCTACTTCCAGCTATCACTCTACCTACAAAAAGATCTGGTCCTGCAGTGGACCAAATATGAACTGATGCAGAGAATACAGATATAACGTAGACTGCAGGGGAAGTATATACTGCAGATGAGTTGGACTTTAAGGTAATCCTCACCTCTCCTAGACTGTGGATGGTCAGGGGTCCTAAAGTGATTGGGAAAATGGGACGTCCTGCAGAATCAAGGGTGATGGGGGGACACATACGCTTGGGTTTGCTGCTACCACTCTTCCTTGCTCGTCCTTTCTCAGAAGATGATGACCCACCAGGGGATGGGGTGGAACTATTGCTGCCTAGGATGGGCATGAGGAAGTGAAGATATAATCATGCACTGCATTTAACTTTTGGGGATTAAGAGATTACCAGCATTAAATACAGTACTTAAAGAAATTTGGCTTATAATGGTTAACAGTGTCAACATGGCTCACTGTTTAACAAATTTGAATCCTAGTCTGTGTATGCCCTAAGAATTTATTTGAAACCCAATCCAAGGTAGACTTTTAAAGTTTACACTAGTAGTGCATCCTTATATTCCAACACATATTTGCACATTTAATTCATCTCACACACACACACACACACACACACACACACACACACACACACACACACACACAAAAACACACACACACACACACACACACACACACACACACACACACACACACACACACACACAGAGTTATTATTATTATTATTATCATCTTTTTTTTTTCACATTATACAGCACCGACTACATCAAAGTCCAATACTGTATGCACTGTGTACCTAAGGTAAGGTAAGCTTTTACTCACCTTGAGCTGGATCTAAAGATTTCCGCTTCACTGATGTCACCTTGGGTTTCTTACTATCCCAGTTGTCAACACTGCCACTACCCAACACAAAGTAGTTATTGCTCTGTTGACACAAAAGAAAATACACTGTATACAGCAGTACAATATTATTAACAGGAATACAGCATTCTGAGGCACGAGAAATGACTCTCCAGTATCTACTTGTATAAATAGTACTTGTATAGCAACACGGCAGGACCTTTATGCAGGCACTGTGCTATTGGTAAATGAAAAAGATATCGAGGGAGAGTACTGTCCAGCATACCTTCTTCTGCAACACTAATAACTAAACTTACTTTCCCATAATCTTTTTGATCATTATTATGAGTTCTGTCAGGAATGCTTCATAGATGATCCTGCACTAATTTTTAAAAATTCCAAGTCATGTTCTGTTTGGAATTTTGGAACACACACACACAATCACGCACACACACACCCATGCACAAAAAACGAGAGACAGAAGACAGGAAATACAGACAACTGGGGGCCGATTACTTTAAGCATGTACAGTACACTATGTAAGTATGTATGTACTGACTGGCTTGCATACACCTGTCTATCTATCTATCTATTGCCAGATGCCTGAATCCCGTTTGGGGTGGCCACAAACAAATTGCCTCCACGTCGCCCTGTCCTCCGCCATTTCACTGCCCTGCTCCCAACTCACACACCCCTCTCTCATATACCTCTCCACCCCATCCCTTCATCTCATCCTCGGCCTCCCCCTCCCTCTTCCCCCCTCCACCTCACTCACATACACTCTCTTCGTCAGTCTTTCACCCTCCATCCTCTCCACATGGCCAAACCACCTCAGTGTATTCCTCATAACGCTTCCTATCACATCCACATCCACACCACAACGCTCCTTCATATCCTCATTCGTCAGCCTGTCTCTCCATGTGACTCCACAGGCTCCTCTTAAATAACTCATTTCCACTGCTCTCACTCTTGACTTGTGTCCTTCCAACAATGTCCAAGCTTCACTTCCATACGTTAGAGTCGGTATCACAATACAGTCATGTAGTAACTTTTTCACTTCCATGCTCATTTGCCTGTTTCTTATCACTGCTTTCAAAGAACCAGCAACCTTTCTTCCCTGCTGTACCCTTTCAAGCACTTCACCCTCCAAACCTCCATCCTTACTCATCACACACCCCAAGTACTTAAACGTACTCACATTTTCCAATTCCTCACCATCCAACCTCGCTGTACATTCACTGACTTCACCTCTCTCAAAGACCATCACTTTACTCTTCCCTACATTCACCTTTAGATTCCGTTTCTTACACACTCTCCCAAACTCATCCACCAAGCCTTGCAGCTCCCCTTCGTCTTCACTCAACAACACAGTATCATCTGCAAACAACAGTACAGGGAGTCTCCAAACACTATCCTCTCTCACCAGGGCCACTCCAACATCCACTACCCTACCTTGTACCTCTTTTATTACCCCATCCATGTACAGATTGAACAACCATGGAGACATGACACATCCCTGTTTCAACCCAACCTTCAAAGACAAAAATTCACTTAGTTCACCATCCACACGCACTGCAGCCTTAGCACCATCATACATACTCTTCACAGCATTCAACAACTTCCCATCTACTCCATATATTCTTAATACCTTCCACAATCCTTGTCTATCCACCCTGTCATATGCTTTCTCCAAATCCATGAAAGCCGCATACAACTTCTTTCCCTTCTCTAGAAACTTTCCCACCTGACTTGGGAATATTTTCTGAAGCATATGCCACAAATGATACACTTTACTGTTTTTATGTAATCAATAAATAATGAATCTTGCATACCTCGAAAGGGGTTAATCGGGATTTTCCTCAATAAGTCATTCAATTTTTGAAAATCTAGGCAGGCAGCTCTACTGTACATATTCTTGCTGTGTTTTAAGGGCTGCGGAGAGAGGACAGGAGAGACTTTAAGGAGAGGAGAAAGGGCTTTATAGATGGGAGAGGGGAGCTCTAGAGAGTGAAGGAGGATCTAAAGGAGTGAGAGGTGAGGTTCTAGAGAGGCAAAATACGGCAGAGAAATAAGAAATACTGTAGTGACCTACCAGAAACAGGCATCTGGAATCAGTCTCTCACTTCAACTGCTGTCAAGTACACTAACTGCAGTGAACTTACTTCCGGTAATTTGGGAAAGTCCCAGTTCTAGCAGCAGCCATTTAGTACTGCACAACAGATTTTACTTGCTTACACTATACTGTACTAAGGAAGAGTGCTGAATTACTTGCTTACACTATACTGTACCAAGGAAGAGTGTGAATTACTTGCTTACACTGTAATGAACTAAGGAAGAGTGCTGAATTTAGAAGATGACCTTTGCTCCAGCACTCAACCCATTAACTACGACATACTTTTGATTTTTTTCTGACTATTTTCAGATAATTTTACTGGCCTCATGGGTACAGACTTTATAAATCTAGGTACAGACTTTATAAATCTTTTCACCATCAGGGTGTTCACCTACGATTAATAAAACTGAATGGTGGTAGCAAGAACGAATTACAAATTTATTTTACCAACCTGAAGGGATTAAAACAACGGTTACTAACCTTGGTGGTGAGTTGGCTATGGCTGTCAGTGGCTGTCTGGTGGTGCAGGAGTCGCTTTAGCAAGAATATTCGCTCCTCAGCTGCCACCACAACCTGCTGCTGCACCTCTGCCACTTGGTCACAGAGTGCTGCATTCTCCTGATATTCAACCAATGAAGGTAATATCAGAAAAACATAGCACAAAAGATGTTGTTAATTCCAATTTACTTTGGAGACTTGAGACTTCACTCATGAATGGAACTCAGTGCTGTAATTTAGCAAGCAAAGGCCGATCAATATTCTTAACAAAACTGGAGTGGAAAAATTTGCCCATTATCAATATCATTTCAGAATTAGCTTATGCTTTACAATAAACACACACTGGTAAGAATTCAAACGGTCATTTCCAGAACTGTGAATCTATATTTTAAACAAAAACTAACATCCTTAAACATTAACAGCAAACAGTATTATTAGAAACTAACAAAGTGAATGTCATGTTCACCACAAACAGTGACAGGAACCACTGCACTATCCATATTCCATTCTGCTTACTAGTTAGCACTGCCAAGAACATTTGGCTTGAAATAAGTGGCATACATGCTGTGACCACATTTTAGTTACATTTTATTCATTAATACAATCTGTTTTCATATTTCTGCATTACAGTACTCAATACTGACCTTCACTGCACCGACTAACTTAAAGGAATGCTAAAACATAAGATGATGCAGATGACTTTTTGGTACAGTACAGAGTCTATTTCAATGCAGAGTTATGTCTGATGGCGATTTATTATTCACTTTTTTATTTTACTGCTGTAACCAGGAACATGATTAAGGAGAGAATATAACTACAGGCTTACAAATTAGTCATGATCTGGTATACAACTGATCACAATAATAATTGATGAAAACATATACTATCCCCCGTGTTGGGTGTAATGATAGCAAAAACTGCTTACAGGCCGTCCCCATTATAACAATGAGATGCATTTGGGAAAACCCATTGATGAGCCGGGGTATGGTTAAACAGGGACGTTATAACATAGAAAGTATAGGGATGCATTTGGTAGCCTTGGGATTCCCCCCCCCCCCAGCCAAGTCCAAAATCCACCCAAATGAGTCCATAAACAAGTTTCTAGTTCACCTAAACCCCCAGATAGCATTAAAACAAGCTAATCTAAGCCTAAGGGCTGTTTATAACTAACCTAAACCCAAAAACAAAATCTGAAAATAAAAAATAAGTCCGCAAAAAAATTAAACTTCGTAAACTGTACCCATAAATCTAAGTCTAAAAACAGTTTATAAATCAAACTAAACACAAAATTTGTGTCTAAAATATCATCAAAATCAGTTCAGAAAAATAAAAAAATTGGATAACCAGGAACTGGCCACTGATAGGCGGGAAAAGGTGATAATTTTTTCGCATCACTAAGGCAGGGTACTGCATAGCAACAGATCGTATAGCAGGGTAAACCTATATATGATTTTTGCAATGGCCGAATTCAAGGATCCTGAGTGGACGCATGCCACTGGCACAGGCCAATAGTCATACGTCTGAGCTAAGGTGGTCACCCCATATTTACATGTGCTCTGAAACATCATCGTCATTGCAAAATAACATCGTAAGTGTGTGATATTATGCGAAGATATAACTTTTTTGTGTGTGAAATACTGAAACTTGTGGTTTGGAACACTACACTGCTTTCCTGTCACCTCACCGCACCGCTCTCCTGTCACCTCATTGCATTGCTCCCTACCTGCCACACCGCTACATTCTCCCTCGACCTCAACACTTCATTCTTCCCATCGCTCATCACCTCTTCCTGATGATGTAGAGTGATTGCCCAGGCCCTTCAGCTGTCTCCCAGCTTCAAAGGAGACCCCTAGTGATGACTTTGACTGGCATATGACAAACTTCAAGTGGGTGACAGATTTATTATCTTTTTATTTATTTTTTTTTTAAAGGCTGTGGCCTTTGACCTCTAATGTATCCTCACTGAACTCTTGTGAAATAAACGTCGATTTACGACTTATCGGTATGCAATTAGTTTTTACTTGACGTAACCCAATCGTGAATCAAGTCATGACTGTACTAGGTACTCAGAATGGTCACAGAAAAAATCTAAAAATAAAACACTTACATTTAGTCGAAGAACAGAGGGCTTGGTTTGAAATGGACAGGACTTAAAGTATCATGATTATCCTTAGACCATCCTTAGACCAAAAACTGTCCTATCATAAAGAACCCTTTTCATGACAATTATTATCATAGCTGTAGATTAATAATAACAATACACAAAAAACAATGAACACAGAAGAACTGCATATACTTAAGATAAAAAAGACTAAAGGCAATTAAAAGTTGTAGTCAGTTGCTTCCCCAAATGGGCCAAAATGTAATGTGATAAGAACTGAAATGTTAGTTTTCCTTTAAGGTTACCCAGTAGTCACATTAAAATAATTCATGTTATTTTCTATCAGATACATTAATGTGAAGCTACAGAATGTGGTGAAAGTTTTTGGTGTATCAGACAGAGCCATGATTCTGGAGGCTTGAATGATGAGTGAATGGAAGCATGGCCTATTGGACTGGCAAACTTTGGCTGTCTGGATGTTGATACTCCTCACCCTGCCCTGGGGTGGGAAGGTGGGTCCGGAAGATGATGATGATGATGATGATGATGATGATGATGATGATGATGATGATCTGAATGAGAACATACAGACATTCCCATGCTCTAACCACCCATAAACATTGCCCAATGTGTTGAGGATGTTACCATAATATTCAAACATTACATCATTGGCATATCCTGTACACTACAACAAGACTATCTTAAATACTTCAGGCATGGGTCAAGGATAACACGCTGAAAACTGGTTCAGTCAAATTCACCACCACACTCATCACTAGGAGTAATCATGAGCACAAGTACACCCCTTACATCACACTTAACAATGTACCAGTCCCACACACACACTCCACTAAGATCTTTGGAGTGACAATAAGACATTGGCCTCATCTTCAAGGACCACATACATCAAGAGGTGGTGCACCCCCAGACTCATTGCACTCAGGATAATTACAAAGACAGACTTTGGGCAACAAAAACAAGTACTCCTCCTATTATGCAAAAAATATATTACCGTAGATCAGTGATGTATTATGTCTCTCTAGCATAGGCCCCTACCGTATCAAACAATCACAACACCCTGCAGACTATATAGAACAACACTCGATGCATCATCACCGGTTGCACCAATACCACTCACACAGCTCACTTATATTTTTAAACTAAAATCCTCTCTGTACAAAAATATCCTGATATGAGAGGAACACAACTCTATGCTGCAGCCTGCAATGACACACAAAATTCCTATCATTTATATGACACAGGGCTACTATGCACATAAAATATCATCAAACATTACCAGACTCTCTTCAACACAATCCCACCTGAAGACATTCCAGTACTAGTAATGAAGAAACATTTACATGCTCATTTCACACATACAAGGCTATACAACACCTAAATCAGAACACAACACTAAATTCCCCCCTCTCCCACCACATCCACCCATTACAGGTATCCTTAAATCAGGTGATCAAGTTCACCTAGCAAGGCTTTGATAAGTACATCACTTAGTCCTCCTCAGTTACCAGCAGAGATCTGGGTTGGGTGGAATCAGAGATGACACTTGTCCCACTTGTAGAAAAGGCTCACACAACATAACTCACATAATGGAGCAATGCACAACACATGTTACACTAACTTCTGTAATTTTAAAATGTTTGTTGGCACTGGCATTTGCCTGGGAAGGCACCATAAGGCGTTAGTCGTCAGGGATGGTGAAGACTAAGGTTTAACTGTACAACAAGAATGTATGCCTGACAAAAAGCAATGCACCGTGGTGAAAAGATTTTAAAATATGGCCATAAGATCCTGCAACAACATCAAGTGTAGCTAGGGACCCTATGGGACAACCTCATAGGGGCAGTTGCTTACCTGCAACTGACAGTCTGCTGGGCCAGACAGAATGCAACTGAGCAACAAAAACAGTGTAATGAATTATGGTATTATAAGTTTACTTACATAAACCAAGTCTTTTATGACACGCTTGAGGTGTCTTAGTTTGTGCTTATACACCAGCTGCTCCTGAGCCTTGTGTCGGGCCAGTCGTTCTGCAATGGCAGGAGGGAGGGAGCTACCTCGTCCTCGTCCCTTATCATTGTATCCTTTGCTGCTTCCTGTAAGCATCAGTAACAATCCACTATTGTTCAATCTAACCACCATCATCAGTGATTCTTATCATTATTTTCTGGCAACTGCCACATGATTTTCATCACCTGAGGGAAACATTACTTTCTTACAAGTTTTGTACAGTAACTTCTCTGTGTACTGTACTGCACTATAATTACCAGCAAAATATGACAACCAAAACTTATGTACAATATCTACAACATACTGAGAAGAAACTTAAGCCATAATTTCCGTTACCACATACAACAAACTAACAAGTACTGTACAGTATATTATTATCATATACACCATCACTACCCTATCTCAATTTTCCAGTAGCTAATAAAATGTAGAAAAATAAGAAAACTATCAAGAGAGTGCCCAGTATAAATGGGTCCAACACTGATTCACTCATTTTAAATTCTTTGAAATTCTTACATCAAACTCATAGGGAAACCATGCATGCAATTATTTTTTTTCTTTCATAAATTTCATAAATACAGTACCTATGAGAGAATCCTTATATCAACTGTCTAGTTAAAAATATGTATAACTATTGTTATATGCAATTGTGTACAGTGGGCTCGCCTACTGCGCGTGAATCGCATTGTGCACGAGTGACCAAAGATGATAACCAAAAAGCTTGACTGGACGAGTTTACCTCACAAAACGCGAGGTAGAGGCAAGGAGTGGCTCAAAAATGCCATTTTCCATGAGTACGCGACCCCCACCCCCACACAACGCGCCAAGTGACCAAGAGGCTCATGGGGAAGATGCACAAAAGGAGTCTACGGTAAGATCTCGCCAATAACAACTTCGACAATAAAGTTTTCGGCAATAAGAGTAGGTTAGAATAGATACCCAGTTTTTATAATAATGACAGTTATTTTGCAAATACAGTACCAAGTTGTTATACTAGCAATACGTCCATAACAAGACAGGAAGTGAAACAGATAAGCAAGAAGAGATGAAGGAAATTGCCGAAAATGTGAGCAGTGGTGAGGAGGAGAGGGAGGATCCTCCCCTCACCACCTCCCCTGACTTGCCCGCCGTCATCCCCTCCACCTCCACTGCCCCACCTGACTCACCAGCCGCCTCCCCTTCCACCTCCACAGCCCCACCTGACTCACCTGCTTCACCTGGCATACCGGCAACCCCCACCATAATGACTGCTGCTGTATTCTGGAAGATATGTAACATTCGACAGGCCGTGAATTTCTTCATCAAAGCCTGGAATAATACAACACTGGCAACCGTTAAACAAGCATGGTGCAGCCGGGGTGGCAGCGGGGGCACTTTAAGTATGTTGCCGCGCCTCGGAACCCCTGTTATTTAAGTCCATCAGGCCTGTTGTCTACTGTTGTTAAGGTGACTGCCCATGTTTTTGTATTGTAGCTATATCTGTGGTACAATGTTTGAAAAATTTGACCTTTATTATGTCTCTAAGGGCCAAAAAATGTCCAAGTATGAGGGGGTACTGCTCATATGTTATTTTTCCCATAAGATTATGTATTCTCAGTGAGCAATTTCACACTGCACAAGGACCAGGACCACCCAATCTCTTGCACACTGTGCGAGCCCACTGTATATGTTATTTTCCACAACAAGCTTAGAAAACTTTCTCTGTCTCTTTCTTTGTAATTTCCACACCTTTCAACATGCATGAGTTTGTTTTTTCAATGGATTTTCTTCAGCTTTATGTCACTGACAAACAATTTGTAAATTCTTTGCTAGGTATCTTTCACATTCCTAATTACACTCATGTCCCTCCTATTACCATAATAAGAACATATCTGAAGAACTTTTGTTCCCTACTAACTCGAGTGTTACGATCTACTGTCCTTCTCAACCCCTAACTGCTGGGTGTCGGTATGGACCGAAGCAAAAGAGGTGGTGGAAGGCCGCCAGGTGTCAGCAGGAATCGCAACTGTTTCCCGGCACAGAGTAAAGTGGACACCACTTGATCTCATCACCACGAGCTAGAAAGAGACTCCCGTCAGTTGAGCCAACCATACCTCAGTCGCCTCTGTGACTCTGCCAGGTGTAAAACGATATTTTCTTAACCCTTCTCATTCGATTGCGTTCCCGCCTCACATGGACACCTCATCCATCCCTGCCAAGTCTCTCTCCAAGGATACTACAAAAGGACTCTGTGATAGTGCCATAGGGCATGCCTTGGATGCCACTGTGTCTGGTTTATCTAGTAATGGAGAAGTTATCACGTTGAGGGCGAAGTCAAAATCGGGGCTGCATGAACACATCCTACCACTCACACCAAAAATTACTCCTCTTCAACACGTCCTTACTCATCGACGCGAAGACCTACAGACCTGGGGATATTTTTCATTCGCAAGGATACTTTCATTCACAAGATGAGGAGTTGTTGAGTAATATGGTCTTTAATTTGTTTCCCTAACTGCTATAGTTTCTGAGATTTTAAGGTTTGAAAACAGGCTATTTTCAGAACGCCCGTAGAGATAGAACAACCACGCTATAAACACCATATGATTGGTACCATGTCTGAGGCAACCCCAAATTCTAAAATCCTTTCTCTTTTATTATTTCTGGTACCATAAACACAACTACCATGGATTCCATGAAATCTCCAACACTTTTCCAGCAAGTCCATTCAGGTTGTCACCAAGCACTATCATGTACAGTACAACATTCATTGTTCACTCCAGCCACAATATCCACAAGTTCATCCTTGACCTCCTCACTCAGTTCACACTGAGGAGCATATGCAGAGATCAGTCACAATGCTCCCAACTCCCATCTTCATAAGAATTATCCTCATATTCTATTTCTTCACATCAAGGACACCATCCACCAAATAACACTCTCACACCACTGATACTGTATATAAGTCATCACCACCATAAAAACTTATATCATTCCGTTATTCCCTTAATCATCCTTTGGTGATCCTCTCCCTCTAACTTCCTGCAAAGAGCATGCACCATAAATCAAATTACCAGAAGAGGTGTTAGCTGGTGAAGCCCTGCCTGGGACAGATAGAGTAGCAGCCACTGGGACAGTTGCTGCTTCTGTGGTGGCTGTTGATAGGATGCCGAGCATATTATCCTCCCTGTTACTCTGACCAACACCAACCTAAGTGAAGATCCATTCACATTACAAAGGAAACACAGTAAGGCCTCACTATATGTCAGTTTGGTAAGCGATAAATCAATAGAATGATGAACTAAAAATTATATCCAGTTTTGTGATAAAGGTGGGAATTTTCTCTTATATGATAAAAGCGGTGGTCATGTACAACAATTGCAAGAGTAATGTACATGGGACATTCCACACACGCCGACAGTTAGACGTTTGAGCTAAAATGGCTGCCCAGCGTTTACATTCACTGATATAATTTCCCTTTCATTCAACTTCATGCATACAAGGCCACTGAAATACCACTGCTATTGCCAAATAACAGTGCAAGTGCACAATGAAGAGTGCAGTGTGTGATGTTAAGTGGAATGACAACATTTTGTGTGTGAAATACTGAAAGTTATGACTTGGAAATCATGTTTGGCAAGGATGCTACCCATAGTGGAAAGTGTGGTGCTACCAAGGGTCCCAAGGGCAATCTTAAAAAGGTGAGGTTTTTGAGAGTTTAGGTTACCTGGTCCTTGGGCCTTTCCTTGTCCCCACTAAACCCATGTTATACTGACCTTGGTAAATGATAAACTGATATGCAGTGAGTTTTCACTTGACATAAGCCCATTGCATCCTGTGGCCTAACTGCACAGTACAGAGCTACTAACTTCTTTGTACAAAAAGATAGAATATGAAAAAAAAGCATGTAGACCAAAGAAGGATTGGTCTGTTAAGTATACTGCATATATCTAGAATGGTACACAATGTTAATATATAGAGGATGCAAAACAACTCAGAAAAATTAATGAAGAAGAGAGAATCAGGAGGAATGGCGCTCAAATAGCTCCAGTGAGGTTGTTTGCACAGAATTACTGTGTGGTTAAGAAGAAAGCATCTGGAGGAGTGCAGCTCAAATACTATGGTTCCAATGAGGTTGTTTGGAAAGAATTACTGTATGATATTAAAAAACTGCATGCTGCATTTAAGGATGTGATGAAAGATTATGACAGATTGGATTCAGAGGGATTCTGAAAAATTAGGCAGAGTACAGTGGAGAGGATGGGGGATGACAATTGCATGCAGAAAGTAAGAGGTATTAGTGTTGAGGGTAGGTTTGTGAAAGGCAGACTGAAAAAGACCTAGGATGAGGTCAAAGAGTGTTATCTCAGGGATGGGGGACTGAATATGGAGGCTGCCAGTAATCGAGCAGCATGGAGAGCTGCCATTAGGTGACGAAGGCCGATGCATGCAAGCATGTTGGAGCCTTTATAAACCAAATGAACGAAACAAGTACTGAGCACACAGTACATGTACATAGTAATAAAGGGGGGTTGTTTTAAGTACTGGTGGCAAATAATCCTAAAAGAGTAGCACGTGTATCGAGGTGAGGGAGAAGGTTTGCTGTTCCTATTGTTATTGTGATCCTACGCTCATCTGGATTTAAACTGGTGGACTGCAGGAAACTGGCCACTTCATCTGAGACTCCCATCACATACTGATGTTATGAAGGAGGATTGCATTTGGTCTGAATGTAAGGTTCATGAGTATGAGTTACTATGTTCTGATATCAGGTGCTGCATTACAGTCGGAATATAAGAGATCGTTTGTTGAGAGTTGTATTTGTGTTGGTAACTACCAGCAATGACGGAAAGGAGGGTGATGGCCAGATCACAATCTTGCTAGAGGCATTCGTGTCCCTCTAGGAAGGGCAATTTTTCATGGGACAAATGTCAGTGGGGATTCAAGATGTATGCTCTACGGTTGGGGGTTTTGGATGGCTTGGTGGTTGTATCTGTGTACATATTTGTAAACTGTAGTGTTGACGGTGGAAGAGGAACATTGTTGAGGCATTCTGTATAGTGTTGAGAAGTTGTCTGTTTTATATTTCTTTGTGGTGGTGGTGGATGGAGGGGGGAGGGGTTGCAACATAAAGTTACAAGGATGGGATGGACTGTTTCCCTCTCATATTCATGTGGTTCTTGACTGGGAGTGCTTTTGTTCATGGTGTAAGTGCTCTATATTTGTGGTCTTTGTACACAGCTATTATTATAGTCTCCATCATGTGCTGCAGACCATACTGTATTTGCCCAGTTTGTCTCTTCTTTCTTCCAAACACTTATCAAACTGGGTGCAATTCCATTATTTCTTCATCAGTTCACTTCAAACTTGACATGTGTTCTTTGCGCAAGTACAACAATATACTTTTTTTTTTTTTTTGTAAGGCCTAATAAAGAGTTTTATGAGGCCACAGGTCAACTGACATATACCTGTATATGTGAAATGAGGCAACATGAAACCACAAAGCTTATCAGTTTTGTGAGGAGGTCTGAAAGTTTATTTACTTTTTTATGTACCATCCTGAATTCCTTTTGGAATATTGACAATTTTTAATTCTTAAAACTTTGTTCTTTGTTTTTTTATAAGCTTTCTATTTTCATGGGTGTTTGGGCCTGCATAATTCACTGCCCAACCACAAATTTTGAATGGCCAACCTAGTTCAGCTGATTGCTAGCCAAGCTGCAGTCTCCCACAGAGTCCTTATGAAGTCTCCTGACTCTCAGGCCTCTTTTTAGAAACTCACCCTTTTCCTTGGAATGCTGACATGTGCACTCCCTTCCCTCTCCAAGCCTGTACAATGCTACACTCAGTTGCTATCAACAGTGTCAAGTTAAATGGGCCCTATATCTATATGTTCATCAATCAAGCCTTGAAGATGTTCAGCTCCACTTCACATATACTGTACTGCATCTTCAACCATGGGCACACACTACATTCAATACAGGTCTCAGTAAGTCATAAGAATCCTCATTGTACAGTATCTGAACAAAGAGACAGAAAAGCACGTAAATGCCTTCTCCAATTGTTTTCATTAAATTATTAAAGTCATTTCACTTACTGTACTCTATACCATATACACTGACCTTTATGATGCATGAATGACCTGTTTCTATCATTAACTGATTATGTTGCCATAAATCATATGCAGTAGGTATTACCTGTTTTGTTAACTACCAGTATATCATTTCTGACTTATCATTCAGCATACTTGTTGCATTATTTTATTGAAATACTTTACCTCATTAGTCATTTATATTGTTGTAGAACTCAGCCAGCCTAAAAGCGGTTCAGGTAATTTTGTAACACTACATACTGATCCCTCAGTACCCATGATTCTTGTACACTTACGGCTTCCAAACAAAAATAAGTGCTTCACGTGATTTGGCTGCTTTTGCAAAGCCTATGAGGTAGAGTTTGCTGACTATCAAATAAAAAACAAATAAATAAGAGGGAGTGAAATCTCTGTCATATGCATCGCATACACACAGCACACTAAACATACTTAAATATACTGCTCAGTAAAGCATTCACAGAATAAAACTTACTGTGTGTGTGGCTTCCAATACCCTTCCACCCCTGCCTCTTGCAGAGTCCATGCTGGGTCCAAGTAGGAGATTCTCTGCTGTGTTCCATACTGATGACATTCTGGAAATTACAAGGAGTCATAGTGAGCAACTCTACAACAACATTCAGTCGCTGCAGTGCCACTTCTGCAGATGAAGGCTCTGCAGTAGCTATATGAATTTATGTCACACTTCCTACAATGGTAAAATTGCAAATGTGCTCTGAGCACTGATGAATTCCTTAAGATGAAGTGGTACATTTGAGATACATAAGATTCGTTTATAAATGCTCAAACATACTTGCATGTATTGGCCTTGGTCACCTAACGGTGGCTCTCCACACTGTGCCATATGCACATTGCCCATGTACCCCTTCATATCCTTGAGCTGCTTCACCCACATGATCATTTATGTCCCCACCCAAAACTACAATTTCATCTTCCCCTATACCACCAACCACACATATCAGGCCATCCCTGAATCTATCTTTTTCTACATCATCCAGGCCAGCCTATGGAGCATACACCAATATAAGCAAAATCATGAGTTTACCAAAAAAAAATTTCATTGCTATAATTCTTTCACACACTTTCATTACATTCATGACACATTCCACCCACTTCTTGTCAACTAGCACACCCACACCACCATATCCACCTACACTTCCCTGCCAATATGACTTATACCTACAGTCCCATCTAACAATTGTTCTAGCTGACCCTCCCCTATACCCACTGTGTAATTTCATTCCTTCAGGCTTGCATTTTACATACTGCTGTTTTTTTGTCATAGTTGGTATATAAAAGGTCAAGACGAAACACAGGCCCCACCCACACAGCCTCCAGTCACCTTACCATGACAGCCACAAAGACATCCATCTAAGCATGCTTTGGCACTGCTACTGCCCCACCATCATACATTCAATGGTAGGGCAGCCTCCTGGGGTGCTACTCCCAGGTTTGAGTCCTTCCTGTTGAGTGGAAGTGACAGCCTGGGAACCACAATGCCCTGTTCCCTCTGGCACAGATATGAGTCTCAGCCCTATCCCAGCCCAAAGCCACGCAAATGGAACCCACCCCATGCCTCTTCTCATATCTGCAAAGTTGTCCAGTTGCATGTCCTTGCTGGTGTCAACCAGTGTCACAACAGGATACAATATGTGGTATGTAAAAGTGCATGTAGTGTGGTGTATAGCAGACAATTAGAGAAATATGTTTGGGACAGTAAGCTGGCCTATTCTCTGTGTTGGTGACAAAATGAAGAGGTCAGCAAATGGGGATGGTCAGGATAGTTCTGAGGGCTAATGAAACATAAGCTCCAGCTCTTCATATCACCAGTTTTCCCAATCTCCTTGGGAGTATCATCCTGATCGGCTGGTGCTACAGCCTATTATTACTACAGATTATTATATTACACCACAGAAGTACATACATACATCCACGCATGCATGAAATCATATGCACACATGCATGCGCACGCACGCACGCACACACACACACACACACACACACACACACACACACACACACACACACACACAATGCACGCAATCATACGCACGCACGCATGCATGCACACACACACACACACACACACACACACACACACACACACACACACACACACACACACACACACACAGTCAAGAACTAACTGGGTCAGAAGAGGCAAAGGCTATGTTAGGTCCTACTAGACTGGGTGTGATAACATTATAAGACTTGGAGCTTTCAAAAACAGACGTTCACCACAATCATATTTACTTATTACTCAGCATTTTACACAGGCTAATTATTTCAGAAGCTAAATGAATTACTGTAGTCTCCCAGAAGTGAGGATGAGATAAAGCAGTGGGGTTAAGAGGCATATGAATGAGAATTGTCTGACATAGAGAAAGGCAGCCTGATGGCAGAGGACAGGGTGACATGGGGGTGATTTTTTTTTTGTGGCCACCCATTCCAAGACTATGATGTCTAACAGTAGATGTAGCTAGATTTTTTTTCTTTTATTAACATTTAACCACAGGGGTGCAGGTCTCCTACAATTTCCTACTGAAATGGGTCCTCCACAGGTTATCTGCTGTTTTGTAGATTGCCACATATACGAGTACAAGGCAATCATAAAGTTTTACCTCCGAAGTGCATAAACACTGATTACCTATAGTATATCAAATGTAGCTTACCTTTTTCCAATGAAGTTATCTTTTAGAGCTTAGATTGTTGCAAATCTTTCCTATTTGTTTTGCTTTTGTTGCAATATTTATTTGCCTTACTGATGTTAAGTTAGGTTCATTACGTTACGTTTGAGGTGAGACTGAGTTTTCGCCTGATACGTACGGGGGGCTTCACCCCCCATTAAGTTGGGCATGGATAGGTTAGGGTTGGAAAAGTTAGGTTAGATCAGGTTGGCATGGTTAAGGTATGTTAAGTTAGATCATTAGGTTTACTGTACCTTTAATTGGCATAATTATGGTTTAAAAACTGAATACTCAGGACATGTGAGTAAGTCTGATGCACTGATGTGTCCAGTCAACAAGATCATCAGTAAACATTGCCACAGGTGTCCTGGCAGCTTCCTTATGTACAGTACAGTACTGTACACCAAAATCCATACATTTCATTTTTCATATGCCCTTTTTGGAATCTAAATCACCATGGCACTATTTGCATTGCATACTGTGCCAAAATTATTTACATGAATATTAAATGTGCTTGGAAAGAAAATTTCAACCAACTGCTGAATAAATAGTCTGACTGGAACAGTGAGTTTGGAGACAGCAGATCCTGTGTTTGGCCCTTGGCCTATGGTTAATACTGGTATTGCAGGCAAGGCAATTGAGAGAAAGCAGTCACTGAAGGCTGTGGGAGTGTCTGGGTTGACTGCTGTGATGCTGAAGGTCTCTGGAGATGTAGGAATTGGTTTCGTTACAGTACTGATTTAATAAATTCTATTATATCAGAACATGTTGTTCCACATGACTGGGTGAAGAGAGTGAATGATTTTACTGGGAAGGGTGACACCCTGGAAAAGGGAAATTATTAAGGCATAAGGCTCTTGGACCAAATAATGAGGTATCTGTAATGGAAATAGTCCTGGAAGGTGTGATAAAGGACAGTGTGAATAGTGATGAGATATAACACTGATGCATGCCAGGCAAATGGATCAGTGATTCAACATCGGTATTTATTGTCCAACAACTTCAAGAATACAGTATATATAGGTTAGGAAAGAAATGGGAATTTTATGGAGTTTATTTTGTTTTTGGTGATTTGGAGAAGGCTTTCGACAGAGTGCCCAGGAAGATGAAGTAGGCTATGAGAAAGCTTGGGATTGAGGAATGGCTGGTTAGAGAGGTTATGGCAATGTTTGTCAGGTGCTCACCTAAGTGAGAGTGAATGGAGGTTTGAGTGATGAGTTTTTCGAGAATGTTGGTGTGCATGAGGTGTTAACTTGAAACCCCTTATTACAGGTACTCATCCCCGCCCCAGAAGGGCTCAGGGACAGGTATTGTTTTCACTCAGTTTGTCTGTATGTCCGTCTGTTAACAACTTTACACGAAAACTACCAGTGCGATTTTGACTAAAAATTGTGGGGATGATGAGCTATGACCTTCTGATCACCTGACTGAATTTTGGGCCAAATTGGGCCAAGGCCCAAGCTGTAGGCCCAAAAAATGTAAAAAAAAAAAAATAAATAAATAAAAATAAAATGGGGAGGGTAAAAATTGTTTTTTTGCCATAACTCCTTTCAAATTCGTCATATTGACATGAAACCAAAACTTAAAGGTGCATCTTTCAAATCTGCATCCTATAACATGCCTCATTACATTAGTGGGGTCACACCCCTGTTAGCAGTAGGGGGGGCAGTTTCAGGTGAGTCGGGCCTAAAATTTCACACAGGCATACAATAATCAATTTTCACCTGCTTTACTCCAAATCTGATATGTGACATCTTTGACTAGATATCCTGTTGTGTTTATATGTCTGCACTAAAATGACTTCCACAGATGGGGTTGCTGTGCCTTGGCACCAATTTTTTGTTGTTTAGCACAGCACCTGAAGCACTCTCACTTGACTTCAGAATACCACCATGGGAGATGTTGTATGCTGAACGAGAGGGTAGCAGAAGAAAGATTTAGAAAGTGTAGAGATGGAGTGGGGTACAAGGGTTTGAGAGTAAACATGGGTAAAACGAAAGTGATATTAGGCAAGTGGTGGTACTGTCATTGCAGGAGTACAGCCATGCACAGTTTGACACAAGGGTGTGGGAAATAGGTCTATTTTGCGGAATGTTTGTTGATAAAGTGGTTGCATAAGAGATGTGTCTTTGTGGTACAAGAGGTAGGCTGCAAAATACTATAATGCTAATTCTGAGTGTGTGGTATGTAAAAGAAAGCATATAGAGGGAGAGAGGTGGGAAAGGAATAGTCTTGCTCGAGAGTCTCTTGAGTGTGAGGTGGAATTCTGTTACTTGGAGACATGATATGTGCTGAAGGGGGGGATGCAGCTAGCCTGGTAGCATGGGAACAGAGTGGCTGCAAGAGGCTTAGGAAGTTGTTGCTTCTCTTGACACTGAGAAGACTCTCCCTTTGTGCTATGGAGTCCTTGAATGCAACATGTATTTAGAGTGTAATGCTGTATGGTAGTGAGGCTTGGGCAGTAATCCAGTAAAGGAGGAGAATATTCATTGGCTCAAATATACAGAGATGAGACTGATCAGGTGGATGTGTAGTGTGTCCTTGAATGACAGACCTGGAGGTGGGGGGGGGGGGGCTGGATTGTGAATGAAGAGTTGAGAGGAAGGATGGGATCTGAATGTATTAGTGATGTGATGAGAAGGCGAGAAGTAGACTGAGTAGGGCTGCCATATCTGAACTGTCAAAATACTGGAAACCTCCACTGAAACCCATGCTCCCCTCGTCCCCCCAACACACATTTTGGGCCTCTGACGTTCAGAAACCTTAACATACAAACGCACGCACGCATGCACGCACGCACGCGCACACACACACACACACACACACACACACACACACACCAGTACTGCTGTACTGTATCACAATATTTAATCTTTTTACAATATAATGAAAAACAGGCAAAGTACAGAATTGGCTAGATTATGACTGAAAAATGCTAAAGTGCCTTAGGTGCAGGATAAGATCATAAGAATAACAAATGCTACAGTGTAAAAATGAAAACCAAGCCAATACCTGGGTGCAATTACTGTACCATGTATTTTATGGCTATAACAGCACTATGGAAGGAACAAAAAAAAAAAAAAAAAAAAGATCGTGGCTGAACAACAGGAAAAGGTGGGACATTTTAGCTACCTGCTAGCACTAAACCAGCCAAGTTGGCAACACATAACACCTGACAAAAACAATGAAGGCCTCTCTCTCTCTCTCTCGTCATTTGAATGTAATGGTATACTGTATCAACTTTTCGAGAAAAAGGGATGGAAGCTGAAAATCCGGACTTTTGGAGAATTTTTAAAATTCCTCCTGGACAAAGATTTTGACACCTAAATGCACGACACGTCTGGGAAAATCCGGATGTATGGCAACCGTAGGACTGATATGGCTTAGACATGCGGAGAGGATGGAGGATGACAACTGGGTGTGGAGGGTGAGATGTATGAACACCGAAGGTAGAACTATGAGAGGCAGACTGAAAAAGACCCTGAAATAGAAAAGCTGCTAGAAATTAAGCAGCATGGAAAGCCACCATTTGACAACCAAGGCTAGCACATGCAAACATGTTGGAGTCTGTATAATGAACTGAAACAAAACAAAATGAATATCAGGATTGTGAGTATACAGCTACAATCCCTATACTCTGGATGTAAAATTTTACTGGCTGTTCACACAGTATAAAGCAACTGTTTTCCCATTATTACTGCAAGTTCTTCATAATCAATTTACCATACATAGTTGTTAGATTTATTTTTTCTTGTGTGTTGCAACAAAGTCCTAAAACCCACCAAGGAGTCTATTAGCAATTAACTGAAGTTACTGTAATGTAATCTGAATTAGGTTGCAGTAACCCCAAGCTGGGTCAAATTAAGCCCTGGTTAGGTCTAGGTTTCGTTAGGGCAGGGGGTGTTTGGATGGGTTTCTTTATATCAGTGCCAAAACACAGAAGAATGGGCACATGAAAGAGGTTAGAAATTGGATAACATCATTAGAGGAAACAATAATCCTTCACTGGAAGTAGCCTAATTGCATTCCAAAAGAAAATCAGAAGCATATGGAAAATAATCATGAAAATAAGATGGTAAGGCATTTTTACTGCTTACAGTAATTCAAAAGGCTAGTTTACCAATTACAGTATTATTCATACCAGAGATGGCTGTTAAGCAATATATAGTACGTTACATTTCTGTCTATAATCACATATGATTCTTTTAATTTTTTTTTTTTTTTCCCCAACCATCTGAATTGGGGGAATAAAAACACATTAATCATCCAGAGAACCCCCGACAGCAGATACTAGCAGCCACAACAAAACCACTTTCAGCTACTTTATCTTTAATACTGCTATCTCCCAAGTATGGTAAATTATTACCTTTACATGGAAATCATCCTGGGAGAAACCAGGAGCCCTACATTATACTGCACTATGGTACCTAAAATTCTAAGCAAAATTTTTTCCAGAAACATTCTATGGAAATTAACAGCTTCCGAAATATTAATTACACTAGTATAATATACAGTAAAACCTCGATATAACGGACTTCAACAGACCAGAATTCACTTTAATCAGAATCGAGGAGCCGACCGGACTAAATTCTTGTATAGCGGAAAAAGTTAAAAAAAGCCACAAGTGGTCCTGACTGCTTGACCACTTCAGCTATGTTCACCACAATAAGGTCTATCTATCTATCTATCTATTGCCAGACGCCTCAATCCCGTTTGGGGTGGCCACAAACAAATCGCCTCCAAGTCGCCCTGTCCCCCGCCATTTCACTACCCTGCTCCCAACTCACACCCCCCTCTCTCATATACCTCTCCACCCCATCCCTCCATCTCATCCTCGGTCTCCCCCTCCCTCTTCCACCCTCCACCTCACTCACATACACTCTCTTCGTCAGTCTTTCACCCTCCATCCTCTCCACATGGCCAAACCACCTCAGTGTGTTCCTCACAACGCTTCCTATCACATCCACATCAACACCACAACGCTCCTTTATATCCTCATTCGTCAGCCTGTCTCTCCACGTGACTCCACAAGCTCCTCTTAAATAACTCATTTCCACTGCTCTCACTCTTGACTTGTGTCCTTCCAACAACATCCAAGCTTCACTTCCGTACGTTAGAGTTGGTATCACAATACTGTCATGTAGTAACTTTTTTACTTCCATGCTCACTTCCCTGTTTCTTATCACTGCTTTCAAGGAACCAGCAACCTTTCTTCCCTGCTGTACCCTTTCAAGCACTTCACCCTCCAAACCTCCATCCTTACTCATCACACTACCCAAATACTTAAACGTACTCACATTTTCCAATTCCTCACCATCCAACCTCGCTATACATTCACTGACTTCACCTCTCTCAAAGACCATCACTTTACTCTTCCCTACATTCACCTTTAGGTTCCGTTTACACACTCTCTCAAACTCATCCACCAAGCCTTGTAGCTCCCTTCATCTTCACTCAACAACACAGTATCATCTGCAAACAACAGTACAGGGAGTTTCCAAACACTATCCTCTCACCAGGGCCACTCCAACATCCACTACCCTACCTTGTACCTCTTTTATTACCCCATCCATGTACAGATTGAACAACCATGGAGACATGACACATCCCTGTTTCAAACCAACTTTCAAAGAGAAAAATTCACTTAGTTCACCATCCACACGCACTGCAGCTTAGCACCATCATACATACTCTTCACAGCATTCAACAACTTCCCATCTACTCCATATATTCTTAACACTTTCCACAATCCTTGTCTATGACCCCTGTCATATGCTTTCTCCAAATCCATGAAAGCCGCATACAACTTCTTTCCCTTCTCTAGAAACTTTTCCACTAAAGATCGAAGAATGAATATCTGATCTACACAACCTCTTCCCTTCCTAAAGCCTCCCTGTTCTTCTCCAACTAATTTCTCTGTTCTTTCTCTAACTCTGTCTATAAGTATCCTACCATACACTTTTCCTATTATACTAAGAAGACAAATGCCCCTATGATTACCACACACTTCTTTTTCCCCTTTTCCTTTGTACAAGGGAATAATTATACCTGACTTCCAATCCTCCGGGACTCTACCTTCCTCTCAGGCCAATCTGCACATCTTCCACATCCATTCTACTACTATCTCTCCCCCATGCTTCAGCATCTCACCACACACTCCATCAATTCCTGGGGCTTTCCCCGATTTAACTTTCTTCATTGCTTCCACAATCTCTATCCTACTGATTTCTACCTGTCTTCTCACCTCCCTCCTTCTCCCAGCCATTCCCCAGCCACTTATACTCGCATTACTTCCATCCTCTACGTTCAACAATTCCTTAAAGTGTTCTCTCCATCTGCTCACTTTTTCTCCCTTCTCCACTAGTAATCTACCATGTTTATCTTTCACTCCCCTGCTAACTTCACTTCCACCCTGTCTTACTCTTTTCACTTCTCTCCAGAACATTTTCTTACAGTCCCTCCACTTTACACTCAAATTCCTTCCAAATTCCTCATCCACTCTCTTCTTACTCTCTCTTACTAATCTTTTCACCTCTCTCTTCCTTTCCACATATAACTCTCTCTTCTGCCTCTCAACTTCTTCACGCCCCTATTTCTCATCCATTCATTGTATGCTTTCTTCTTTTGTGCCACAGCCTGTTTCATCTCTTCAGTCCACCACGCTGTTCCTTGCACCCCCTCCGTCTTCTCTTCCTTCCCACACACCACATCACATGCTGCACATATTTCTTCTGTAAATATCTTACACACACCTTCCACGTCTCCCATCTGCTCCAATTCATATTTGCCCAATCGTTCCTCCACTTCTCTCTTATACTCTGCCTTTTTCTCATCCTCTTGTAACCTTTCCACTCTCCTTGCAACTACTCCTTCCTCTCGTCTTTCCCTTCTTCTATTCCTCCATCTTACTTGCATCCTAATTCTGGCCACCACCAAGTAGTGGTCAGAAAGGCCACTCCCCCAACCTCTATAAACTCTTGCATCCAATATACATCTTCGCATCCTTTCATCCACACACACATAATCAATCATTGCCTTCCTTTCATTCAGTTCACCACCCACCCTTCTCATCACTTGCCATGTATACCTGTGGATCATTTTATGCCTGAAGAGGGTATTGGCTATTACCAACCCCCTCCCAGCACAGATGTCCACTAACGCACTCCCAATCTCATCTATCTCAGCAGGCACACCCCACTCACCAACTATTCCATCCACCTTCACATTACCAACTTTACCATTCATATCACCGATCAAAAACACTCTCTCATTCCTTCCAAACTTTTCCATGCACACTTCCACATTTGTCCAGAACTCTTCTCTCACTCTTCTAGCACGATCTTGCGTTGGCGCATACACACACACAATCGCCCACATTTGTATTCCAACTTTCAACTTTACCCACACAATCCTCGACCCAACTGATCCATACTGTCTTATGCTCTTCTTCCATCTTTTACTCACAACTATACACACTCCTTCCTTTGCCCTCTCATTCTCATCTACTCCTGCACATATACCCCATCCATACTCCCATTCTCTCACACTTTCTCCTCTCCATTTTGTTTCAGTTATTCCACATACATCCACTTTCGCATCCTCAAGCACCTGGACAATCTCTCTCTCTTTCACCTCATCATTCGCTCCTCTTACATTCCATGTACACATTACCAAGTCCTTTGTCCGGTCCTGGGTCGTCAACGTTTGGTCAGTCCTTGTCCGAGGCTTCTTGTTTGTTTTTTTAGTTAGTTGTTTTCCGGGGAGGGGCACTAACCCTCCGCCAACCCTTTTAGTCGCCTTTTACGACAAGCAGGGATACTGGGGGAGTATTCTTGAAAACCCCCCTACCCCCAGGGGGGCCACAATACTGTAAATAAAAGACATGTTTATCAGTGTCCAGTACAGTATTATTATATATATTATACCATTTGATTACTGAAGTGAATGTATACTACCATACAGTACTGCAATGGTAGTGAAAACAGTTTAAAAACCATTGGTGCAGTTTGGACTATGTCTGATATATCAGAAAAAGTGCAGGTTAGCAGGGCAAAATCCAGATGTCGCTTTTATCGGAATTTCGCTTTTTTCAGAATGGCTTGGGCCCCATTTAGTCCATTATAATGAGGTTTTACTTAGCTATGTACAAAAGGTTGGCATGGCACTCTCCATTTTTACCAGGAATGAAAAAGTTAAATCAATCTAATGCCACATTACCTAACCTCAGCCAAGCCATAAAACCTTATTATTGTCTGGGAGGGGTACTGGAAAATAGTGGCTGAATATATATTCCAAGGGAAATTAAAATGCTGTCTGTGGTATGTTTATAAAAGAGATGCTGCTTTGAATTACTGGCTCTGTAATGCAGACCTATTGGTCTATCTATCTATTGCCAGACACCACAATCCTGCAAAGGGTGGCCATCTGACACTGTGTTAGTTGTTTTACAGGGAGGGGCACCAACCCTCCACCAACCCACTTGTTGACATGCAGGGAGCACGTATGGTTTGGTTATATGGTTACCACCCAGCGTTGTAAATGGTTTCTTGGCTTACAGGAAACCATTTGGCTTGTCACTCAATGTAAAGCCACCTGTAAAGGAAAGAAAAGGAATAAGAAGTGACAGGAAAGATAGGAGAAATAGGAAGAGAGGAGGGCAGGCACAGAAAAAGAATGATAAAAGCTAAGGAAGTAGGCAGCACTACATCAAGTGAGTGGATGATACTTCCCAGAAAAAAAAAAAAAACAAAAAAAAAAAAGCTCTTCCAAATCATCCGTTCTCCCTGACTAACATCCAGGTAAATGTTACAGAACTGTAACACCAGATTCCTAAGAAATAATAGTGTGAATCAATTTGTTGCACAGACCTATGCTGACTTTGTTCTTTGATGTAACACCAGATTCCTAAGAAATAATAGTGTGAATCAATTTGTTGCACAGACCTATGCTGACTTTGTTCTTTGATGTTTCTTCCACAAATAAAAAATAAGCGAGATATTGTGGAGTCATTAATATGGTGTAAAGGCTTTATAAACATTAACCCCATGTTTTTTTTTCTTAATGGTGAAAATAAATACAAACAAATGAATTTCAAGCAATTTTAGGCATTAACCTACCCAATTATCACAACCTACGGTACGTACCCTAGATCCATGTCATTCAAAGCTGTCCAAGACAAATTTCCAATCTTACTCTAAGGTGTTCATGGAGATCATCTTGATTCCGATTTCAAATTTGAAAACATGTGACAAACCCACTTCCAGCTCTATGACTGGCTGAATCAGTACCACAATGGACCAGCATAAACAAAAACATACCGGTACTGCCTATGACTATAATGCAACACCAAGAAGAAAAAACACATCACTTATAATGGACGAAACTTACGCAATCCACCAACACAGGCACACATTAGAGACCCAACAATATCTTACACAGTTTTAACTTGTGACAGAAACATCACTGAAGAAAGCTGACTTAGAACTGTGCAACAAAATGAATCATATGGCATTATTTTTTGGGAATTTGGTGATTTGGTTTCACATACATTATCCAATATCTGCACCTCTCTTATCATATATGTTAAACTCTGCACCTACCAACATTATCTTCGATCTAGCCAACCCATTCACCAAAATTAGCTCACAGTTTTATCATTTCTTCTGCTTCAAGTTAACATTATGGAACCTCACCTTATTGAATACTTGGTAATGAGATAATAAGGTTATATGCTGATACTCGTCAGCGACGCACGAATTTCCTCAAGCATATGACAGAAATATGGTAATCGTCGAGGCATCTGTCCTGGGGTTCACATGAAGGCTTTTCTACAGGTATTCTGGCATGTGAATCTGTCCATTGAACAGCACAAAACTGATGAATTTTGAATTTCCTGGTACTGGTCTTCTACTTGGATTTCAAAGACGAGATGCTTAGAATGATGGCCGAGGAAAATCTCCTAGTACTACGAATAATGTGATGTGATGTCGAGGTGTTCCCTTACCTCTCAGTTGTTTACACCGGCTGCGAGATCATTCGGTATTGCTGACGATTCGGCTTTCCCCGTTAAAAGAGGGTTCGGTTCGGTTCTCCATTTGAACCTTTTTCAATGGTCTCTCCTCATGCTCATGGTAATCATTGTGACTGAGTTTTGTTTGACTTTCTCCACCTCTTTTTCTCGAAGGCCACCGACTGTTGGTCCCTTGGTTTTTCTTTGCCAATATTTTTCAATCTGTGGTGTAGCCTACTTGGCAGTGCGGTTTACGATAAACCGAAGATTCTGCAGGTTTTATTAAGCAAGACATTTTGTAAATAAAACATCCTTTTACAGTGCTCTGACTTCTCATAATGTAGCAGAAAAGGAAGGGTTACTTTTCGTCGGTGTAGCAATCGAGAGGTTCATTTTCCTCTATCATTTTACACACGTAGAATGAATACAAAATTCCAATTATGTGGAGTCGACGTGGAGGATCTGGAACACTGCACAGTTCCAATATTTCGGGAACTCTCTCAACCATTTTATTAGTACTGAAGCAGGGTTACAGTGATGATGATGATGATGATGATGATGATCTATCTATCTATCTATATACCTAGGCTGCTTCCCCCAAGGAAAGGGAGGTAGCCGAGACAGGACGACACCTTCCCCATTTACTCATCCATTCAAACACATTCATTCGCATCTTAGCCCCAAAGGGGAGAACGGACAGATCTTCACCGCACCACACCGCACAAGGGTCAACTGCGCAATGCAATCAGTGACATCCACAGCAGGGCCCGACAGCAGAACTGGTTTATCCCTGCCACGTCATAACAAACCCGTCCCCTTACCCGCACCTGACCTGACTAGCTGATCAGACCAAATGCGGGAGAATATCCCCTCAGGGCTGCGTCATCACTTATTCATTCACAATTTCTCTCCATTTATTTCTGTCACGCACAGCCACTCTTCCTTGGTCAACAGACATCCCTCTCGCATCCAGCGCTCTCTTCACACTGTCCATCCATCCTATTCGTGGTCTTCCTCTCAGCCTTACACCTCTCACATCAGATCTAGTTATCTTTTTCACCAATCGCTCATTATCCATTCTCTCCATATGCCCAAACCATCGCAACACCCTCTGCTCAACTCTACCAGCCATCTCCCGAACAACTCCAGTTCTCCTTCGCACTTCATCATTTTGCACCCGATCCATACGCATCACTCCACACATACTCCTCAGACACCTCATCTCCATTACATTCAAACTTTTCCTCTCTGCTACACCCATATTCCATGTTTCAGCCCCATATAACGCAGTTGGTACCACAACACCCTCATACAGCCTTCTCTTTACATCCATTCTAAGCGAACGACATTTAAACACTTTTTTCATTCCTCCCAGCACCTTTCCTACTTCATTTATTCTAAACTTCACTTTTGCATCTATTCTTCCATCCACAGCAACATGTGACCCTAGATATTTAAAACCAGAAAAAAAGCAGTATACATGTAGCAGGAAATTCACACCATATAGCCACTTAGGCTACATTGCCCGTGAGGAGTGTGATTGTTGCGTGGGGGAGGGGGGCGCAGAAAAATACAATCATCCACGAAAGTCCCGTCGTCCCCCTGCATTTTTTTTTTTTTCCGGATTTTAAAAATCCGAGTTTATCTGCAGCAACCGACACTGATGATGCTAATACAGTGCCGAATAAAACCGTCAGTGCCACTTGCTGCGGAGTTACCACACTGATTTTCAAAGTAGAAAGAGAGAGAGAGAACACTCTCAGCTCGGTTGATGGCCAAGCGTAGTAAGGCTGATGGGTTGTTCCGGCTAAAGACCAAGGAGAGTCATTTCTACCTAATACTTATGGCTTATCGAATTTCACCAGATAGTAATCAAACTATGATTTAATCCCCAAGCTAGGCAACTATGGCCATATAGCCCTGCTAGGTTACAGGAGCGCGCTACCACTCCCGGCACGGCAGTTCCGGGCGAGGCTCGAACTCGCAATCCACCGATCACGACTCCGATGCCCTGCCACTGAGCCACCGTGCCCTCAATCAAGCTATGAGAGAAGTCAAGTCAGATAAAAACAGACCGACTAGATGAGTACACTACCACCATCCCCCCCCCCCCGTCAGCTACCAACAATGACAACCCCTTCATCTTGAGGACACTGTTTTTATATTCTAACTAACACCAGGCAATTTTATTTACCTTGGAGAGCCCCGTATGGTTGAAGGGAAACACAACTTGACTAGAAATGGAATAGTGCGATTATCAGCTGTGTGTCTTTAGCTGATCTGATCAACTTCATCAGTGCAATGGAGTGTATTATATTCTATTCTTCATATCTCCAGACGATTTTATCCAAATTAGGAGATGCCTTCCTAACTGGAGGGTTACATAAAGTCTTATTTAACCTTTCACTACTACAGGTGTTAGAGAGGAGTGCCTTCACGCGGCGGCACTGGCATGTCTGGGTGGTTCCAGTGCGGGTTATGCAAACGTACCTCAGCATCCTCCCTTTACCCTGAAAACGGGCTGGCGAACTACGGCAGGGCAGCCTTAGCCTATAGTCTGCTGGGTTCACATTTACGATGAACCTGGGGTAACAACAAACAACAACAACAACTATTACTACTACTTACTACTACTACTACTACTACTAGAAATCCTTGAGTAAAAATCGTCTAATGGTAGGGAGCCTGAACTAAAAAATAATGTCACTGGATTGAAGGGGTCGTTAAAAATTCATATAGATTTTACAAAATCAAACTCCTGTTTAAAATCTACAGATAATCGAGTGGTAGAAGAATGAAGTAAGACAAAGATGGAAGGAAAATCCTCCTGAATCAAACAACAGGCACTGGACATGAACGATTTTTCATAATGATAGTATAAAGAACGATCGAGTTTATCGTGGCTAACGAGTTGTAATCTACGGAGTTATAAGTCTGATTATTCATGTATGGTATTGTTCTCTTGCGCTTTTGCGTTCATATGCTCTTGATGCATATCTGGGACCATTTGCTAGTTTCAGAGGCGCGAACAATTCGGATTCACGCCCAAGAAGTCAACAATTGACCAGATTCTAGCACTTCGAGTTGTCGTGGAACGCTGTCCTGAGTTTTAGCAAAGACTGCTTGCACCTTACATTATGTCGGTCTCAAGAAGGCGTTTGATTCAGTAAAATGAGTGGCACTATGGGAACCCTTGCAACTCCCAGGGCCCCCGCAGTAATTATCTGGTAGGCTGCCGGCCTGTATTCAGACACAGACTGCTGTCAAGTATGGGCGAGATGGGTCCGGGTGCATCTGATTTTTTTTTTCCGGTAAGTTCTGGAGTAAGACGGATGTGTCCTTGCCCCCACACTTTTCAGCATGTGCATGGGCTGGGTGCTGGGTCAGGCTGAGTCGGCGTCACTATAGGGTATCAATTGGCAGTTTTAAGGTTACTGACTTTGACTTTGCTGATCATGCAGTTATCCTTCCGGAGTCACTGAAGGCATTTCTGGGTGCTCCCGATTCAACAATAACGCAAAACCATTGGGATTAAAGGTTTCTTGGGCCAAAATCAAGGCCCAGGTATTCAGCGGTTTGTTGTATGATGCAGTACGGTCTGTTCATGCACATGATGGTGACAAGGAGGTCTTGGAAACGTTCATAAATCTTGGTAGTGTGACCCATAACAACGGCAGGTCAGATGATGAAAGCTCTTGTCGCACTGGTCTGACTTACGATGTTATAGATTCACCTCGTAAATTTGGCATTGTCAGTATTCTAGTAAGAGGACGAAAGTCCACATCTTCAAGGCGCTAGTGCACCCGCTTTTCCATTAAAGCTGAGAGACATGGATACTAAACAGTGCCTTGGAGCGACCACTTTATTCGTTTGGTACTAATGCCATCATAGGATCATGGAGTATCGCTGGTACGACCAAGTGCGTAACAAGCGATTAAATCCGTGTAAGTGACGTGAGGCCTACTACCCATATTGTACAAGAACCTCAGCTCCAGTTACATTGACAAATCGCTCATCTGCCTGAGGTTGACCATGCTCATAGGGTGATATCTGAAGAGTCAGTCCGGGTTGAAGGAGACGTGAGCGAAGGTTTTAGGAAGACGATTGTTCCTGTCAGGAGATACAGTGGAGGGGCAATAGTTGCTGTCAGTAGGCAAGCAAGGAGGAATCTCTTGAGTGAGTGAGCGAATGAAATCCAAGTGAAAGATAGCAAAGATCATATGGCACTTTGTCATGACCTGAAGGTATAGGAAGGAGTAGGGAGGACACGGCAAAAGATGACGGCAATGGAAGGTCCTTAAATATTCCTTGAAATCAAATATCTAACCTGACAGAAATTGAACGAAATAAAAGCTGGAAGAAAAACGGAAATGTCAAGAAAAGAGGATGGACAGAAGAAAGGAAGAAGACAGCAAGGAGAGAAAAACTGGAGACAAAAAGCCCCTTTTAGTCGCCTCTTACGACAAGCAGGGATACTGGGAAAGTATTCTTTCCCCCCCTTCCCAGGGGGAGCCGATCTCATGAATCGAGTCGGAGGATGAGTGAGCGTGTACGTCCTGCGGCGCTCTCATCAGTGGGGTGTGCGTGTGTGTGTGTGTGTGTGTGTGTGTGTGTGTGTGTGTGTGTGTGTGTGTGTGTGTGTGTGTGTGTGTGTGTGTGTGTGTGTGTGTGTGTGTGTGTGTGTGTGTGTGTGTGTGTGTGTGTGTGTGTGTGTTTTATATACAGGGTGATTCACTACCCTGTCCCAGGAATAACATCATTGTTTTCGTTATTAATGGAGCGAAATAAGTGAAATAGCATACTTACTTTGTTATAATTCAGCCACACTTACGCTAAATCATTGAAGAGGATAGAATGATGTTTAAACTTAACTGCATCCAGTGTTTTAATCTGACGAAGTTTCGGTGCAACTTATGCAATAAGATGGTGCATTTTCCCTAAAATATTACTTTCCTTCAGCTAATGAAGTGTGCGAGGCTTGTTTTTAAATTATTTTTTACTTAAGGTGGCACCACAACCAGGAAAAAAAAGCTTATAGTTAAATAGGGAACATTAAAATATCCGATCAGTTACCGAACACGGCACGGTCACTGGATCAGTGCGGCTGACCAACTGATACCCAATCAGCACCACACTGGTGGAAAAGCTGTATTTATCTTGTGGCATATGTCTCTAAATTCAGATGTCGGGGAATTTCTCAAATGCAACATATGGCTGACGTAAACTGAAGTTGTAAGAATGGAATTTCATTTAAATCCGTTCAACGATAACAGATATACTGGCATTATTCTGGGGGCTGAATGGTAAATTATCATACAGACAGGTAGATATGGATAAGCAGATAGATAGGTATAGATATATAGGTATATAAAAGCTGAGGTGATGAGGACTGCATTTCAGTAATTGATTGCAACTGCATAATGAGCTAATCCTAGAAAGGAAAAGCTCATTGCAACCCATCCACAGCTTTATCCGACACTGAATAAGGGACTTCATACACCTGGACCTGCCTGAGCGAGGTAGTGATACCGGTAAACATTATTATTCAATCCTTAACTCCATCAAGCTGGGTGATTTTCTAACTGGTTTATTTTTGATGATATGAAAAGATTTGTTTTAACTTTGAAAAGATCTGTCGTACTGGATGGATTTATTAAAGATATATCTAATTCCTCTAATCCTCACCTCAGCCATATGAAATTGTCTGAAAATAAGAAGAATATTACAAAGTATGTAGCCTGATTCAACACCGTCATCTTCAAGAGCGCAATGATGTATTTTCTCTTTTCTTCTGGCTACCAAAAAGACGGTGTGATGCAATTTACAGGAGACCTTTTGTGTTGAACGCTAGAGTGAATCCCGATACTCATTTACCCCTCCGACAACCTCTCCTTAACTTTTTATAAGAAACCTTTGTAGCTAGAATGAACTACACCACATCACACTGAAGGAATAAGCCCCCCCAGGCCTGTAACGTATTTTGTTGTTTCATTCTTGCTGTCTTCAATAATTCTATAATTTTAAACAGACTGTCTAAATGAAAGGGTTAACGAATGCTTTCCCTAACCCTTCGAACTCGGCAAGTTACTCCAGCAAAAACAACAATAATAATAATAATAGCCTAATAATCGAAACGAAGTAAATGGCATGACTGTTCGAAGTTTATTTTGTGTTTGGGCCGTGACGGATCCTGTGTCTGTAATACTGTAGTTCTAGATTTGATTGTGATAATAAGAGCCACATTTACAGAAAAATCTTTATTAAATACTACAAAAAATCCTATATTACAGGTTCAGAACGTGTTTTTACGACATAACCAAGCTCAGCCATTTAAGTACAGTATTCGTGGTTGTCACACACACACACACACACACACACACACACACACACACACACACTCTCTCTCTCTCTCTCTCTCTCTGTGGCTGAAATTACTGCTTCGGGTATACAGTAGAGACCATTTATGCAGCAGATACATTACGCCTATTGAATTATCATCTAAAAACAAAGCTATATGCGAAACAGTCCGCATTATAGCTTATCCTTCTTCTCTTACCATTCAGTCCGTCTAATAAATGAAAAAGCCAATTAAAAAAAAAGTACAGTAATACCAGTATTATGGCCTACTGTTAAAAAAGATCTTAAGGAACTATCTGATACAACTTAAAATAGCAATTCCTTCAAACTTTCTTGATTACGTACTGGAACCAACGCTGTGCTCCATCCAACAATGCCCTGAGAAGCCTAAAAACAAAAATCATCTTGAAGTAAAGTTAAGGCAAAAAATACACGCAAAAAATACACGCCCCCCTCCCCGACTCCTCACAGAAAACGAGCAAAACAAAACATGGGAGGGGTACCTAGTGAAAATACCCCCCCCCCCCTTTTCCCAAAACAATAATTATACATCAGTTACCACGTGCCCATCTCTTTAGCGGGTGTGTGTGTGTTTGACAGTGTATATAATTCATTCACTTTATCCTGGCAGAGATATTCGTTCTTTTTCTGACTATTTCCCATGGCTCAACGTCAGAATAAGATAATACTAGCAGAGTACATCTTCAATCTCTCGTGCACAGTCGGTCTCACTCGCAGCGCGGAAAAAAAGAGCAAAACTGTGCGTCTTCATTCCACAGCAGGTCGGTCCATAACACCTACAGAGTCACAGCAAATCTGAATAATATCATAGCTGGCTTTAGAACAATTTCCAGAACAACACAAAGTTATCCCCCAAACTCTTCTCTGCAACATCTACGGACGCTCCCGATTGCTAGGAAACGCTTACTTTTATAACTTTCTCCTCCTCCTCCTACTCCATCTCTCATCACCATTACATCCCAGGAAAAGTCCGTACCTTGGCCTCTCTGGAGTTGAAAAAAAAAAGAAAAAAAGTCAGAACTCCGTTCCGCAATTTTCTATGACAAAAGTGCTTGGAACGGAGAATTTATGAGCAAAACAGCCTTTTTCATTATTTCGTGTAGTTGAAGAATCTTTAGAAACGATCTAGACCTATATCAGAACGTACACAATGGGTTTGAATTTGGGAGTCGGTATGGGCATCGAATCTTCACTATAATTGTGTGTGTGTGTGTGTGTGTGTGTGTGTGTGTGTGTGTGTGTGTGTGTGTGTGTGTGTGTGTGTGTGTGTGTGTGTGTGTGTGTGTGTGTGTGTGTGTGTGTGTGTGTGTGTGTGTGTGATAAATTCCATATGATAAAAAAAGACAAACAAACATCAGTTACTCAAGAGTCCCTTTTTCTCCAATAAGGGTGGCAAAAATGAAATTGGCATGATTATGAAAGGAATTTGATATTGCTGGAGCAGATATTAATCCATACAAAAATTGACGAACCAGGAGCAACAGTTAACAGAAAAATGGTTAAATAATGAACGAAATATGATGTAAGAACTAACAGCTTCACCTCTATACTGATATTAAAATTATTTGTAGAATTATAAGACCAACAAGAACAAAAATGAAAGAAACAACAGCTATAATGCCTTGATCACCATAAAATTGTCCAAGGACAATAACTAATAAAGACAAACTTCTCACAGCCATTGCCTAAAAGAAGACGAGTTTTCTTGTGCATGTCATCCGGTGTACAACTCCACCAAGTTGATGGCTCTAATCCATCATGGAAATTTAGGTGACATCCAGAATATTCGGAAATATCCCATTTTTTTTTAAACCCCAGGCGATCTCAGGGAAATTATCAGCCGATTGAAATCATACTCCTTTCCACATTGCGTCCGCCTTTAGGCCATACTGTAGTAAAATTTCAGCTTCCAAGCTTCAGTGGTTCTTGAGATACCGTGGCTGACTCACTTTTCTGTGTTCCAGATAATATCCGGAGATGCGCTTGGTGCACTGCCACCATATTTGGCCAAAAGAAGCGGACAGCCGTCCGACAAGCTGACCAACTTTGAAGGTTCTGGGCCATATCACCTTTGAAATATCGCATTTTTTAAATAAGTAAGAACTAATAATATTGGGGGGAAAAGGGAAAATTTCCCAGAGGAATGTGGGAAGTTTTAATTAAAAAAAAAAAAAAAAGTTTGTTCCAGTCGAGTCACAACCAAAAGAAAACAATAATAACTGGCAACTAGAGGACAGGTCTCTTGAACACATACATTACCACCAACGTATGTCTCAGCATTATCCTTCTCTAAGTGTTCTATCATTAAACAGGGATTTAAAAACAGGAAGGAGATGAAGGCACCAATGCAAAAACAATACAAAAATAAGTAATGGTAACAAATAGGTAGTGCAACGTAAGAATACTACAAACAGCCATATGCTGCTAAGACACCTCTACTTTCTGATTCAGACAATGATAGATATAGCCTTAAAGGTAAAGAACTTAGAACGATAAATGTAGAGGCACATCAAAGAAGACTAAAATAGAAAGGAATCATGCCTGTGATTTACAAAATATCCAACGCATGGAAACACTGCAAGAACGCATTCTTCTCCCTATCACTAAACCGTTACAGGCAGCTTCACTCCATGACAGGGGTTTCCAACCCTTTTCAGGCCATTCCCCAGTTCTGTCGGGAAGTCTGCTATTACGTCAGCGCCACCACTCACTCTCCTACACACCCAGGATATATAATTTAATCACGATAAACTATTTACGAAAAAAGACACTATGATTTGATGATAAAGGTGAAATAAAGCCATAAGAATTTTAGCCCAACAATCCTAAGGGTCACCTGGTATAACAAAAGAAAATCAGAGGTAAACAAAATTATATACTTAGCCCTGTGCCTTGAATCCCCATGAAATCGAAATTCCGAAATTCTCCCCAACAGCGAAGTTTTTCCTCTTTGTTGGGGACACCTAATCTACTGTAAAATAATACGTTAAAGTAAGGAGTAACTTGTCCCTAAATACCCTAAATGTCCTTCAGTTCCAATTATCACTACCACGGGGGCAAAGTTCAATACCGTTTTTATACTTAAGTCATTTATATACAAAATATTCTCCCATTTAAAACAATACAAATACTTATATAATAGGCCTACGTAAAAATAAATTCCTTAAAAAAGAGAATGGCAGTGTTGAGGTAATAATTTGATCAATTGGGTAATTTTTTTGTCCTCAGCTTTTAGATCTGGGTCGCTTTTCATACTATATGCGATAATGGCCCCTATATTCGTTGGTCAAGAAAGCTCATTAACACCTTTTCCTAAGAGATTTATTTTGCTTATTACGCCCTACTGCCCGATTCTGTGTAAAATAAACCCTTCCAGTAGCACCATACTCTGCATAGACAACGTACAAAAGGATATCAACCAGCTATATATAAAAATACAGTAAATAACTGAGAAAGAGGTGTTAGGGGGCTTCTTTCCCGATGAGAATACGAGCCAGTAACAACACAGCTGAAGGAACGTCACCTGTAACAATAAACACTGAAAAGAAAAATGAATAAATAAATAAGCACCCATATACTGTGTAGCTGTCACCAACGCGCCTTATATCCAGCATCACAACAATGACGGGCAAATCCTAGGTGGCATCGAAGGTTTCGTAGCAACTCGTCCTTGAAGATATAATTTGCACATTACGCCTTCCCATTCGAGCGAGCAAGCGATGATTGCTCTGTTAATGTTGGAATCAGCAGCCCGGCCCGACCCGATCGTTACGCTAAGCAGATGCTAATAATTTTATTCCTATATGTAACAGAGTAGAAATTCTTTCTACGTGTAATACATTCATTCAATAAATTTTTTCATCAACTAAAAACTCACCCATCAAGGCATAGGAACTTCTTGGTATCTCAGGTTTTTCAAGGGAGTGTTCAGTTCTAATCGGTGAACGTTTCAATTAAGAAATCAAATTTTTAAAAATCCGTCGTATCACTGTGTTTTTTGGCATCAGCTCTATCAATTAAATATCGGAGATTCCGCCTATAACGTTACATTAACGTTTTTGTTAGAGTCTGGGGAGGCGATGGCTCAATAGGAGGGAGGTGGCCTGCGGTCCTACCGGACCCAGGTTCAAATCCTCGCTGGGGTAGGGAACAGTTTAAGGATTTGAATTTCATAAAAAGCAGACTTTACCGATCTACCAGAAGACCCGCTGACATGTCGTAAAAATACCCCCGCTAATACCAATACACCAGTCCTGTATGAGAAGCCCTAGCATGTATTCAATATGGACGGTGTGTGTTAGCGCCGAAGTGGTGACATGTAGAGGTGTATGATACGTAGGAGGACTACTGGGCCTTGTGAGCAGGCTGTGAAGCCTATGCCCAGAGTCGAGCACATAAAAAAAAAAAAAAAAAATTATGATTACATGGCGCTCGCTCGCTCGTCACGCGCTCACAAAGTGCGCATTACTGGTGTACCCTTGATACCGCAATAATATCGTTATAGTTTGCATCAATAATATACAGGGGGGGACACAGAGGTAATAAAGGAGAATAAATCGCTTACGAAAATGTGCTACGAAATCTCCAAAGCAACACAAGAATGCAACCCTGAAAATTCGACCATATTCGTTTCTCCAATCCGGTGACGTAGAGTTGATTTATACTACCATCAATTTTGTTCAATTTAGTAAAGCTCGCTTGTACTGAAGAGGTTAATTAAAGTTGCTGACATATTTTAGTTCTCTCCAATTCCAAAAGCTGATCCTGTGCTAAATATTATAGTTTGAAGGTAGCGAGAACTGCTTAAAACGTAACGCCGTCGGAGTGAAGTACTTAGCGACCATTTAATCACTTCTTCCTCCTAGTACATCTCATCACACACACACACACACACACACACACACAGTACACTAATTCTCCTCTTAACTCCGTCCACACAACCAAGCCGGTGACAGCTCTTGTACTGACGAGATAATTCGAAGGGCGATCCATATAAAACGCCCCACTTCCCATTCACCGGGCGATTTCTCGTGTGTTGTGGGGGCGGCTGGTTTATCAGTATCTACCCTGCATCCTTCATTTCCTGTATCTACCCCGCAATGTTTATGTTTTTCCTACTCCCACTGCCACATCCAAGCTAGCCTAGGGAGCAGTCCCCGCAACATACAAGATCCTGACATGTATTGCTAGGAGCCGTCCCCGCAACACACAGGATAGTGACACGTATTTCTAGTGGAGCGCCATTTAAGGACCATCCTGTATTCGGTGAGGTAATATGGCCGAGTTACGTGTCAAAAAATCGGGTGGATTCTTGAAAATATTTACGAGTGATGTCTTACCTATGATTAATTTCAGCAGGAATGACAAATATAGGAGCATACAGGCTTCCTATGTCTCTTGTTTCTGTAAACAACAAAAGGGAAAATAAGACAAGAAAGAAAATAAATTAAACTAGAATGGCACTCAATAGTGCGCATACCTCCGCCAAGGCCCAACATGCAGTTCCTTTTAATTCGATCAGGTCTAATCCAATACAGTATCAAACTCATAACCCTAAAAGTTGTAACACCATAATTTTAAACCACCCATAACTCTTTATAAAAAAAAGACTACCCCCCTATAAAAGCATATTTAAATCCGCTACATCCGGAATTTTATATGGATCCGTGCCAAACTGTACACATTCGTAGATACCAACATCCTAAATATGAGTGCCTTTTTTTCAAGATCCATGCAATATTCACTGAAAATTTTACGCAAATGAAAAACGCCCGATCTCGCAATGTTAAAGACAGTGAAAAAAAAAAAATCTGGATCCGCACCTATCTGGATCCGAACCAAAATTTAATGGAGTCTACTTTGGGACAAGGCCCATTCTTCTACCAAGTTTGGTGGAAATCCGTCCAGTAGTTTTTGTGTAATCTTGCTCACATACCAACCAACCAACAAACGGACAGGGGTGAAAACATAATCTCCTTGGTGGAGGTAATGAAAGAAATAAAAATAAAAATAAAGTTTCAAGAGGAAAATTATTGTAGGTTACATTCATTTTAAGTTAAAAGAGAATAATAATCGTAAATTATATTCGTTTTAAGTTACTCGAAAAAATATCTTTGGTTATATTCAAGTTACAAGAGAAAAATTATTGCAAGTACTATTCGTTTTTAATTTACATGAGAAAAATTATCGTAATATTCGTTCTAAATTACGAGAAAAATTATCGTACGTTATATTCGTTTTCTACTGGAACAACTACGAAGGAGGAGTGCAGATTCTTCATTTTTCTCCAGCTCTACCAGGAAATAAAAAAAAAATTACATTACGACATGGCATCGATCATAAATATTTTTCAGAACATCACACCATATTTACATTTTCTTGATTCTTCCGGCACGTAACATATATGGCGATCATCCCTTGCACTAACGACGACGTCTTATACTGTATTTAATTCCTGTTACCTCTACATGACTTTATTCAAGCTGGGAAGGACCTCGTACTGAAAGGGATAATGATGGCTACACTAACTCTAGTTCGAAAGTCTCCATTAAGCTTGGAGAAAATAAAAAGGAACTGATGTGGAGGTAACGGTAATACAAAAGTCGTCATAGTACTGAAGGGGTTGAGGTAAATAATAATAATAATAATCCTGCTATCATCTGGTGAGATTAATCTGATGTAAAAAAAAAATTAAATAAACTGCCATTGACATGCTGTGTTTGAAGTGTGGTCTTCAAGCACAGCATTTATGAAAATTATCTTATCTCTAATGAACATGGAAGTTAATAATAACATGGCGTACTATATACAAGTCACCGATGTTCTGCAGCAGGGCTATTCAACTGGTGGCCCGCGGACTATTTCGGGTCCTTGAGTCGTTTTTGTTTGGCTCTTTGACCGACTCAGAAGAACGAAAATAAAAACTAAACAAGCATAAAACAGAGAGTTTTGCGGTTTTCTTTCTATTTATGTATTTAGCGGAAAACGTATACACAAATAATATGCGAATTTCTCGTTTCTCTCTATGTACAAATGTTCAGAGAGGGGGAAAAAATACAGGTAAAACCATGTATGGCCCTTTTGTTAATCTGAGTTTCATAACTCGGCCCTACTTCTTGAGCAGCTGAACAGCCCTGTTCTACAGTTAGGTATCACTGCAGTCTGCCTTTAACTCCTTAAGCTGATGACGAACTTCCTTTATTTCTGCTGTATCAAGAAGGTTTTCTCCTGCTATGGAGAGACGACTGGTACTGATGAGATGTGGAACGAACTCCAGTAATGTCTGTTACAACGAGAAGTCTCCTAAGGTAAAACTGGAAATAACAAGAATATGAAAAAATCGTCATCAGTGAAGGTTTTATATATATATATATATATATATATATATATATATATATATATATATATATATATATATATATATATATATGGTTCTGGCAGAACTGTTAATCAGACCCGAGTATGTTACTCGACCAAATCAGGCAGACTGCATTTAATATTCGTTGAACATGTATCCTCTTATTCGTATTTACAAGACGAAAGCATATGTTTCAAAATCCTTTAGTTTATTGCACTTATTTTCGGTGAATCTACTGAAACACTATGCACACGTAATCCCTTCCTACACAGCACTGTTTTGCTGTTGTCTACAGTTATTCTCTGAGGTCCATCCGGCGGATGCTATAATTAGTTAGTTTAGTTTATTTTTATCTGAAGGAGATCCCTAACACTTTTCAGCTCAGCTGATGGCCAAATGTAGTCTCAAAGGAAGGTCGACTTGACTGGTAACTAAGGAGGCTCACTCCTGCCTCTTTACTAAGACTTATCTAATTTCCTGCGGTCACGACTTTGCTTTCAGGTTGAGGGAATGACCCAGTTTTGTTGGGTGAGAGCAAACCGATTACTACTGATGAATGTCAGGCTACATCTCACTGCATCTGCAAAGAGTACTATGCTACATGACGAGATGGATTTGAAGTATTCTGTGGGTTCCAAACCACGGCCTGCTGAGTCACCCGTGTGGGGAATTCTACCTTTCTCAAACTACTAATTCCCGTTGTGTTTTTCTCTGGTGGGTGGGAGGGGAATACTATCTATCTGTCTATCTATAATCAGACGCCTTAATCCAGGGGAGGGTGGCCACAAACAAATCTCTTCCGTGTTATCCTGCCTCCTCCATCAGACTGCCCTCCCTCCAGCTCTCGCCAATCACATCCATACACCTCTCCACCCCTACCTTGATAATCTATCAAATCCCTTAGTGTTGGTGCTTTTCTCATAAACCTCCTGACCCCCCCGCCTTGATCTCGGAGAGGGAGGCCACAAAAAACATCACCTCCACGCTACCCTTCCATCGCTATCAGGCTGCTCTCCCTCCAGTTCAAGCTACTCTCATTCATACATCTCCCCACCTGTTCTACCCATGACATTCTATCACATCCCATGGTGTTTTTCTCTGGTGGTTGAGGGGCAGTGAGGGCGGTCCCAAATGGAGGCGAACCGTCTGCCAGAACACCTGCTCCGGGTCACCCACACACACCATCTTCATGCACCTGCCCAGCGGCTCACACACCTGTTGTTAGGAGAAAAATTATGAATAGGAATATCTTAATGGTTAATTCTGAGCGACAGGTGTGTGTTTATGAACCTCAAAGTCCAACTGTTACAGATTTTTAGAGAATGGAGGACACCCGTTGTCTGGTGTAAGGATTTTTTTTTTTTTTCTATATTTAATTTGTTTTTCCTTCCTCTGTTCATCTGTTACAAAAAAATCTAAAACAGTGAGCCGTAATGTAGGTAGCGGAGAAGGCTTCGTAGCACTTCCTCCTTAGCGATTTATTCCCCATATTACTTCCAAAACTTCTCATGTATGGTATTTATATCATTTTAAGTCGGTACCGTTAGCAAGAAAAAAAAAAAGGATACAAAATGATACTGATGTGTAATGACCTGAATAAATCGCTGTAAAAGAAGGTGTTAAGGCATCTCCCAAACCACACAGAATCCACCCGATTGTAATAAATTAAATATAATGGAACTTTTGATACCTACCCTTAATTAACTCTTTTCACTTTAACTTGGCCTATAATTACCATCCATCCATCTCAAGTGCTCAGTCATAATATGTAGATTAGCACTAGAATTTGAGACTAGTCACGAAGAAGTGCTATGAGAAGGACGCAGAGCTGTGTTATTGTCTTTTTCTGCTATCGATCTACGTGAAATAAGCTACAAAATGACGAAGATTCTGGGCCAAGTTAAGACAGAATGGTTACAGACATATTAAGCGACACATTAACCCCTTCAGTCCTGCGGCGTATTCTTTAGTTTATTCTTTGCTATCTCCAGACGATTTTATTCAGCTTAGGGAAACTTTTCGACCTGGAGATATGGCCTTAATAAACCCCTTTACTACAATTCCTTCTTATGCTGAGGAAAACCGTAGGCAAATTGCGAGAAGAAATTTGAATATGAGTCCTCGAGTTGATGCGGCTGATGTAAGGTAGCCTACACGGAATATATCATGTTCTTAAATAACAGTGGTGAAGATGACATTTAGAAGCTGAATGCATTTTTTAGATCATCACAGCTCTTCATTCCTTCAGTCCTGTGACGTATAATTTCTGTTAATTTTTACTGCTCCTAGCTATATACGGTTTTAGTCAGCTTAGGCACACGTTTTGCACTAGGGGAATTAGATATGGCTTTCATTACCCACTTCGTTACCTGAGGTACTTCCTGGTGGTAGTGATAACAAAATAGAAAGTGTCATAATAGCGGGTTAACGTTGGACTTTCAAACGACACTAGCCTAGAGCCTGGGAACAGCATTAAGTAGTAAATCTGTAAAGATGCAAGTGAATGAAGGGAATTATCATTTTGCTTGTGGATTAAATAATGACTCTGTAATAACATAAAAGAGAGATGGTATTTTTCATTTTGCTTGTGGAAAAGGGGATTCTGACATTTTTATTACTTATAGAATTTTGTAATAGTAACGTAAAAACAAACTTAAGTGTGTTTTATCATTTCGCGAGAATAATATGAAAATTATTCGATTCATATTCTCAATAATTTTACTGTAATATATACAATTTTTTTTTATATCATTACAGACAATCAATACTATCTGTACCAACAAATTATGTCACCAAGTAAGAAAATAAAGAAAAATTGTTGTTAGGGTCACGATCAGTAAAGTTTGGGAAACACTGGTCTATAGGATTTCTTGATGTCAACAGGTAGATTTAACATTACTGGCATCACATACAAATGCCACAGTGTTGGAAGTACTGTGCTTCCATAAAGATCAATACAAAACAGAATGAAGGCAGATAACACTTAGGTGAAAAGGACTGAATGCTACACGGAATGATATTACTAAATTCTCAGTCTACAGTACTCCTCGTAGCTCAGTGTCTCACTCACTTATAAGTACAAGCAATGGTTTTGGTTGCCTTTGTTAGTTTATGTGTCTGTTCGGCTGTTCTGGCTCTTAAATTTTGGAAAGCTACGCTAGACTTAGTAATCTAATTCTTCCTAGATTGGTTGCTATTGATAACATCTGGGTCGAATTCTAATATCAAGGTCAGAGTCGGAGGTGATGGTTACCAGAATGAAAAAGAATTGTTCCCTGTCTCATGGGCCAGCCTATCAATCTTCTCCCATCCGTTGTGCACTCCAAGTAGCTAAATAACCTGACTTTCCTCCTTTTAGTCACCATGGTTTCTGATACATTTACTTTCACATCCCACGGCCGACACCTTCTTTCCCGTATACCCATCAAACCTAGTTCGACTGACCCCCCCCCCCACACACACACAAATATGAATAGACAGCCAGATAGACAGATCGATATATACAGATAGATATACCGATGTGTGTGTGTGTGTGTGTGTGTGTGTGTGTGTGTGTGTGTGTGTGTGTGTGTGTGTGTGTGTGTGTGCGTGTGCGTGTGTGTGCGTGTGTGTGCGTGTGCGTGCGTGCGTGCGTGCGTGCGTGCGTGCGAGAGAGAGAGAGAGAGAGAGAGAGAGAGAGAGAGAGAGAGAGAGAGACTCACCGAAAACTGTGCAGACGAATGGCGGTCTTTCTGGGAAGTGTCTGAGTCTGTGCAGAAGAAGGGGGTCTCGGAGCAAGGTGATCCAGGGTCTTCGAATCCCTGATTAATGGGTTCGTTGCAGTCTTCTGTGTCCTTCTTGTCTTGTCTCAGACTCTCACGTGAGGCCGCATTACTGCCGCTCACCATGTTGCTGAGACGCTGACTACCGGGGGAGTGTGACTCAGAGGGCTGTGTCAGTTCTGGAATGTTCAGCATGGGACCCGACCGTAAAGTTTCATCAGCATCATCCTCATTTTGTTTATCTTCTTCCGTTATCTTCACTGTGATAACGTGTGAGTCACAGGTGAAGTAGTCCTGCTGTTGATGTTCCGCCACAATATGCCATCCACACTCTGGTGGCACCTGCACCCGCCGCACCACCCGCAGCACCTCCAGCAGGGAGTTCTTCTCGTGGGTTCCTATCTTCACCTCCGGCTCCTGTGCAAGGGACATGGCATGGTAGACGCGTTATTTAATGCTTTTTATTCTTTATACATGCTCGTTCTTACCTCCTCAAGCAGGGTACCACCAAACATGAGAAAGCAACCTCATTCACTTTACTTTTGTCTTTCAGCTGTCGTAAATAATGGCCTATACGCTAAATATAGCAGCTTTAAACCATTTACAAGCAGGCTCCGCTGATCTAGTTTTTCCCAGTCACTGCACATCTTCCTTGCTGTAGATCACTGACAACTAGTCATGCCTCCATAACCATCATTCAGATTTACTCGGTTTCGTACACACCTCTTACTCTCATGGATGCTAAGATCTCCATGAGTAAAATTTCTATCACACTACCCTTCCACCTTCTCATTGGCATCCCCACTGCCCTCACTCTCTCATCTTCTGATAATCAATCTCCCAGCCTCCCAGTACCCATTCTCCCTTTTAACATTTCCACCACGCTATGTCTGCCTCCACATCTTTTTTCTACAGTGTTAGTAATCATCCAGTTAAATAATCTTATTCAATACGTAAATCGTAAGCACTTTATATCTAACACTTCAAACCTCTTTCGGTCTTTAGTATTCAAGTTTCAAGCCTGGTGCTCACACAACACAGTCAGTACCGGTGTTCCATCATACACATACATCTTCACCTGCACAGACACTGATGTTTCCTTACACACACCTCTCAATGCTCTTAATATCTTTGTCATTTCTCCTATCCTCTAGCCTACTTTAAGTTCCTAAGCTGCATCTGCTGCTATGTCCCCTTTTCCCCTCTCCGAAATACCTAATGCACTTAATTTCCTCCAAACTTTTCTCTTTCCGGCTTATTCTTACATAACTGCCGTTTCTACATTTCAGTACCTTGCCCATTCCCTCATGCACACTCAATTTCCTTCTCCCATGAATCCATCCAAGCTAAAATACTAAATAATCAAGTTTGGCGACTGTGTCTGCTGTCTTATGCTGTATCACTAGTCTATCTATCTATCTATCTATAGCCCGACGCCCTAATCCCGCAAAGGGTGGCCGCAGACAAAACGCCTCCAAGTCACTGTCACCCACCATTTGACTACCCTCCCCCCAACTCACCCCCCCCTCCCTCATATACCTCTCAACTCCATCCCTCCACCTCATCCTCGGTCTACCCCTCCCTCTCCCTCCCTCCACCTTACCTACATACACCCTCTTAGTCAGTCTTTCATTCTCCATTCTCTCCACATGTCCAAACCACCTCAGTGTATTTCTCCTAATCTTTTCAACCACATCCACATCTACCCCACAACGTTCCTTCACTTCTTCATTCGTCAACCTGTCCCTCCACGTCACTCCACATGCTCCTCTCAAGTAACTCATTTCCACTGCTCTCACTCTTGACTTGTTCCCCTCTTGCAAGGTCCACGCCTCGCTTCCATACGTCAGGGTAGGGATCACAATACCATCATGCAGTGACTTCTTAACTTCCATACTCACCTCCCTATTTCTCATCACTGCTTTCAGTGTACCAACAACCTTTCTTCCCTGCTGTACCCTTTCACGTACTTCATCCCCCAAAGTTCCATCCTTACTCATCACACTACCCAAGTACTTGAATGCACTCACATTCTCCATATCCTCACCATCCAACCTAACTGCACACTCTGTGACTTCATTCCTCTCAAACACCATAACTTTACTTTTGTTTACATTAACTTTCAGCTTCCTCCTCCTACACACTGTCCCAAATTCATTCACCAAACCTTGCAACTCCCATTAATCTTCACTCAACAATACTGTATCATCAGCAAACAGCAACACCGGAAGCTTCCAAATCTCACCCTCATTCATTAGGGCCACCCCCACATCCACTGCCCTACCTTGCACCTCCTTTACAACCCCATCCATATATATATTAAACAGCCATGGAGACATCACACACCCCTGTTTCAGTCCCATATTGAGATCAAAGAACTCACTCAGCTCACCATCCACTCGCACCGTAGCCCTAGCTCCCTCGTACATACTCTTCACAGCACTCAACAATTTCCCCTCCACTCCATATATTCTTAATACCTTCCACATACCTTGCCTATCTATTCTGTCATAAGCTTTCTCCAAGTCCATGAAGGCAGCATACACTTTCCTTCCCTTCTCTAGATACTTCTCCACTAAACATCTTAGAACAAATATCTGATCTACACACCCTTTTCCCTTCCTAAATCCCCCTTGTTCTTCTCCAACTAACTCCTCTGTCATATGCTTAACCCTATCAATGAGTATTCTACCATATATTTTACCAGTCACACTAAGAAGGCAAATACCCCTATGGTTACCACATACTTCTCTCTTCCCTTTTCCTTTGTACAGAGGAACAATTATACCTGATTTCCAGTCCTCTGGAACCCTTCCCTCTTCCCAAGCCAATCTACACAACTTCCATATCCACTCCACAACAATCTCACCCCCATACCTAAGCATTTCACCACACACTCCATCAATTCCTGGGGCCTTTCCCAGCTTAATCTTCTTCATCGCTTCCGCTACTTCCGACCTACTGATCTCTTCCTCCCTCCTCTCATCTCTTCTTCTCCCAGCCATTCCCCAACCACTTATACTCACACTGCTCTCACTCTCTACATTCAACAAATCCTCAAAGTGCTCCTTCCATCTCCTCAATTTCTCTCTCTTCTCCACCAACAATCTATTATTCCTATCTTTCACTCCCCTACTATTTCCCCTTTCACACTGCCTTACTTTCTTTACCTCCTTCCAAAACAATTTCTTACTCTCCCTCCATTTCACACTCAGATTCCTCCCAAACTCTTCATCCACTTTCTTCTTATTATTTATTTATTTGTCACTAGTAACAATAAATAATTTACTTCTCAATGCCCTCCTTTCCTGGTATTCCGCAGATCTGCTCACCTTCCCATTACCTTACATCTACCTGTGTCACCAGCCTATCCCTGGACAGGTGGAATAGCCATGGTATCAAAATGCATTCTTGACACTACTCCACCTTTACCCCCTACTCATCACCCTCCTCCTTTTCCACCTGGACACATGCCCTGTTCCTTTGACTCTTCACTGCACTTAACCCTCCACCCCTCCCATTCGCACACATGGCCCATTCCTTTGGTTTATAAGAAAAAAAAATGCATATCACCCTCCACCCTTCTCACTCACTCACATACACTGCTCCTCTGATTCTGTATACTGAAGGGATAAGATACCGCAATTATTGCTTTTGAGTGTACATGAGGAGAGGTCAAGGTGTGGTTGACTACTCTGTTAATTCTTTAGGATTCTAGGTTCTTACCTTCAAGATGAGGGAGAGGATGCGGGCTGGCGAGGTGAGGGCTGCCTGAATTCCGCTGTAGGCAGACCAGGCAGCCCAGGGACTGTCCAGGAGGCAGGGCGTCACCACCACCAGCACGCGACGGCACCGACGTAGCACCTTCAGAATGGAGTCAGCCACCACTGTTTGGAAAGCAGTGAAAGACTCTGCATTAAACTCAGACTTCCAGTGCACTAAAATTATGTAAAAACAGTGTCTCTCTTTCCTTTTTAATCCGTTAACTGTCAGGACCATCATCCTAACTCCATTTCCCACTTTATAAATATCGTAGGTAGCATGTTGCCACAGGAAAAGGACAACATAAAAGTAGAATAATTAAGAGAGGCCAGTGCAATGGGTCTGTAGAGATTTCGTAGCACCTCCTCTTTGGCGATTTTTTTTTTTTTTTTTTCACATTACACCTCAGTATCCTCTGTTATGCTATTGATGAAAACTGTATCTATCTTAAAACGGTATAAATAGCGCACAAGAGGATCTATCTATTGCCAGACAACATAATCCCGTAAAGGGTAGCCATTGGACACTGAGTTAGTGGTTTTACAGGGAGGGGCACCAATCCTCCACCAACCCACTTGCTGACACGTAGGGATCACGTATGGTTTGGTTATATGGTTACCACCCAGCGTTGTAAATGGTTTCTTGGCTTACAAGAAACCATTTGGCTTGTCACTCAATGTAAAGCCACCTGTATATTAATGTGTAATACGCAAAATAAAGCGCTAAGGAAAAGATGCTACGTAATCCCTCATACCCCCAAGAGTAAGGTCCGTAGCGTGATGTATACATAGAACAAGTGTGGAAAGATTGCACCGGCATTTGGGTTAAAGTCTGATCGAAGCCGTTTTATCTCCCCAGTAAATAAATATTCCAGTGTTAGAGAGGAACGCCTTCACATGGTGGCACCGATATGACCGGGCAGCGACACTACCCGATTTTACATACGTCCCTCACTCCCCTCCCTATCCCCCAAAGGAAGGACTATGAACCTAACAAGGAGGGCAACTTCAGCCTTTAGTCAACCGAGTTCACATACAGATGGGCCTGGGGTTGCAGTTACTACAACTAAACAACTATGTCAAATGTGGGCATAATTGTTTCCTTTTAACAATACATGGAATTGTGATGGGAAGACGCACAGAACCGTATTACTGTTTACAAGGAATATGTTTTAGAACCTCTTCCTCAGCGATTTATCTTGCATAGTACACGACATAATTAGAATCATTAGCATACAATAAACATTAAGGTGACATACGCAAAACAAATCACAAAGGCAGAGGCACTACTCAAGCCTCTGAAGCTGATGAGAACAGGGGTCATAGAAAAAGCTTGTGTCAGATGTGGAACTCACGATCGCCAGCGAGCATGTCCCGCTGTGGCAGAAAGCAGGTGTAGTGGCAGGTGTCCTCCAGCATGGGCAGCAGCACACCCCACACCCACCGCGTCGACGAGTACCCGTGAACCACCAGCACGTCCACCTGTCCACTCTCTGTAGCAAAGTAAAAGTGCATCTGAGTACAAAACACACACACACACACACACACACACACACACACACACACACACACACACACACACACACACACACACACACACACACACACGCGCGCGCGCGCGCGCGCTATAGAGAGAGAGAGAGAGAGAGAGCGAGCACACACACACACACACACACACACACACACACACACACACACACACACACACACACACACACACACACACACGCACGCACGCACGCACGCACGCACGCACGCACGCACGCACACACACACACACACAAACGCACGCACCGGTCGAAGGTAATTTCATCATCATATTAATATTATAATCCAAACCCTCTTTCCCACTAACACAGGATATGGGGTGGGAGAGATCCAAAGCAGGCACAGGAAAATATAAGGGTAGGAGTATTATCAACAGTGTCGCCAATACAAACGGTCCTGACATCTATTTTCTAATAATAAAACCTTTGACTGGCAAGGTATTAAAAAAAACGGGGGGTGGGAGGGTGCAGGCCCTGTCTTGTGCATTTCTGTACATATTAAATCCATCTGTTTCTATCTTTCGTCAGTTCGTTTGCTTCCTCAGATTTTCTACCTAGGTTATTCACACATTCACTTAAATTATACATCCATTTTTTTTTCTCGCTTTGCACACGCCCCCCTACTCTTAAATTTACTAATATGCATAATTGTTTGCTGACCTCTTAACATCCACTCTCTCTTATTATAATCTCTTTTGTCCCTTCGTGAACTGACTTCCTTACTCCGAATCTTTTGTCAATCTCTGCATTTCATATTTTCTCCAACCTACAGTAAGCAGCCAACACAAACTCCTTAACGGTTTCATTTGTGATACTCTGACTACTGATTTTATATACCTACGTTACTGCAAAGTCTCATACATGCACGTTAATATGGACATTAATGCACCTCCAATCAGATGATTTCGTAAGAAGATAGTAATTTTTGTTAGGAAATACCACGAGAAATGAGACAACATGAATAGATATAATGAAGGGCTATTATGTGTTCTGCTGGAAGCAGCTCAGTTACAAGACGATGACGAACAGAAAGAGGACAAAAGGCGCTGAGGCATTATATTCATATTTTGACTCAAGACTGTACTAGAAGAATCAGTAGCATACAGTGCCACAAACTTATCAGGTAAGCTTTGGAGAGACTATTGTGCTTTATGTTTCGAGAAGTGGGTGGAAAAGTGAAGAATGGCATCGTCAGTACAATTCAGATCACTGAGGTATACTATGCAGAAATCTGCGAGAGAACAGTTCAGTACAGTTCAGTATGTCACTGATGCAAACTATGTCGATATCCTAACGTTATAAACAGTATACAAGAGATTATTATGGTGCAGTAATGAAAACAAATCGCTGAGGAAAACTCTTGTTAAGAAACTATGACTCATCGTAATTTGAATTCATTAATAACCTGATTGTCCTCTGATAACCTTTTTTTTTTTTTACTTTTATCAAGTTATGAATTTCCACCTAGCTATCTATCTATCTATCTAAAATAATAAGTCACTGTGTACTTTTCGAAATATGACCTATATAAATCCAAAGGCTCTTACTTATGTTCAATACTAACTGTTAAACTATGGAAACTGGCTTGGAAAGGTCATTAGTACAGTTTGGACAATCAATCAGTTTGGCTGGAAAAAAAAAATGCTATACCTACAGTACATTTTCTGTTAAGTACTGTAAAATTTAGGGCGAAAAGTCAGTGTAACTACTTTCAGTATTTCAACAATTTTTTTCATTTCTGTGTTTAGGTTTGTGGATATAGAGTGCACTAAATGTACACTCCCCCCAAAAGGTATCGGCCTCTTAGGGTACGATAGTTGTGAAAATGAGCAACTTCCGCGGACACACACGAGTCTATAAATGTGGTGCCTTAAAACATATACCTCCCAACATGTGATTCTTTTTGCAATTTTGAGTTCTAATAATTACCAAAGATAATATTCACACTTGTAATTACAGGATGCCCCATATACAGTATTACAATGTTTCAGAATGATACGTTCTGTAATGGGGACGATACTTTTTTGGGAGGGTGTACCAATATTTGCTAGAAATATTTGATTGTGTCTGTTGGCAGTACATTTACAGGCAGACTTCACGTTTTTATCAATGTCTGTAAATCCACAAACTGTTCGGTAATTTCTAAGTTATCTAAGTTCTTTAGTAAGTTGCCTATATTGAGGCCCATCCAGTCGAATATAAACCGACACAAACCTGCCCCACTGCTCGACACCTGAAGTCTATCAGACAAACTTTAACTATCCACCACGATCCCTAAGATGAAGTATGTCAGTGGACGGAGAAGTGGAGGAGAATTTACCTGATAATTTAGTGCACGTGGTGTTAACTGATACGTGCATGTGGCGTTACCTGATACTTTGATGCATGTGCCGTTACCTGATAATTCTGTGCATGTGGCGTTACCTGATAATTTAGTGCATGTTGCGTTACCTGATACTTTAGTGCATGTGGCGTTAACTGATACTTTGGTGCATTTGGCGTTACCTGATACTTAAGCGCATGTGGAGATACCTGATACTTTAGTGCATGTGGCATTACCTGATACTTTGGCACAGATGGCGTGTCTAAGGCAGAGTGAGATCTGGAGGCCACACCGGAACCACACAAACACAGCCACCCCCACCATGGCCACCGCCGCCGCCGCCACCCCCACCAGACTCCTGTACCGCTCCCGCCTCGCCTCAGATGCCGGCACTGTGGGGTGGAAAGGGTCGTATTTTAGGTGATTTTAGGGACCGTAACACCTCCATATTAGCGATTTGGTATGAATAATAAACCTCACTATCTTCGCGTATGTTACTGACGCGAACTGTGCATCAATAAGGTCTTTGGAGATTCCCTAACACCTTTTCTAGTGACAATCTACACCTTACATTTCGGTGTCCTCTTTTATGTTACTGATGTACGTCATTGATGTAAAATAATTGTCGAAATAAAAACTACTGTATACTGAAGTCTTGAAGAAAACGTTGTTAAAATGTAATATGGTAAATAAATCGCTTACGAAGAGGTGCTATGAAGACTCCCATGCCTTTTAGAATGCAAGTCCTGAAACCAATTGCTTTTAATCCGTTGAATCTGGCGACGCATGTTTTATTTTACTCTTTCTATTTCCTATTTTATTTATCTTATGGTAGAATGTGTGAACTGGAGGGGTTAGATATATTTTATTCCTCATTAACCAACTAAACACACACACACACACAAACACACACACACACACACACAAAGAAATCTCCCCTGAAATGAATAGGCTACATATTGGCTAGGAGCATCAAGGGTAAGCCAAAAAATTACGTCATCAGATTGAACAGGTGAACAGTCTGTACAATAATCAAATTTTGCCAAAAGACGTTATTAAAAAAAAAAAAAAAAAAAAAAAAAAAAGATTAATCACGGAAGGCCTTCAGAAAAGTAAGGGCTAACGTCTCATAATCGGGTCTTGAGAAAATTGTACTTGTTCGGCCATGCTCATGACTATTACACCTTATGATTCAACGCAGTTTCTCAGTACGTAAAAGATTAACTAAACAAACCCTTCTTCGCCATAAAATAGAGCAGAAATTGTAGAACACAGTGGGTGTGTAATATTGCCTCGGTGGCAAGTTGGATATTGCTTTTCTCATGTCCTCTGTTTATGATGCCGCCCGATTAGAGTTTCACTTATGACACTGCTTACTGATACAACGCTGAGATTTTTGTTCTGCTCTTCTAGTCCGTCAACTCGAATTTATTTGGTACTTTCCTGGCCTAAATTAGTCTTGAATATCGATGTATTTGTCGACAAATGTATCTGTCGTCAAATGCCAGTAGACACTAATCCTGGACTGCACGAGAGCTCCGTGTTCACTCACCTCCTTGTATGAGGGACATGTTGAAGGGCTGCACACCGTGGAGGTTTCCTATTCGACACTGGTACGTCCCATAGTGCACATCCGCCACCTTCGCTATCACCAGACGGCTACGTAGTTTGCCTCGTCTTGAAGGGGTGCAAAGCAGGGTAGTAGAGAATTAGATGTGGCTTATACAGAGTGATCAATAAAGAGCGCTCCACTAACAAATCTTCTGGTGATATCTGATATTGTGGGTGTGGGTTTGGGTGCAGCAGGGGGAATAGGAAATGAATAAATGATGTAGCGTACACATTAATAACACCGACTGCACCGTCCCTGCAACACACGATAAATCACCCGACGGAGTGGACGAGGAACGTTATATACGGGCCATCGTGTAGATATGTGTCTCAGCTTTTTGTTATTTCCTACTTAAAACTAAGCCCTGTGCTAAGATGAAGCAGAAGTATGACTTATTTTATTTTGCTTTATTATGTGCAGGATGCATTTTCCGCTGCCATCATTACTATATACTTTGTTTACTTTAGCTTGTCCTACATTTACTTCTACTCTACTCTGAATGCTGAGCTGTAACGAGATTAACACTGGAATATGATGCTAGTCACGAAACTGTTAGTGAAAGGATGTAGAGTTGCAGTATTATCTTATTCTGTCACTGATTTCCAAGAAATACTGGGAAGTTTGAAAATGACATGAATGTTTGCCGAGTTATGGTGGATGCACTATACAAGTATTTAACGCCAACTTCCAGCACATCTGTTGCCTGGTAAAAGCTTCAGTGATAATTTTAGGTGGAATCCGTGAGATAAACAAAGGAGGAGGAGGAGGAGAGTACAATACCCACGCCAACAACTGGTCGAAGGGCCAAATATTTGACTTTGTTCTTTTATCTTGACCTTCGACAGATTAGTTCAAGATCGGATTACGTCATTCTTGCCTAACCCTAAACCCTTCCACCAATTCTGATTAATATCAGATCAGAACTGATGTGGCTTTGTCCGTTAACCTTGGCCTTTGATATTTACCTGTGTCCTTCAACTGATTGCCCTCAATATCCAATTCTTTTTTCAAGCCTTTTCCTCATCCCTTCACCACCACAGTTTGGTCAATATAGGATAAAAACTGCTTATGCTGACCTTGCCCTGTGACCTCGTCCTCTGACCTATTGTTTTCAAAGGCGAAAGCTGTACTCCTTGACTGACTCTTAGTCCTTCCTCTTTCCAAAATGCTTGGTTCATGTTGGATAAATAAATCTTTGAGTTACTCTGTTAACAGTCATACACACGGGCTAAACTTCGATCTTGCCCTGTGACTTTGACCTTTTACGACTGTTCTTAAAATTGTGTTAATTCATTAATGCTTTACTCTCAACCATTTTCCTACATTTGGTTAAAATTTGAGAAAAACTATTTACGGTTATTTCGCTAGGTTAACATTCAACCTAACCCTGTGGCCTTGACATCAACCTACTGTATTTTTCTAATGAACTAGAGCTTTACTCAACGGCTGGCCCTTTACCGTTCCGTTAAATTTTATCAAAATCGGGCAAAAACCTAGTTATTTTTAACACACACACACACACACACACACACACACACACACACACACACGCACACACACGCGTGTATACTGCTAAGGACCGTGACAAGGATTCACGAAGAAAAATGATAAACGCTGTCTCGTAACTCAGAGCTGTTTTTGCAGGAAGGACAGGGTTAAAGAATCTTCCTGCGCTTTTTCTTCTTGCTGCAAAAACAAATCTTAATTGCAAAAGGGGAAAAAAAAGGATCATTACACCCGCGCTCAAGAGGAGAGACTTGGTTATATGCTTTGACTGGTGTGTGTGTGTGTGTGTGTGTGTGTGTGTGTGTGTGTGTGTGTGTGTGTGTGTGTGTGTGTGTGTGTGTGTGTGTGTGTGTGTGTGTGTAAGAAAATAACAGTTTCCCTCCGAATTTAACCAATCAACGCAAGAACTGAATGACGACCAATGTGTAAGCCTATTCCTCTTAAGAACAATGGGTTAAAGATCAAGGTTACAGGGTAAGTACGAAATTTGATCCGTGTGTCTGTGTGTGAACATAATAACTAAAATAGTTTTGATTTGACTGGTATCAGACTGATGGATGGGTTAACGATCATCCAAGGGGTTGACCTATTATTTCTGAGAAAGATAAGTATAAGTTCAAGGTCACAGAGCACGGTTAAAGAGAGAGAATTTTTACCCAACTTGGACCAAACTCTGTGGAAGCTCTAGCAGCCTCTTCAGACCTTTATCCCAGACATCACACTCTATGACCTCGTCTCAAGTCAGTTTAGGATAAAGCAAGAGTACAAAAGTTTGAGTCTGAAAACAATTAATCCAAGCTCAAGGTCATAAGGAAACGTCAAAAGTCAAAATCAAGGTCAATTCAAACGGTTCTGATTTTATTTGAACCAAACTTCGTGAAAGTGTTAAGGGTTAGGCAAGAATGACATACGCAGATTCTGAGAGCAATTAGCTGAAGCTCAAGATCACAGTGCAAAGTTACATATTCGGCTCATAGATTAGTTGTTGGCCTCGGAAACTGCACTTAATGAGTGCTCCTTCTTGTTATTTTTGTTTCTGTTGGAAGCACAAAAAGAGCAGGAAAGAAGAAAAATTCTCCTTACCCAGAAGTCTGTTTGTGAATACGGCTTACACCTACAGCTGCTTCGTAACTTTAAACAGTCAGATTACATAAACTCACTCTCCATCAGTAGGAAGAACTGTGACATTAGGTATCAGGTTGGCGAACTGCATGGAGCCATTGCTAAAGTACATGACCCAGGAGACGGGACTCATCATACTGCCGGTGGAGTCGCCCAGGTACGCCTCGCAGGTAAAGGTAACATTTTCAGAGCCCAGAGGTTTCGTCAAGTCGCCGGAAGACATGTTGGCTGCAGGCCTGTCGCGGTATTTTGTGTCCTCTGTTGAAGTGGAGAGTCGGAAGAGGTACAGTAAGCTTTGGTGGCTAGGTTGTAGTGGTTGTCCAAGTTAATGAATAAATATTATAATCTTATAATCGAACACTGATTGGAAGCACATGAATAACAATATTTAAATACAGCAACATTATTATATCTGGTAGGTGGTGGCGATCATCATCCACTCACTTGATGTAGTGCTACCTACCTCTTCCTTAGCTTTTATCATTCTTTTTCTGTCTGTCCTCCTCTCTTCCTATTTCTCCCATCTTTCCTGTCACTTCTCATTACTTTTCTTTCCTTCACAGGTGGCTTTACATTGAGTGACAAGCCAAATGGTTTCCTGTAAGCCAAGAAACCATTTACAACGCTGGGTGGTTACCATATAACCAACCCATACGTGCTCCCTACATGTCAACAAGTGGGTTGGTGGAGGGTTAGTGCCCCTCCCTGTAAAATAGGTAACTCAAGGTCAAGTGGCCACCCCTTACGGGATTATGGCGTCTGGCAATAGAGAGATAGATAGAACATTATTATTTTTTCTTAGAAATCCAAAACAATTCTAACAAACATTCTTTAAGTAGAAAACTTTCTTTGGAGCAATCCTGCCTCAGTGCACGTATAGCAGATCATTTACAAATAATCACTGACAATCTGGCTTTATGTATGTATACTTTAACTCATAGGAAACTAATGGCCCCCTAGGCATAATGTCTTACCCAGGTATTACATTCAGGTACTTTGTGTGTGTGTGTGTGTGTGTGTGTGTGTGTGTGTGTGTGTGTGTGTGTGTGTGTGTGTGTGTGTGTGTGTGTGTATAAATGGCTGTTTTATATCCATCTATCTATATAATCTATCTACATATATATAAGGCGTTGCCCCTGAGCAGAGGACTTTTGGACTGAAGCGTGTAGCATTTTATGACCGGATGCCCTTCCTGATGTCTACCAATGACCCTTGGGTGGATTCGATCCTCCGACCCTTCGGTCAGAGCGGAGCGCTCTAACCCACTGAGCCACGGCTGCTACATATATACATATATACATATATATATATATATATATATATATATATATATATATATATATATATATATATATATATAAAGTACATCATCGTAAAGAAGGAAAGATGGTTTTTAATTAAGGTTCCTGTTAAACGTACAAATAATAACGTCGTGCTCACCGTACACCTGGAACTGGGTGGTCCTCGTGATGGTGGTGCCGTCAGGGTAGGTGATGGTACATGTGTAGTTGCCCTGGTCGCTGAATCGGACACCCCTGCTCTCCATGGTGTACTCCCCACAGTATGGGTGTGGGCGAAGGCTGCTGTGACTCTCCTCCCACGGGTACGTCTTGCCCTTAAATGACCTGTAGCAATGATATTTCATTTTTATCTACATCTTCTTTTGTTCTGTTTCCATTGGCTTTTTGGAGAAAAAAAAAAAAAATAACGGAAGAGATGTAACCCACAGTAGCTATATATACGCGCATTCACTTGCTGTGCATGCCCCTTTGTGGGGAAGTGCATCTCTGAAATACAAGTGGCCAAAACGCCCCTTACATGGCATCACTCTGATCACTCTGATCACACACACACACACACACACACACACACACACACACTTGCATAAAGCTGTGCACACTGACAGAAGTGCCATTATGAGTCCTGAACATGTAAAAATCTATGTCCCCAGCAACCTACATTTCATCTAATGAAGTTATCGGAGAAGCATAATAAATAGCCAAAACATGGTAAATATTTATATACATGTCGTTGGCCTAAGGCGTTTAATATGATGCATTTGATTCTGACATTCATTTCCGTCGGCATAAAGATATTAATTTAACATAACACAACCTCTTTACAAAGTGTAGGTATGGTTGCCTTCCTGTGATACGCAAGTTCCATTGTAAACGAAAGGGAATATTATTAGGGAAAGAAAACTGTTTATTCGACGGATGTTTTATAGAAGAACAGTGGCTTAGAAAAAGATGCACTATTGGTTTTTCCCGGCATGAATGTGGTGCAAAGGTTGTGTGTGTGTGTGTGTGTGTGTGTGTGTGTGTGTGTGTGTGTGTGTGTGTGTGTGTGTGTGTGTGTGTGTGTGTGTGTGTGTGTGTGTGTGTGTGTGTGTGTGTGTGTGTGTGTGTGTGTGTGTGTGTGTGTGTGTGTGTGTGTGTGTGTGTGTGTGAGAGAGAGAGAGAGAGAGAGAGAGAGAGAGAGAGAGAGAGAGAGAGAGAGAGAGAGAGAGAGAGAGAGAGAGAGAGAGAGAGAGAGAGAGAGTAAAACAACAAGACTGAAGTACCGAAATCAACACAAGGCTTTACCATGCTATCTTAACTCCTACGGTAGGCTCAGGGCAGCAGTACACCGTGCCCTTCATCCCCGCGTTACGTGTGTCACTGATGAAGAGCTTATCCTTGAACGGCTGCGCATCCTCCCGGTCACAGGGACACGTTTGGCCGGCGCTGTTGCTCGTGGACCTGCGTAGTAGTAGTAGTAGTAGTAGTAGTAGCAGTAGTAGTAGTAGTAGTAGTAGCAGTAGTAGTAGTAGTAGTAGTAGCAGTAGTAGTAGCAGTAGTAGTAGCAGTAGTAGTAGTGTGTCCCTCGTGTCATAAATCATTACACAAATCCCGCTTTCACAAGGGTCCATCATCTCGTCAGAAATAGCGGCTCCCTAACACCTCTTCCTTACTAGCTTACTTTCCAGGACCTTTAATATATTTGGTATGTTATTTATGCTGTATTTTGTAGGATGAATAATGGAAGCACTGAACTATGCTGTAATGTCAAAATAAATCGCCACGGAAGAGGTGCTACAGTGCCTCCTAAATTGACGACAGTGTGGCCCGATGTCACACACACAACTCACATATTCGTTTACAGGAAGAACTGGAGGAATGGTAAGTTTTTGCCTTGTATCTCCCTGATCCTTCTTAAAACGAAAAAAAAAAAGGAAAATGAAAAAAATTAAAAAATCGTGATAATTTTCCTCTCGCTACCAAGATTTTGATTTTGCAGAACAAGAAACTTTGGAAGATTGTACATTATCCTTATCTTTACTGGAAAAAAGAGAGGGTTGATCATACGTTTGTCTGCAGATCTCGGCTCAGTCCTTGATAATTAACATGAGGAATAAGGAAGACAAACAGCAAAAAATGTGACAAAAACATGTGCATTCAAATTACAGTGATGAAAGTGAGAGTTGTTGTTGATGCAGATAAAAAAAAAAAAAAGGGTGGGGGGTGACAAAGCTACATGTTGAAACTTACTTCACTGAACCTAACATTTAACAAGCTGAAGAAAGGAAAACCAATTGCAAACAAATCAATCAATCAATCAATAAGCATTCACATTATATTTTGGTGCTAAGGAGGGTAACAGTCACATATAATACAGATAAATATTGCCATACTACGTGTCAATCCTTACCTTGAACCAAAATTTGTAAGTTACGAAGTGAGAATTGCGTGGTGCTTAGCTTTCCCTGTAAATTCATGAAAAGTAATTCATGAAGAGCAGATTTATTAAATGCAGGTTTATGAAATGTAAATTAATGAAGTGCAAATTTATGAGGTGCAAATATGTGAAGTACATGATCTATGAAGAGTAAATTTATAAGTGCGAATTTATGAAGTGAAAATTCATGAAGTGTACATTCATGAGTGCAAATTTGTAAAGTGCAAATTTGTGAAGTGTAAATCTATGCAGTGAGAAGTGCTGACTGCTTACCGTGCTGTCCGGTGCTGAGCTGTGAGGAGCGGCAGGAACAGCAGCAGCCAGGGCAGCAGTGAGGGAGGGAGGCGAGAGGGACGTACCATCCTGCTGGCTGGGTCTTACATTCACCTAAAAAAAAAAAAACATTACCCATTTTACTCTAACTTCTTCAACCCGATGATGTTTTACATATTAACAGTATTGGATTCTGTTTTTATCTGCGTATCTCTGCATGTTATCAAAATATGATTGCCAGATATGATTACGCTATATATATATATATATATATATATATATATATATATATATATATATATATATATATATATATATATATATATATATATATATATATATATATATATTTATATAAATATAAAAGGTGGTTTGGGATGAAGGCACAGGTCAATCAAATGTCAAGGTCAAAGTGCAGGGCGCGGTGTTCTCATGAATGCCATACCTAATTTGGACAAAACTTGAAAATTGAATGTGAGGATGGAACGCAGTGACTCGAATTCAGTGTACACCCACTACAAAAATATTCGATACCCTTGTGGTGTGATGCAATATGACACACGAGCCAAGGATTTTGAACTACCAACGGTACCAAATGAACGCGGTTTCTCTTTAACAAATCATTTCAAAGTTCATCGCACGATTTGTTTTTTTGTGGGTGTACATCGATTCTGGGGAGAGTCGTCCCAACTTATAAGAAAAAAAAAAAAAATCAAGTGGTGGCCCAGAGTTATGCGTCGCCTGACTAAAGAGGTTAAATCTACTTTTGTACGTCATTCTCTGTAATACTGGAATAATTTCTCACAATCCATTCACCCGAGTGTCTCCTAATCTCTTCATTCCGATGACGTATTTTCAATTAAATCAGGCTCTCACCGGATGATTTTATTCAGTGACCTTGTTCACCTGAAGTTGTGAAAGGCTTAATTCAGGCTATATCTAAACTCCTCCTGTACAGGAAACCTCTCCTAAGCTGAACTGAATCATCTGGTCATAATAATAATAATAATAATAATAATAATAATAATAAAAAGGTTGCCATATGGAGGAGGTTAATTCGCTGATCAGATGGTAAAGGGCAATGGTGGGGTTGACCAATGCAGTTCTCAACATAAAAAGTAACTGTAATCCATGGCGTAGAAAGGCAGAGGACAAGTTCATGCTTCTGGTGATAAATATATGCTTAAAATCCTCCCAGCCACCTCCTGAAGAATCGAATCTTTGCACAGGTACGGTAGCGGACAGTAACATCGCCTCACACTTTAGACGGACAGTTACGATTCTCTCACACAGCATTCTGCGAAGTTGTCTGGATTCCCAAGACAACATCGCTGGGTCTCGAATATCACTGCTCACAGTCCCGTTGTTTATCGTAATGGAGTGAATCGAAATACATGCCCGCAACTGTAATTCACATTCACTCCGACTGATGCTTGAGATTACTGAACCACATCGCCTTTTAATCTTAATGACAAAGTGGTCTAGGGAGCTATGACAGTCTGAATATTCTCTGACTTATTACTATGGTACATGAAATCTGTTACAAAGAATACAGCACTTGGAATAAAATGCTGACAACGTTGAAAATAAAAGTTGTATTCTAACTGACACAGGAGACCTCGCAACACCTCTTCCTTAGCGACTGGCCTCAAGTATTACACCTCAGCGTTCTCTTCCTGTGTTGCCTATATCGCTTAAATATCAACTTGGCATACATCTATAACATACAAGAGGATATTGAGGTATAACGTTCAGAAGAAACAGCCAAAGAAGACGTGTTAGGAATCTCCACAGCCACACAGAGAATGCCCCTTAAGTTCGTCCTTTCATCAGATAAAGAGTAACGTAGAGGTAGCCAAGGTCGTAAGTAGGCCGAGGTGTTTACAGGTAGCCTTCACGTTATCAGCCTCAGGATGTACAAGGTTGTTTAGAGCGACAAATAATACGATAAAATACTAACCCTTCATAGGGCCTCTTATGTGATGCTGGTTACACGGTTTTCTCAAATCTAAAAAAACGTCTGTGTTTCTCTGTCAGCTTTATTTGAACCTTTAGCAAGATATATTACGGCAACAATAAATTCGATAAAACACTAACCCTTCATAAAGCCTCACATGTCACGTTGGTTACACAGTTCTCACAAATCTAGAGTAGATGTCTGTCTTTATGTTAACCTTATTTACATCTTTACGAGAGAGATTTTACGGCGATATGGAATACGATAAACAACTCATCCTTTGTACTGCCTTTTACCTGATGCTGGTAACACATTGCTGACAAATCTATGCTTCAATTAAGGTTCTACGCCCAGCTGTCAATTTCATATCAATATCTACGACTGATCATTCAAAGTCAGATACGGATACCCTCGATCTCGTATATACAGTAACTTTCTATCCCATTTTTTTTTTTTATTCATGACATTTTTTAATAATTTTGTTCAGCTTTGGAGAGAATTTTCAAAGTTAAGAGGTTAGATGTAGCTTTCTTTTACCCAGTCATCATAAGATGCCTCCTTAAAGCTGAATCAATCGTCTGGAGGTAGCAAGAATGAATAAAGCACGGGCACTGTATCGAAGTGGATGCAAGAACGAACTCTGGTAACCTAATTTTTGGTCGTTCATAGTGGGTATGGGGGATCAGAAACACCCACTTCATTCCTCAGACGTATATTTTCTTTATGCGTGCTAGCTCGATACGATTTTATTTAACTTACGGAGACTTTTCGAACCGAAGGGGTTAGATATAGTCTTCAATGACCATTTCACTTCTCAAAATCATTCCAAAAAATTAATAAAATCGTCGGGTGAAAATAAAAAATTCGTCATCAGAGTGAGAGGTATGTACTCGTACATATATTCTCAGCATATTAACTTTAAGATCACAATGTGTATTTCTAAGCAACAGTGAATCGATAATGATACTTTTTATTCAGTTTAAGACTGACCTTGTGTATGAGAAGGGGTTACTGAAAGCTATAGTTGACCTCTCTTGTTCGACAAGACTCTCCCCGACTTAATAAGAGCATCTGAAGGTAGCAAGACTATAGATACAACGTCCTGGAGCTGAATGGGCTGGTGGGCCTGAATACGCTAGCAACCTGACCACCGAAGGCTCGCTAGGTACGCAAGAACAGGCGTTATCAGCTGGTCAAAGGAGTCAGGTATACTACACATTTTTTGTGGTGGCAGAAAAAGGTTTAGGATTCATGCCTAACGCAGCACCAAGGTCATTCAGGCAGAGGATCAATTATTACCATCACAATTTTCCCCTTGAATACGATAGGCAACAATCAAATTTACATCCAGGTTCCCAATTGTACTGCCGGGTTAAATAGATATTAGGGGAAACATACTACGTCCAAGAGCCAAACTGAACGCAAATCGAACTCAAATTTTTCCACTTGCGGGCTGGATGTGCTAACCAATATACCACCGATTCCCTGTGTGGAAGAAAATTAATTAGTCACTGATTACTTCTCTCCGTGCAGTACATTAAGCTTAACGGAAGAGTTTACTATTCAACAATTAACTCTTTCACAGGATATTTTTTCTTCACGAATGTTCGTAAATAAAACGGATATAAGCCACGAAAAAAAAGCGTCGTTCTTTATACGCCACCTCAAGATCTGTTAATCAGTCGCTTTACAGATTATTTACAAGTTACAGAACACAGACTGGTAAAATAAAAATAAAAACCAACACCCCCTTAGATAACAGAAAACGTAAAATATGGTTCGCATTTCTGAACAAGACGCGGCTACAGACCACAACAAAGGAGGTGGCGTCTGTCCACCATGACACATTACTATACTCTGTTCACTTCAACTTGGCGTAACATTGAAACCTCTCCATCTTGAATGCCGAAGTAGAGAGAGAGAGAGAGAGAGAGAGCGTTAACCTTGATATTTCCCTTCAGCACATACCATTCATTTCAGCGGCGGGGAGAACACACAACCAGATTTAAGAGTCGGTCTGGCCACTTGACGGAAATCCCTACGTGTTGCCATGCCGCCCTAGTGACGGATAGGGTGTGTGTGTGTGTGTGTGTGTGTGTGTGTGTGTGTGTGTGTGTGTGTGTGTGTGTGTGTGTTTGTGTGTGTGTGTGTGTGTGTTTGTGTGTGTTTGTGTGTGTGTGTGTGTGTGTGTGTGTGTGTGTGTGTGTGTGTGTGTGTGTGTGTGTTGTGTGTGTGTGTGTGTGTGTGTGTGTGTGTGTGTGTGTGTGTGTGTGTGTGTGTGTTTTACTGACTGTGGTGATACTTGGTTATGCTTGTGGTGGGGATAGTTAGTGATTTTGGTTGTGGTGACTGCGAATGGTTGCGACTGTGGTGGTGATGTGGATGTGGTGGTGATACGTTATGGTTGTGGTTGTGGTGGTGATACGTGATGGTTGTGGTTGTGGTGGTGATACGTGATAGTTGTGGTTGTGGTGGTGATACGTGATGGTTGTGGTTGTGGTAGTGATACGCGATGGTTGTGGATGTGGTGGTGATACGCGATGGTTGTGGTTGTGGTGGTGATACGTGATGGTTGTGGTTGTGGTGGTGATACGCGATGGTTGTGGTTGTGGTGGTGATACGTGATGGTTGTGGTTGTGGTGGTGATACGTGATGGTTGTGGTTGTGGTGGTGATACGTGATGGTTGTGGCTGTGGTGGTGATACGTGATGGTTGTGGTGGTGATACGTGATGGTTGTGGTGGTGATACGTGATGGTTGTGGTGGTGATACGTGATGGTTGTGGTGGTGATACGTGATGGTTGTGGTTGTGGTGGTGATACGTGATGGTTGTGGTTGTGGTGGTGATACGTGATGGTTGTGGTTGTGGTGGTGATACGTGATGGTTGTGGTTGTGGTGGTGATACGTGATGGTTGTGGTTGTGGTGGTGATACGTGATGGTTGTGGTTGTGGTGGTGATACGTGATGGTTGTGGTTGTGGTGGATACGCGATGGTTGTGGTGGTGATACGCGATGGTTGTGGTTGTGGTGGTGATACGTGATGGTTGTGGTTGTGGTGGTGATACGCGATGGTTGTGGTTGTGGTGGTGATACGCGATGGTTGTGGTTGTGGTGGTGATACGCGATGGTTGTGGTTGTGGTGGTGATAACTGATGATTGTGCTGGTGATAACTAATGGTTGTGGTTTTGGTGGTGGTGTTTGTGCTGTTTAGGGCTTGGTTGTGGCTGTAGTGGTGCTTGGATGTGGCTGTGATGGTGCTGGTTGTGGCAGTGCTTGATTTTAGTGGAGATTGATTATGTTAGTGATTGACTGTGGTGGTGTGATTGTCATGGTAACTGATTTTGTTGTTAGCTGAGGTGATTCTCTGTTGTGGCGATAACTGACTGTGATGGTGTTAACTGTGGCTTTTGATTGTGATTGTGCTTAAATGCGGTGGTGCTTGACTGCGGTGGAGTTAACTGTGGCAGTGGTTCACTGTGACTATGGTGCTGCCCTTATGCTGGGATATGAGAGAATTAATGTTTGCACCTGTACTTGTGATTAAATTTGTGATTTCTGGGAACAGGATTCGGGTTTCTGATCGCATTTTCCCTATACAGCCATCTGCGTGTTGGGGTACATTGTGAGAGACGTTCATGACTATATCCTGGGCCAGGATAACATTCATTTATTGTTTTTATGCCCAACGTCGCATCCGGTGAGAAGTGGTTTTGTCTAAATCACCTCTGGGAAGATCTGCACCTACCCACCAACGCCTTTACCTGCTAAGACACACCTACCTCCTTACGAGTGTATGTTCAACTTTCTTTGGGTAGCTCTCCTCCATCCCTCTACTCGACATTGTAATTCTCTCTCTCTCTCTCTCTCTACCTGTTTCATAGGCCAAACAGACTTAAAACACACTCGTCGGTTAAGGAAGTTCCTTAACACCTCTTCCTAGTCGACTTATTTTGCTTATTACACCATGTCGTCCTTTTCTGTGCTAAATAACTCATTCTCATATAAATAACGTATAAAACTATATTAGCCAGTCGTATCAAATAATACATTACTGGGGAAGAGGTGCTAGGGAGCTTCCAAGATCGTCAAGAATAAGGGCCTCAATTTTAACTACAGAACCGCCAGCATCGTTCAAGCTTTATCACTACACTTCAGTTGGCCCAGTTTTTGCTCCTTCTATGCTCACATTTCAATTTTTTGTTGCGCTACTGATCTCAATATTACAGAGTTCCTTTTTTGGTGCACCATTTTTTTCGTTTATTTAACCATACTCCTTTCCTGGTTCACATCGTCTAGTACTTTAAACACTGGCAATTTCATTTTCCATACCATATACTATTACACCACAATACTGTGCCTGTGCTTTTTTCAGCCGGCAGTATTTGGCTCTTGCCTATAATTAAGCTCATCTATCCATACATCATCCAATCCTTTGCACCAACAGGAACGTAGGAATCCGTGCCTAGGCTCTACAGTCCAGACATCTAAGGTGATGGTGACTAGCCTCACTCCTCCCTGAATGGCTTTATGTGAGCAATGAACCCTAACTATTCCTCGCATGTAAACCTTTACAAGCTCCATTCGGCTAAGTGCCTTGAAAAACTAAACCACCCGGCTTCATCTGGTTATGCTCTATGGTTAGCGTTGCAATTGGTTTCCTGGCTTAAAGGAAAATAATTGGTTTGTCACTGCGCAGTAATCTGAGGGCAGCATTGCACTGACTGAATGGATGATGGTTGCCACATGTAATTATAAAGTTAGGTAGACAGTTTGATAGATATTAGTTAATCATCACTCAATATTTTCTACACTCAAAATTTTACTTCATATTTTAATTCAGTGCTTACATTATCTCGTCTCAAACACCTGGTGGCCTTATCAGCGGCGAGGGAGCTGCCTGTAAGCCTAGTGTGCCCAACTGCCCACACAGCTCAGTATAAGCGCCTACACTTGGATTCTCACCCACTCATCTCAGTACACGGCCAACGCTTACACTTTGACTCATAAGCTCTCTACCTACTCTCATTTACTCTACGTTCAGTATTTACGGTACCTATTGTACTTACTCGTCATGAGTGTGTTCATTAATACACTTACGAAAACAGTTACAATTTATCATGGAAAATGGTTCTATCAGAGGGTGAATACATTTATGTAATTATTTTAACACAATGGCTTAAATAAGATGCTCTTACTGAATATCTGTCTTTTAACGAATGACCTGTCCTCACCATGCATAATGAAGTTCTCTCTCTCTCTCTCTCTCTCTCTCTCTCTCTCTCTCTCACACACACACACACACACACACACACACAAACAAGGTGACACAATTCCGGCCCTCCTAAAATCTGAGTAATTTCCGGTGGCCTCAGCTTGGTCCTACGGTCGCTCCTTCACTCAGCCCCTTACTACGACGCAGGAAGGGAGGGGGATGGTATTGGGGGTACTGGTACTGGGGGGGCTGGCACTGGGGGGACTGGTATTGGGGGGCTGGTACAGGAGGAGCTGGAAGGGGGGCTGGTATTAGGGGGGCTGGTATTGGGGGTACTGGTACTGGGGGGGCTGGCACTGGGGTGACTGGTATTGGGGGGATGGTACAGGAGCTGGAAGGGGGGCTGGTATTAGGGGGGCTGGTATTGGGGGGGCTGGAAGACGGGGCAGGTACTGGGGGGGCTGGTCTGGGGGGCTGGTATTGGGGGGGCTGGTATTAGGGGGGCTGGTATTGGGGGGGCTGGTATTGGGGGGGCGGTATTGGGGGGCCGGTATTGGGGAGGCGGTATTGGGGGCTGGAAGGGGGGCTGGTATTTGGGGGCCTGGTATTGGGAGGGTGGTATTGGGGGGGCGGTACTGGGTGCTGGAAGGGGGGCTGGTATTGGAAGCTGGTACTGGGGGGACGGGTATAAGCGAGGGAAGGCATGGGGGTGCTAGCTGAGGTGCTACTGGCGGGTCACCTGGTATGGGAGTGGGGGCATAGTGGTGCTGTAGGGTGTTTATTGGGGCTGTATTGGGGACTGGGGGCATGGGGATGTTGCAGGGTGTTAGTTGGGGGTGGTACTAGTGTTAGATGGGATGGTACTGGGGAATAGAGGCATGTAGGATGTTAACTGGGGTGGTAGTAGGGTTAGTTGCGGTGGCACTGGAGATAGTTTGGGTGGTATCAGAAAGTGAGGGGCACGGGGGATTTGTAAGGAGCAAGCTGGACTGGAACTGGGGAGTGGGGTGACAGACAGTGTGGTATTGGGGTGTAGGGGCAGAGGAAACAATCTTGGAGGGTGGGAGGAGTGTTGGAGTGTGTTAGTTGGGGTGGTACTGGGGATGAGGGGCGGGGAGAGGAGAGGGGAGAGACAGCGCTGGTACAGGAGAGTGGGAGAGGGAAGGCAGGGGTGTGTGATAGGGTGATAGTTGGGATGGTATTGGGGAGTGAGGGCAACTGGACGGAGATGGTATTAGGGAGGTGGTATTGGAGATGGAGGGCAAAGGGATGGAGTTCGGTATTAGCTGGAGTGGTTATTGGGGTTGGGGGGAGGCAGACGAGGGTGGTAATAGGAAGCTGGTGCAGGGGTCAGATGGAGGTGGTTGAAGGCGGGGGAGGGAGGGGGAGGCGTCTGGGATGGACTGGTGAGTGGCACAGGAATGGAGGGAGGCAGACGGGTGGGAGGCAGAAGGGAGTGGTAATGAGGGGTGAAGGGAGACAAAGGAGAGTGATACTAGGGACTGTGGATGCAGAGATGGGCGGTATTGGAATGGCGGTAGACAAAGGTGGTACTGGGGGGGGGGGGACAGGAGTAATATTGGGGAGTGGGTGGTAGATAAGGGTGATACCAGGGAGTGGGAGGAAGACAGGAATGGTACTGGGGAGTGGGAGGAAGACTGGAATGGTACTGGGGAGTGGAGGATGGACAGAAGAGGTAATGATGGTTGGGTCAGACATGCATGATACTGGGGAGTGGGGGCAGTGGTATTAGGGGATTGGGGCAAAAAGGGGTGGTCCTGGAGGAGGGGGGGGGGAGCAAACAGAGGTGGTAATGGGGAGTGAAGAGGAAGACAAGGGTACATTTGGAAGGGGGGTCAGACAGGGGTGGTATTGGAGGATGGGTCAGACAGGGGTGGTATTAGAGGATGGGTCAGACAGGGGTGGTACTGGAGGATGGATCAGACAGGGGTGGTACTGGAGGATGGGTCAGACAGGGTTGGTACTGGAGGATGGGTCAGACAGGGGTGGTACTGGAGGATGGGTCAGACAGGGGTGGTACTGGAGGATGGGTCAGACAGGGGTGGTATTGGAGGATGGGTCAGACAGGGGTGGTACTGGAGGATGGGTCAGACAGGGGTGATACTGAAGGATGGGTTAGACAGCGGTGGTAGTGAAGAAGAGGGGACAGATAGGGGTACAGGCCATAACAGAGCTTACTGTTGAATAAAATCACCTGATGATGGCCTGACTAAAATAAAAAAGACATCACTGGATAGAAAATGCTAAGGTGAACATGCACACTGAAGGCAGCAAAAATAAAACGAAAAAATACTGCATCGGAGTGAAGGAGTCAAATGAGCAGCGTCTAACTTGAACGGTGGTATCTATGAAGATATGAAAAAATATAATGATTAATGCAGTGAAAAGTACAATAAAGATACGTCTATGATGAACATATAAGAAGAAATACGTGTTTAACGGAAAACAATGAAAAATACGTATACGGTGAGAAATACGTGATGGGAGGGAATCAGTTAAATGAGGAGGCTGTAATTTGGCGGCGGTATCTATCTCCCCCCAGTGGACGCTTCCTCTCCCTGCCGCTAACCTTGACGTCAATCGCTACACACAGAGCAGCCGGTGGTCCCCTGGTAGCATGTACAGCTCGCAGCTGGGGAGACCTCGAGTTCGATTCCCGGGCCGGTAAGACTGTTAGAAGGTGTCCGCTTTTCCTTTGTCACTATTTACCTTAACAATCCATAAGGGGATCTGGATATAAATTCGACAGTTGCATGTCCCATTTTAGGCGATGATTGGAATTTAGAAAAAAAAAATCTATACTCCTTTCACTCTTACTTGGCGATAACTCCCATGTTTCCATCATGAATGCTAAGCTATAAGAATAGGTTAACACTAAAATATGATACTAATCATGAGGAAGTGCTATGGAAAAGATGTAGAGCCCCAACAATGTCTTCTACAGAGCTACATGAAAAGGCTAAGCTGCAAAGAGCGAATATCTGGGCCAAGGTAAGGTAAAACATGTAATACCATGATGACCTATGTCCTCATCAGGAGCGCAGGGAGCCCTCACTCACCCCTTAGGGCTTAGTGACTATGTAATGGAAAAAAAATCCCTCGGACGCACACCCCCTATGGGCCCCACCCAGGTGGAGCGCCTTAACCCATTAGACTAAATACGCGTCAGGTATTTATGTGGTTGCCACACAGAACAGTTAATGGTTTCCTGGGTTAATGATTACCCTGTGGATTTTCATTCACTATAATCACCTGGCGGTATCACTACACTGAATAAGTGGATTGTGCGCGTCCCCACCTGCCTTGGACAACATAGGAAATACACTCTCCATTCAGAAATGTATGCTTTGGAAGACAACGCTAACAGCAACAACGCTCGTTATGAAACCATCGACCACCGGGTTGAAGACAGTTTTCTGATCGAGTGCACGTCATCGGTATGAGGGGGTTAAAGGAAAAACAAACAGATGGATGAAATATACTGCGTTTTAGTTCTGGTGCGGCAGGTGGTAAGGGCGGTTGACATCATTATATTTTTATATATAACGCGGCGTGTCATCCTGTGTTATCTTCTCCGGCCCGGATGTAAACACTGGTCTACTCTTGCACAATGTCGGTCGAGGGACATCATCACTGTTTAAGGGAGGGCTTAAATATTTCTAAGTGGTTTTGGGGATGTTGCAGCTCCTCTTCTTTAGCGATTCATCCTCCCAAATCATGCCTCAATCCTGATGCAAATTACATCGATATCAAAATGATATAAACAGTATGCATGGGAATGATAAGGTGTAATATGCAAAATAAATCAATAAAGAAGAAATGTTACGAATCTCAAGCTACTCTGAATATGACCCGAGACTCAGGGACAAACTCAAAATCATGTATAGTCGGGTTATTTTCACCTCGCAAACATCCACAGTCCCTCACAGCTCAGATGGGGGTCAAGTGTAGTCGGTTTGAAGGGCTAATCTGACTACAGTAACCAAGATGACTCATACGTATCGTGTCGTATTGTTTATAAGGCTCCAAAACGCTTCCATGCATCGGCCTTGGTCACTTACTCGCGGCTCTCCACGCTGCACGATCTCTGGCAGCCTCCCTGATCAATCCCTTACAGCTATCTTATAACTAGAGCTCATCGAATTTTATGCAACAATGATTTAGTTTTCAAGATGTGAGAGTAGTGCAGTTCCCTAAGACGAAAACAAACACAAATAACTCATTCTCCTAACTACAGTAGTATTTATTTTTTGCAGATGGGACAAGAAGAGACTACTGATTCTTCCTGTCTCTCCCGTTCTTCCTGCGAAAATAGAGCTGAGAGAAGGAATGGGTTGTACAGTCACCTACAGGTCACTCTGTCAATCCTGTCCCCCACCTCCACCCCTCAACACCCACCCTTCTTCACCCTCGAGCTCTCACGTTACTCTTTTTACGTTAACTCGGTCTAAAATTGTCATTTCTCTATACTGAATGATGAGTTTTAACATTAGATAGAACTGTATGATGCTAGTCACAAAGAGGTGCTGTAGAAAGGGCGCGGAGCAATAATACTGTCTTTCTATTCCATTGAGTTACGTGAAATAAGCTGCAAAAGGACGTACATCTGGGTCAAGTTAAGACGAAAGAATGCAACAGCACCACTTCTTACGCTTTTACCACAGAAGTCTCCTCAATGTCACTATTCACCCAGCTGAACAGTTGGGGACCTGGATGTAAACGCGATGGTTGTTTATTGTATACTAGCTGAAGATTAAGCCCAAGCAAAACCTTGACTACCTACCTTAGTAACTCCCATGTAAAAAGTTGACAGCTATTAATCCTAAGCCTTCATATCCATAGAATGTTGGTCTCTGCTTTTTCAAATTTTCCTCTTCAGTCAGGTGGCGTATTTAAAATTTTGCTCCTGTGTACAAGCAGTTTTATTTGGCCCTTTATCTTTTCTCTTTTCGCTTTTCCTTTTCCCATTTCTCACCTTTCTTTTTCTTCTCATTTTTCTTTCTTTCTTTTTTTTTTACAGATAGGAAACTAAATACAGCCTTCACTAACTCCAAACGCTACCACAGACCCTTCCTGAGTTGAACAAACTCTTAAAAATAGCACGAGTAGAAATGAAAATATGTCATCTAAGGAGAAGGCTTAGCTGTCTCAGAGCCATTTATTAAAATAGCTTCGGGGATTTCGTAACGTCTCTTGCTTTGCGATTTACTCTGCTATTGCAACTCATGATCCTCTACAGTCTACACGTTACTGATACAAACTATGTCGACATTAAAACATGAATACCATACATGAGAATGCTACGGTTAATTTGCAACATAAATCGCTAAAGAAAGGGTGCTACAAAGGCTCCTACGCCACCTGGATACAGAGGGCGGGGATCGACGACACGAGTTATGTGGATGACTGTACATTTATTTTTTTTAATCCGGTTCCCGTGACCTCCCGTGCGTAAACATCTCGTGTACTGCGTCATTCTTTGTTTTCTCGAGGCCAAAATACGCGTAGGAGTTTAAGTACATCTGATAAAGGACCGTGTTCTGAGTGGCATATGATTCTTTGTTCTGGAGGCAAATGAGTGTAATAGATTCCGTACGTCTGATAATGGATCGCGTTCTAATTGGCACTTGATCCTTTGTTTTATAAGGGGATGACGTGAATAGGAGTTTGAGGACCTCTAATAAAGGAGGTCCTCTGACTGTCATAGGATTCTTTTGTTCTTGAGGGAAAATGTGTGTACGAGTTTGAGGACAACTGATAAAGGATCGGGCTCTGACTAGCGTAGGATTCTTTGTTCTATAGGAGGAAGACGTGCGTAACATCTAATAAAAGATCGTGTCCTGAATGGCATAGGATTCTTTGTTCTTGAGGGCAAATGTGCGTTGGAGCCTGAGCACATCTGATAACGGATATGGCTGTGAGCGGCTTAAGAGTGTGTGTGTAAGAGTTTGGGTTTATCTGACGAAGGATTGCGTTCTGAGTGACGTGATTTTTATTTTTGTTCTTGAAGGAAAACTTATGTAAGAGTCCGAGTACATCTGATAATGGATCGAGTTCTGATTGGTACTAGGATTATTTGTTCTTAAGGACAATGTGTACAGGAGTCTGGGAACACCTGAGAGAGGATCGTGTTCTGAGTGGCATAGGATTTCACTGACCCGCATTCTCGTCGACTATTGAATCTCTCTACCTCCGTCTCGCTTTTTTTTTTTTTTTTTTTTTTTTTTCCCACATATGGCACCTTGATATTCTAACTTATGCCATTTATGCAATCTATGTCAGGATTTAAAACACATCAATACATAAACGACAATAGCAAGGCTTGGGAGGCAAATTTCATGGCTATGGAAGAGGTCTAAGCCACCAGAAATAGGCTTATTGTTTGGCGGCAAATGTGGTTGTTTGAATATATCTGACAATGGGGAATATACAATGGGAAACATAGAAGACTTCGTAGCACCTATTCCTTAGCGATTTATTTTGCCAAATACACCTTTACATTCTCTTGCATGTTATATCATTTTAATTTCGAAAAAGTTTGCACTAATACCCTAAAAGAAGATATGCAGGTGTAGCTAACGTGTGTAATCAGTAACTATGAAAGAGGTGTTACGAAATATCCAGAGAGGTTTAGCTGTCGACAGATAATGATAACCGACACTACAAATCGTATACCAAAGGAACGAAATAATGAACGTCCATGTATTATCATAAATTAGTTGTACAGTCACATAGGACAGCAATTTTTTCGGTATTGCATCAATATAAATATGAAGCGATAATGAAGCTTTAGGGATTTTTTTTTAATTTATTTATTTTTTTAAGATGCGTTGAAATTATCGGGGAAACTATTACCTAGTCTCTAGCACAGTTTTTACTATTAACCTCTTTAATACACTGATGTCTTCTATGCTCTAGTCTTGCTAGCCCCAGATGATTGCACAACATCTAAACAGAGGAGCCTTCTCGAACTGGACGACTTAGGTACGGTTCCATAATCCCTTTGAGACGTCTTTTCTAAGCTGAATAGTCTGGAAACAGCATAATGAAAAAAAAAAAAAGCCCCCTTTCTGACTGTCTCCTGCATTCTACTGAAAAACTGAATGCCCAGAAAATGGTACACTGAAGAGGACTGTTCTTTTTCCAACCTGTACCCCGACCTATAAGATCGGGTACCTTGCTTGAAAACAGGGCCGTAATCTATTGGTGGCTCTGGAGACATCGTGACACATCCTTCTGAATTATTTATATATTCTGCATATTATACCGCAACATCCACTTGTATGTTACTGATACCAGATATGTCAAGTTCAAGTGATATACACAGCGCACACGAGAAGATCATTGTGTAATATGCACAATAAATCGCTTAGCATGAGACACGACAAAGCCTCCAATGCCACCTACTGTAGCCATCGACCCTGTATCTGATTCCGACCTTGGTGTGACAAGACCCTCACAGACAGACAGCTCCCACTTTGCGCCGGAGACGGGCAGAGTGATCGGTGGGTTATCGGCGTCCAGCAAGGCATTCCCTACAACTGGCCATGTAAACAGATTGCTCCTATCTTCCCCCGTCACAGCTGCTTTTATCACCCTCTCTTCCTCGCTCGTTACTGTATTTGTGTCCTCTCTCGCCCGCCGTACGAGTGTGTGGCGGATGAAACAGTACTGGCTTAAAAAATGATCGCATAGTCGGAAGTACTCTCGTTGTATATGAATATTCTCTCTCTCTCTCGCGGTGTGTGTGTGTGTGTGTGTGTGTGTGTGTGTGTGTGTGTGTGTGTGTGTGTGTGTGTGTGTGTGTGTGTGTGTGTGTGTGTGTGTGTGTGTGTGTGTGTGTGTGTGTGTGTGTGTGTGTGTGTGTGTGTGTGTGTGTGTGTGTGTGTGTGTGTGTGTGTGTGTGTGTGTGTGTGTGTGTGTGTGTGTGTGTGTGTGTGTGTGTGTGTGTGTGTGTGTGTGTGTGTGTGTGTGTGTGTGTGTGTGTGTGTGTGTGTGTGTGTGTGTGTGTGTGTGTGTGTGTGTGTGTGTGTGTGTGTGTGTGTGTGTGTGTGTGTGTGTGTGTGTGTGTGTGTGTGTGTGTGTGTGTGTGTGTGTGTGTGTGTGTGTGTGTGTGTGTGTGTGTGTGTGTGTGTGTGTGTGTGTGTGTGTGTGTGTGTGTGTGTGTGTGTGTGTGTGTGTGTGTGTGTGTGCGCGCGCGCAAAGACAACACAGCAATAATGTTAACATATACTATCATCGCCAATGTATTCATGATCCCCTAATTACATGTCATTTACCGAAAAGTCATATCCTGTTACGTCAGGCAAAAACAAGTCGGCTATATTAGTAGAAAAATTCAAGATCAGAAAGTACTTGATTCAGGGAGCTTAGGAATCGTAAAAAAAAAAAAAAAAAAAAAAAACTAAGGAGACTGCTACAATATGGTATACTTAAGGAGGTTGGATAATCGCGGGAGACGGGATACAAAGAATTAGAGTTAGGCATGATAATGAAGAATGTAAGAAGAAAGGCAAATGGACAGTTTGGCAAGAAGTTAAGGTTCGTATTATTAAAATCAAGAGCGCCAAGGTATTCCTCCTGTTTTATATGAAAATTTCAGAAGCATGTGATAACGATTAAAATATGACTCACCTTTCTTCATTTTTACTGACTGCACTCTGTCATGTGGGATGCGGCTGATCATATCTAATGGCTAATGGTGTTCAGTGAATGACAGTATAAAAACTGGGGAGCTGCTTAGATTTCAATGTACTCATTCTCAATAATGCGGTCGTAAATTATCCTTATTCAGAGAACAGAAAGCAACAATACAAGTACAGAAGCTAAGAGAAAAAAGTAGTGATAATGGGAAACTTAGAAATGCACAACCTGGAACAAGATTTTCTCTTGTTCCACTGCGAATACTTCACGCTTAAGGCATGTCTGTCACTCTTCTCCCTGACGCATTAAATCAAAGATAATCACCTACTGACAGAGAAATGCACAAGCCTCTCTCAGCTTATGACTATTATCCACCAGAAAGTGAGAAGCAAAAGAGGTGAAAGATGAATAAAATTTTAAGCACATTTGCAAATGAAGTAGTGATGCATGAGGACGAAGAGGTTAATTGAAAAAGTGGAAGGAATAATTTAGCAACCCTTCAGCTGCAGACTGTAACCGTGATGAAAATACTTATAGGGAAATAGGCGCGGGGGGGAGGGGGAAGTAGGATGAATTCGTTGCAAGAAATAAGTAAAGAGGAAGTCAGCGCTGCAATACATAGGTTTACATTGAGAGGGGCGACAGCAGTGGATGGTGTAAAAAGAGGAGGAGGAGGAGGAGGAGGAGGAGGAGGAAAAAGAAGACGTAAAACTAATGTCTATCAACTGCACATGGGTCATTATGGCAGAGGATTAATTTTTGCTAACATCCAATCTTCCTTTACCCTACGACCGGCAACCGTCCAATATGCAATACAGGTCCTTATTTTAGGTCCACGTACGAAGAGGTTGGGGTATAAGGATGGCGGAGGAAGTACGACTGCTAGAGGACAATTACTGTATTACTGCACGAAGGAAATAGTAGCAGGGATACATGTAAATTTGACGGAAAAATAAATCTGTTGGGCATACCACAACGAGCGTATAACAGTAATCACAGGAGTACTGAAGACGACAGGACAGTACAGGAGATGAGCACAGGGAGAGGGCTCAGAAAGGAAAGACTGAGAGACCATTATGTTTACCCTGAGAATCATGGTTGAAATGCATATGATTAGCAAGAACTTCCTTTGCTGTCTTCGTGGATGTGAAGAAAGCCAGTGATATGGTTGGATGGGATGCTGTACGGCAGGAGCTAAAAGTACACAGATATGAAGGAAGTTACTGGGGGAAGCAAAAACCTCATGCATGGAAAGTAGAACATAATCTGCACGAGTCAGAGGAGGCTAATTTACCTGTATGCTTCTGAGGTAAGTGAGACAAGGCTGGGTTAAATCATCTTGATTATTCTGTCTTCATGACTGTGACGAATTTTTCCTTTTAGTCTTGCTACTTTCAGATGATTTTATTCAGTTTGCGCGAGTAGTCTAGCAGTAATAGGATTAATGAAGGCTATATCTAATCCCTCTAGTTCGAAAAGCCTGTCCTAACGTACAGAAAAGCGTCCGAAAATGGTGAAGACAAAATAAAAGAATATCAACGAGTTGATCGGGTCAATATAGTGTTACAAGACATGTCACGGCAAGAACAGCAGAGATGAGAATGAATCAAGATGGAAATACATGGGAAAAATGTAGCTAATGCTTAAGGATTATTAAAATAGCAAAAATCAACTTCGGAGGACGATAAATTAATTTGATAACGCGTGTAAAAGGATAGCGAAGGTATACGTCTGTAAGAGTATATAATGAGCATGAGAGAACAGGGTTTGAATCTGTTTATTTCAATTCACAGCTTAGGGTACCAAAAGAATTATCATCTGAACTGTAGGAGAAGAATGGAGAAGGAGGTGAAAATTCTTAAGTATTTGGAAATTTTAAAGTAATGGGTAAAGGTAGACGAATTGAGGACGAAGCAGGAGGATAGATGCATGAATGGCGAAGCAGGAGTATAGATATCTGAATGGTGAAGCAGAAGTATAGATGTCTGAAAGTGAGGCGGTATAGACGCATGAATGGTGAGGCAGGAGTACAGACGCATAGACGGTGAGGCAGGAGTATAGAAGCATGGACGGTGAAGCAGGAGTATAGACACATGGATAGTGAGGCAGAAGTATAGATGCATGAATGGTGAGGCAGGAGTATAGACGCATGGATGGTGAGGCAGGAATATAGATGCATGAATGGTGAGGCAGGAGTATAGAAGCATGGATGGTGAGGCAGGAGTATAGATGCATGAATGGTGAGGCAGGAGTATAGATGCATGAATGGTGAGGCAGGTGCATAGACGCATGGATGGCGAGGTAGGGATGTAGATGTATGAATCCTGGAGTAAGAAAAAGGACGAGTAAAATTCATGGATGGTGAGGTTGGAAGAGTATGGAACTGGGTGATGAGGTAAGACAAAGAATTTCAGGGTAGAAGAGCGCCTGAATAACAGACTATGCTTTGCAAGAAAGCTTGGCTGGCTTGGAAGTGAAGAACGCACCAAGGCACCAGCTCTTACGTAGGAGTACGAAGTGGACGGAGAATAGGAAAAAAAAAAATGGTTCGGGGAGATGAGCTTTCTGGAATATGCAACAATTGAATGCTTTACAGTTTTACTACCTATTAAAGAATGGAAGACACAATCAAGTCCCGTGACGTGCATAAAGGGCACGTGTACTCATCAACCGCGTTTCCTGCGCCTCGCCATGAAACTGTCAAAGGTGAGGTGAAGAAATGGGAATGGTGATGAAACAAATGGGTGGGACGGACTACAAATTTGGAGCGGTGGGGCTTGAGCGGGAACGTATACACTTTGGAAATAGGCGTCGTATAATAAGTGATTTGATTACAGAGAAATCTCATTTATACTCCAAGAGTGAAAGTCGGAAGGGGAGGGAGACAAAAAATGAGCGTGGAGGAAATCAAACAGGTGCAATGAACTGGAACTGTATTGGAGGGGAGAGGGGGCATAAAAGTATATTTTGTGAAAATGGGTGCTGTACGATTAAGGGTTTCAGTTCAGTGACGGTTTCTTGTAAAGTTTTCTTCATCAACACCACGAAGATGTTCTCGAGTTGTTCTCATATACTGTACCTGATGTGACGAAGGTAAAACGCACGGAGCGGGTATGGACACAGGGAGAGAATGAGGAAGAGATCACAAGGGGAAGAATGAAGGAAGAGATCACAAGGGGAAGAACGAAGGAGATCACAAGGGGAAGAACGAAGGAAGAGATCACAAGGGGAAGAATGAAGGATCAGATCACAAGGGGAAGAATGAAGGAGGAGATCACAAGGGGAAGAATGAAGGAGGAGATCACAAGGGGAAGAATGAAGGATCAGATCACAAGGGGAATGTCTGAAAGAGTACGACCGGCAACATGGGATAAATGAACACTTATGGGTGAGAGGGCTGACAATGGGATAAGAATATCTGGCAAGTCAAAAGTGATGTGTAAGGTCGGATACCAGACTGGAGACATTTCTGTCGTGAGTAACCTAGATTGGTCAGATTTCCTGGAGTAAGCTAGGATAGAGAGAGAGAGAGAGAGAGAGAGAGAGAGAGAGAGAGAGAAATAAAACATATACTATATAATTTGATCTTCAGTTAAACATACAGTATGGTTACTGAGCGTGTGCTCTCTCCCATGTTGGGGGTGGAATGGGGAGGATGTAGGATTAGGTAGGAGATAAGTAAGGGTGTTACTGCCTCCAGCCTCTCATTTAATTAAATTATATATATATATATATATATATATATATATATATATATATATATATATATAATATCTATCTATCTATCTATCTATCTATCTATCTATCTCTCTATATATATTATCTATCTATCTATATATATATATATGATATCCAAGGACTGGAAGTACACGCTTCACGAAGTAATACCTGCGCTGATTTTAAGTAAAACGCACTAAATCATCAGGAATCCAATTGTCACCCACTGCAGAGCTATAATCACCAGTGACCCTATGGGCGGAAGTGGTCTCCCTCATAATTCACTCTTAAGGTCATCGGTAACTTTAACTCCGTAACAGTTGAGAACTGAAACCATCTCGATATAGTATTTCTAATCAAAATTACCCCTCGAATTACTTCCTGATCTTAATACGTCAAATTCAGTGACATCCTGTAAAACACACACACACACACACACACACACACACACACACACACACACACACACACACACACACACACACACACACACACACACACACACACACACACACACAAGGATTATGGAAGCAAGTTGAAGCAATGTCTTACAGTGAAGTACAAGAGATAGTGGAGCTGGTGGGAATAGTACAGGGCAAAAGAAAAATAAAATCTAGGTGCCCTCCCAGCTATTTCACGACCACTGAAAAGCAGTCCCAAGAGAAGTGCCTATAGACCGTGCGAATAACAACAGAGGTAAGGAAGGGGAGATGACATAATGCAAAGGCAAACGTAAGTTAATATCCAGTGCAGTTTCTCCTCCCCTCAAAATCAAGACCACCAAACCATCAAATTCAAACCCATCAATTCAAACCAGTTAAAATCAAACCCACTGCAGATCCATCACATTTTAAGCTATCAAATTCAAGTCTGTCAGATTTAAACCCATGAAATTCAGAACCCATTTACACGTATCCATCAAACCCACCTAACCATCGAATTCAAACCCTTCAAAGCCAAACCCATCAAATTCGAACCGATCAAAATAAAACCCATCAAGCCAACGGACTCAGACCCATCCACTTCACACAGTGTTAAATAATCCCTGTTAGCAAGGCGGTGGGGGCGAAGGAGTGAAGGTGATGAGAGGCTGGCGGTGTTGTCTGTGGGGCCGAGATAAGACTGACCCGTCCCGCTGACACCCCCGGTTTCAGGTGTCGCCAACAGCCTCGTTTGGCCCAATTAATTCCTTCAGCTCCAGGGACGCCTTCGTGTAGTGGCACTGATGTAACCGGGTGGTTCCACTACCTGGCTATACAAACGTCCCTCAACCACTTCTCTTATCTCCCTGAAGGCATATGGTGGACTGAAATAAAGGGGCAACTTAAGTCAGCAGTCTACCGGGTTCACCTTTCAGATGAACCTGGGACCAGGGTAACAACATCTTCGATCCAGTGAGTCTTTATCCATCTATCTGCCACCACACGCTTTTGTTAACACTGGAGGAAACATTTAGAGTGACGGGGCTCAGACCGTCTCCATTAACCCCTCCAGAACGTGATTCTCTCTCTCTCTCTCTCTCCTTATGCTAAATAAAATCGCCTGATGTCAACAAGAACAAACTATAAAATACATCGTAAGATTAAAGTAGGGTTATCATCTTCACTGCCATGATATAATTTTGTTTTTGTCTGAGCAACCCCATGACGCGTTTTGCTTTTTTATGAATGGCATCTCCAGACGATTTTGTACACCTTAGAGGAGACGCTTTGCGGTGATGGCGTTCGTGAAGGTCGTATCTAACCCATAAGATCAAAAACTCCTTCCCGGGTTAAATAAAATCGTCAAAAAAAGATAAAGGGGGGGGGGGGCATGGGCAAAAAAAAAAAAAAGAAAAAAGATTAACAGATAAATATTAGTCCCCTGTGAACGAAATATCCCTTAAAAATAAATATAAATAAACAAATAAATAACAGAAAGGTGTTGATTGGATAAAGATATTAAATGTGGCTGATATCAACTTTTTCTTTTTAAATTCTTGCCAATATCAGACGATTTTATTCAACTTAGGACATGTTATCTTTACTAGTGAAAGGGTTAATGAAGGTCAACAGCTGAAAGGTCTTGGATAGTGTCTGGGTTGGAGTAGGTGCGACCTGCTCCGAGTTGTGAAGTGGCTTGGCAGCGGAGGATGTAGTGTAACAGGGGATGTGTCTCTGTGCCACAGTGGTTGCAGGTTTCTTTAGGGTTGTTGTTTAGCATGGTGGTGCGGCAGTTGTACCCTACCCGTAGTCGACGGACCCTTGTGAGAAGTCTGTTTGGTGTGCTTGGAACGGTTATAAGTGGTTCGTACTGGGTTGCTGCTGCATACCACCTGGCAGAAGCAGACCCATTTGATGGACAAGCTTTGTGCTCCTCCTTGGTGAGGAACATAGTAGGCGAGGGAGGTGGGAATCTTGACTTCTATTTCAGGGTGGTTGGTGGCTGATTTAGCTGCTCCATGAGCTTGTTCATTCCCAGAGATTGGGTTAATGAAGAATATGCCCAGCTCCTCCAATTCCAAAAGTATGCGCAAAATCGAACGTAATCATCTCCCGTTAGCAATATTTGGGAGGAAGAACAAGGACAAGCTGCTCTGTTTTCCCACGTATATTGCTCCTCCTACAGAAAAAAAATCTTAGCTACGGGAGAAAATTATCGTAGGTTACGCATTTTCTTCTGGCACGAGAGGGATGGGTGGGTGTAAAATTTTCCTGCGTTTGTCAAGTCCTTCCTGGAAAAAAATAAGCTTGATATACGACAGGGAAGCGATCGTAAATATGTCCCAGAATCCGACCTTTGGAATATGTAAACGTCGTCAGTGTGAAGTGACAACCTGAACGATATTTATACCCCTGTTTTAATTCTAGTACGAACCGAAACCTCAAACACGTAAATAGCAGTTATTCTTGACGTGTAATATAAATGTACTGTGATTCTGGATTAATTACTGATATGTACAGTAGATGATCCATTACGAGTGAAAATGTTGGTTGGGAGAGAGAGACAGCTTAGGGCTTTAATTCTTTGTTTTCTCCAACGTTTTTTCCTACACAGACTCCCTGATGATGGGTTCTGTGTTGCCCGAAAGTTAGAGAAACAAAGAATTCAAGCTCTACCCTGTTTCTCTCCCATCGGGCTCAAGAGACACACGGATGATGCGTTCTGTGTAGCTAACAAAGAATTCAAACTCTTACCTCTGCCTCTCTCCCACCCAGCATTTCCAATCACTGATATAATTACACCACTTAATGAAACTGCAATCCCGCTCAGTGCAAAATCGACGCAACACTAAAAACGCCGTCAATTTAAATGATGATGTAGCGACCGCCATGTCAGCTTGATGAAAATATCTTCCACTGAACTGCACCCCATTCATTAACCGGAGATCCGAAATGACGTATGCCCGAAACGACCATTAAAAAAAAAAAAAAAAAATGGAGGCAGTCTCTCTCTCTCTCTCGTTGCTGTAGTACTTTCAGCGTCTTTGGGGTCATTTTCAGCTGGATAAAATAGTCTGGAATGCTGTGATCGAGTGATATAACCTCTCTCAGGTATCCAGATATTCGCTGGTTAAGAAAACCCCCTAGCACCTCTTTCTTAGCGATTTATTTTTGGATATAGTTGCTTATTATCCTTTTATATATTGTTTATACAGAATGTGGTGATATTAGAAAGATTTATGTAACAACGTAAGGGGTAGTAAGATGTAATAAACAAAATAAATCGGTTAGGAAGAGGTGTTACGGGGCCTCCTTATCCGACTAGAATGCGGACCTTGAAATTATTCTCAGGTCAATATAAATGTCTGGGGTTACCTGAAGTGTAATACTAGAGTTGTCCCGATTGTGAGACGGTTAATGGTGACAGTATTAACTCACTGTACGGTCGTGAGCCAAAATTCCCGCTCAATAAAATATCTCTATCTATCTATTTTTCTACATATCTAACCAAGACTGAAAGAGTGAATTATCCACGGTTTTCAGATCAAATCATGATCTGGTATTGGCAGTTCAAAGCTTCTCGATACAGAAGAAGTAACAGTGTCATCATCATCTGTTCCCCGCGGAGCTTAACAAAGCTTCGAACTGCCACCCTAACGCTGGTCAAAAGGTCTTCGCTCGGTCTGCAGCTCTGGTTGCGTCTCTCCCTCCAGGCCGGGTTGAGTAATAGGTGTGGAAAAACCAAGACTCACAACAGTGCAATAGACATCAAAATTCCTGTCACTTCCCTGCTTCTCTCTTTTTATGAGCTTTGAAAACCATTATGGCAGATCCTCAGCAAACAACTCTGATGATACTGATCCGTGGATAAAAACAAAAAACAAAGAATCATGTGTGTTGGCTGCTTCGGGTTCACAAAACTAATTATCATAGTTCATGGACAGAGAAGGCGGCGAGGCAACAGTGAGAAATGTTGATGACTGTACACCAGTCACACAGGCATAGGTCATTTTGTGCGTTATGTGGAAAAAGAAGGTCAAAAGTCCGACAACAGAGGGGTCTCACATCCTCTCATCCAAGCTTCAACGAATACAGGAAAACTTGTAAACCATGACGTCACCGATATATAATTTTGCGAGAGGTTCCTGACAAATGAACGTATGAAAAAAAAAAATAAATAAAAAAAGAAAAGAAGGAAAGTTAAGCAATATAAAATTCAAAATATCTTACCCATAAGTCGGAGTTTCAGCCATGAAGTGGGCCTTACACACACACACCCTGAAGTTCTGAAGTCTCAAAATTCGCTCAGTCTATCCTGCTCCCAACATGGCAGGCCCTCGTGCCTTGAGCCGTGATTAAAGTGGCTTTGGAAAATTTGTAAGGCTTCTTCTTTAGCGATTTATGGTCGACATGACACCTAAATATCCACCTGCGTGTGACTGATACGAACTATTTCGATATCAAAATGTCACGCAAGAGGATGTTAAGGTATGACGCGCCAAATGAATCGCCAACAAAGACGTGCTCCGAAATCTCCTGTGCCATCTAAAACACGGCTCAGGCCAATCCAACACGGGCCAAAGGCGTTGAAAAAGAAGCGTGGAGGAGGAACGCGTTGGTGTGATGTGGAGGCGGGGTGCGTACTGGCGGTTGTTTCAGTCCATCCGCGGCCATCATCATCATATCCGGAGCACCCTCCTAGGTATACACAAGTCTTCTTAACTCTCTCATGTTCGGGAAGACTCCGGTACTCTATTCCAGCTGGTAACGGAGGTTTGATTCAGCTGAGAGTGAGTAATGGGAGCCTCAGTGTTCATAATGGTACCATTAAAACTCTCACCATCGGACAATTCTAGTTTCCATTCCACTTGACACCATACGATTTTATTCAGCTGAGGGCAAGAAGCAGGAGCCTTAAAGTGCTAAGCCTGTGCTGTGTGTGGGATTCCTTCATTAGACTGTCTTTCCCCCACAAAGCTACCTAACACGTCACAATCAAACCTGCGTGAATATTAAGGTAAAAAAATACTGCCCAAAACCAGTAACTCCTCACAGTATTTAACCGCAATGAAGACTTGGGCAGCGGGAAAGCGGTTAAAATTCTTCATAAATACACACCGCTGCCTTCACCTTGACTCATGGGGCTCCAAAAGGGGCAGAGGGGTAGAGTTCACGAAGGATTCTAACCGTCTTTTTGCCCCTTCAATCCGAGGACATATTTCTCATTCTTGCTAATCCACACACGATTTTCTTTAGTTTGGGAGTGATTTTTCAACCTGGAGGAGTCAGGTGCAAACTTCATTATTCACGACCAAAAATATCTCCAAAAACTGTCCGGAGATGGCAAGAATAAATATGCTTCACCAGTATAAAAATGTTAACCATGAACAGTCCACTATATCAATGAATTATTATCAGAAATCACTGTTTGGTCGCATTTTCCTCTTTATTCACTCTTGTTTGGTTGTAAGGCGTTTGGTCGTCGTATGAGTGAAGATATACGTATACACCGGCAATCTTACACACACCTTAAGCTCAGTAAACTTTATGAATATGAGGCACTTGGTGTCGCTGGGTCCTACCGGTATTGGAGGTGGCACAGATTTCGGCGTACTTCTTCTTTGGCAGTTTATTTTGATTATTGCGCCTTCTTGTCCCCCTGTACGCTGCTAAGGCAAATTATATCGATAACTGATACAAAACGCACCATAAGAGAATTTCAGGGCGTATTATATACGAAGGAGAAACACCGTAGACAGAAACAGGACCCAGGATTTTTTCGTTATTTCGCGTTTTACAGCTCTCTCAGGAATAACATATAGTAAATGCTGCACAATAAGCGGCTTCAAATGATCCAGGCCTGGGGGCTGACAACATCGTTTACATCTTGAAATAAGCTTAACTGTTTCTCCGCTAGCTACTGTAGAAGTGCTAATGGTTAGGGTATATAAAAAAAAATACTGTCGGTTAAAATTATCGTTCGATACAATAATCGAACTTAACGAACTTGATTAATTTCCCATCTATGTTCTACAGCAGCATTGGTTAGGTTAAATCTTTTCATATCATACCAATATTCAATGTCCCTTTTGCTTATACCCACAAATGTCTCACCGATATATACTTTGTTATACTTAATACAAGAACACAGTACACTCCCGTCCTATGACTATCTTGCTACTTACGAGCCTTTCTTTCCAAACTCCAAATAGTGACTGTCAATGTTCTTAAAACTTAAGTTCCTGCTTTGTGCATATATTGGCATATATTATCAGGAGCTGCTGTATTAGGAAAAAGAATTTTCTCAGCAATTCTTATTTCCCGTCCGTGCGTTGGTGAATGTATACAGCTTTCTTCTTGACTCTGAGGATTAAGTAGGGAGGGTATCTCGAGTCAGTGAAAGACTGGAAGATGTAGTCGTATTCATCTTGCCAGGGCTCCTCCGAACAAATTCTCTTAACTCGAAGATGAAAACCTATTAGAACACGTTTGTTCTTCGGTCCGTCAGCCTGTTTTCTAAAAACATTAAATTCTGTTACATCAAGGTAGGGCAACCTTTCGTCTGACTCAAACTCTGCAGTGAACAAAATATTATCCTCTGCTCTGTTAAGCCTATCTAAAAAATCTCTTAAGTGTTGGCTGCAAGTCACTAGAATGTCATCTACATATGTTAACCAAACTACTCTTTTAGGTACTATCCTACTAGACTCATTAATCTCCAAGTGCTCTACAAATCAATTCGCAAGGACAGCGCTGAGGGGGAAACTCACTGCCAACCCAGCTTTACTCGTATGTCTGTAAAATTAATCACTGAAAGTGAAAAGGCAACTAGAAATAAAAAAACAAAATCATCATCATCAGGTAAAGGTCCTATCTCTATCTATGGTCCTTTTCTTTTAAGTTATTACAACCCACGCCGTTTCTTCTGCGTGATGCATGCATAACAAATCGCTAATGACAAAGTGTTCAGACAACTCCAAGGCCGCCTAGAGTCATCTTTTGGCGGGTAATGACGACTCTCCATGCACTCTTCCTCAGCAAAAAGTTTGAATAATACACCTTGTTATATTCTTATACCTTATTCATGTCTTTTTATCATCGACAAAGACTTCATACTAAAGTGTAATATACAAAAATAAAACAGCTTGCTATACACAGAATGAGGCGGGTAAGAAAGAGATCATCGGGAGCGGCAAGAAGCCACGAGAATACGGTATGTATTACGATAGGGGAGGATATTACGAAACTGATTTATTTATTTTTTATTTTAGTTATTTACAGTATTTATTTACCATTCAGTACAAGTCCCAGCACTCTCAGGAACGTTGTCGCTGAAGGCCAAGCAGGAAGGGACGTGAGAGCAAAGGGATACACTGATGCATATACGGAACAAATATTAACACCTACACCACTGAAGTCTCCCCTGAACTCTATGTATGGGCCGTTTTCGAGGTGGCATAGGAGGCTTCGTTACACCTTTTCCTCGGGGACTTCCTTCTCTTATTGCACCTTAGCATTCCCTTTTGCCGTACCTATATCGTTTTAATGCCGAGAGAGTTAGCATATGTGACTTGAAAGAGGATAGTGTGTAACGTGCGGAATAAATCACTGAAGAAATGTTAAGAACTATGCGTCTGGTGTTACTACTACTACTGCTGCTGCTGTTGCTGCTACTACTACTAGTAATAAGGATCATAATAGTAATAGTAATAATAATAATAATAATAATAATAATAATAATAATAATAATAATAATAATATCAACAACCATAACAACAATAATAATAATAAAATGAAAGGGTGGATGGAGATCATGTATAACTCCTTCACTACGAGAGATCACTGTTAAGCCGAATAATATTAATTAGTGACAAGAAAATGGAAAGAAAAGGAAAAAGAAAAAAAGAATTAAAGACAATGACATGGAATGGGTGATGTTACTATTGTGTACATTTTTCTACTCACACACACACACACACACACACACACACACAAATTCACAAATGTTTAATGTATTATATTCTTAGCTGTTTTTTCCTTAACATGAAGCCGGGAAATATATTTAATAATAGAAATGTTTATCCAGTCAAACGAAAAAGGAAGTAGATATCCGGCATTATCATATCTATTTCTGTGTGTGTGTGTGTGTGTGTGTGTGTGTGTGTGTGTGTGTGTGTGTGTGTGTGTGTGCTCGATTACTGAGTGGCATGGTAGGTGGCGCGGAATTAAAGCTGCAGTAGTGACAGTCGCGTAATCGTATAGCGAGTCAAGTACTATGCGATTAACGTAGTACTGAATCGCGTATTGCAATCATGGTCGTCCTGCAGGCGCCACGGGGAGACTGATTTCCTGGCGTCTCTTCCGTGGCGATTTATTTTGCAGATATCTTTCTCTGCATTTTTCTTTTTCTTCAATCTTTTTCTTCATCTTCCTCTAGTTCTTGCTCTTGTTCTTCTTCTTTGTATTCTAGGTTGCATAACAGACTTTGTTGCACCACTTCCTCTATGGCGTGCAAATTACTTTTTTTTTTTTTCCCGTATTTTTTGTGGCGTGGGGAGCTCTTAACACCTCTCCCTCGGCGATCTGATTTACGTATAATTTTTTCTTTCTCCTCTTGTAGGCAAATTATACCGCTATCAAAATCGAATGCAATTTATATATAAAAGGGAAAATCAATATGTAAAAGGCTTAACAGTACGACGGGGAATCGAAACAGGGTTAGTGATGGGGGAGGGCAGAGTACTGGGCGTGTAGAGGAAATTGATAGGCTAGGGGTTGAAGAAAGGAAAGAAGGGAGTGGCTGAGGAGGGAAAAGAAATTATGAGGGGGCCGAAAGAGTTCCATGAGAAGAATAAAACCGGTGGGGGAAAAGCTGGATGAAAGTCAAAAGAATGTGGGAAGAATAAGAGGATGGAAGAGAGAGTGGATATGGGGTAAGAAACCGGAATTATAAGATGCGGAGGTAATGTATGTAGTAAGAGGGAGGATCGACAGAGGGTGAAGAAGGAAAAGAGGAAGGTGACCAAGAGAGAGAGATTATGTGAGATACAAGGGGATGTCGTTAGATGAGTGAATCCTGAAGGGGGAAAGCTGTATGAATGGTAAAGGAGGAAGAGAGAAAAACAGGTGAGTGAAGAAGCAATATAATGGAGGAGACAGAGTAGGGATGGTTGAAGTGGTTGCAGAAGAGAAATATTGGATTAATTACTATTACGGTCTAAAGTCCGCCAAAATGCCCTGTCGACTGTGGCGAAGGAAGGTGTTGATATTTTTTTTTTTTTTTTTTTTTTTTTTTTGTGACAGCAACATGGAACACAGCAGAAGAATATGAGAAGGAATGATACCCTCTCACGTTTGGCATGGAATGAGAAAAAAATGAAGGCAGGACACTACGTTGTCTGGGGATTGTCGGCGAACGTATGACGCGTGAAAGCAAAGTTACGGAAAGGGTATAACAAAGAGGAGGAAAATAACGACTATCAGTGAGGAGATAAATGGTAGATAATGGCTCGGACAAATGTTAATAGCAACATGAAGGCGGACACAGAGTGAAACACCCGGGCCACCAATTGGTCTAAGGGTCGAATATCTGACTGTGCCCTGTGATCTATATCTTGAACATATTATTCTCAACATCAGTTTGCTTTCTTCTTGCTTAACCCATAAACCTTCCACAAACTTTGATTCAAATGCCTGAGCTGACTTTGCCTGTTATCCTGATTTTGTCCATCCCCTGTGACCTGACTCTTTGACTGGTTGTTCTCAAAATCGAATATCTTTATCCTTAGTTTAACCTGAGATTTTCCACAAAGTCAAGTTTACATCGGATAAAAACTATTTAAGTTGACCTTGCCACGTGATCCTGACTTTTGACCTGTTGTTCTCAAATGCATTAGATCAACCTCGTGGGTGATTCTCAGTTCATCTACCAAGTTTGGTATAAAAAAAAAAAAAAAAAAGGATATTGTTTAGTTATTTTGTTCACACACAGACACACGGGTTCAACTTTGACCTCGTCCTGTGACCGTGACCTCTGACTGATTGGTCTAAAACTCTGAATCCCTTCGTTCTTGTCTGGCCCACAACCCTTCCACCAAGTTTGGTTTGAATCGGATCAGAACTGTTTCGGCTGGCGTTGCCCTGTGACCCTGGCATTAGACCCTTTACTTTGACCATGACCCTTGTATGACTTCTCAAAATCGGATTCATCTTTTTTCTTGCCTTTCTTGATGCCCTCCACAATGTTTGACCTAAATCGGATAAAAACTACTCTTGTTTACTTTGTCCTGTGAGCTTGGCGTTTGATTTACTGTTCTAAAAAACAATATAGTTACTCTCTGACTGACCCTCAAACCTTCCCTCATGTCTGGTTGAAATCGGATGAAAACTGTGAGAGATATATTGTTCACACACACACACACACACACACACACACACACACACACACACACACACACACACACACACACACACACACACACACCTACACACACACACACACACACCTACACACACACACACACACACACACACACACACACACACGTGGACCGAAATTTAACCTTGCCCTGTGACCCTGACTTTTGACCTATTAATCTATAAAACAATACTCTTACTCACTGGCTGTTCTTCAACCCTTTTGCCAAGTTTGGTTAAAAAGAATAAAATGTTCTGAGTTCTCATGTTAACACCAATACTAACAACGCTTCTCTCACACATACGCCGATGAAAACATAATAGTTCTTACTTCGTTAACGCGGGTGTAATAATAATAATAATAATAATAATAACAACAACAAAAATAAGGTTTTAGTGTTATGTATACCATCCAAACGCAGGTCATTTAGGTAAACAGTTCTTCCAAATAACATGCTTCCTCTAGTCTAGAATAAGACACTCAGTAATCAAAGTAACACCAGCTCACCAAATGTACCGCTAGATAAACAGGGACATAACGGACACATATATTGCCTGGGAACAGAACTCAGGTTTTTCCTATTGCTGGGTGGATTTGCTAATTACTACACCACCAGCTCCCCCGAATGAAGAAAGGAATGGGAGAGGGAAGTGACTTAGTGCACTATTTTCGCTGGCATAAGAGGTTTTCTGCAATTCTTCGTTCCCAATTTTTCCCTGTATATGACACTTCAATATTCACCTCTAGGTTTCCTTCTTCAACACTGATTGGATATATAACATGCGAGAATATATTAACGTAACATACATAGTAAGAAACTTGTAAGGAGAAGGTACGAGGGAGCGTCCTTAGCTTGCAAAAAAATATAGCCCTTTGATTATGAGACGAGGAAGAGAAGCGACAAGGTGAGAAGTAGAGTGCGTTTGCTCTCTCCTGAAGAAGACCCCTAACTCCTTTTGATTCAGTTGGTATAGTCAAACTTGAGGGTCGGTTTGACTAGTAACCAAGGAGATTCATTCGAACTTTATAACTACGGCTCATTGCATTCTCGCCAACCACGACTGAATATTCAAGCTTTAATGAAGTAAAGGAGTGTGTTGCGTAATGTGTGACGCAATAGATTTGTACTGATGACACGTTAACGAAACAGGAGATAACAAAAACAAACCATTATACTGCGTCATCGCACGGAAAGGTGCAAGAATGAACAGCAAATATACAGTAATGGACAGTAGGATTTAACGACGTGAAGGGCGTGTGGCGTAACGTGTGTTTGTGGTGGCTAAAACAAGTGATGAGACTGAGTTGCTGATAGGTTAGGAAAATCGCCCAAATGAAGCAAGAATAAATTAAGATAAAGATAAAATTTCATCATACCGAAAGGCTTAATGATGTGAAGGGTGTGTGGCGTAACGTTGGTCTGTGGTGAAGAAGTGTAGTGATGAGGCCCTGGGTTGGTGATAAGGCCGGATGTGCTACACCGGCCCTGGTTAGTGGCTCTGGTGGAGGGTGCCGGAGTGGTGCCTGTGCCTCGCCCCGCTGGGTAAAGGAGAATACTGTGCCATTTATCCTGTAATCGTGGCACTATATGACGCGGGACTATACTTTTGTGGATGGAGAATACTGTCATATATCCTGTAATCGTGGCAGTATAAGACACAGGATATAATTCTGTTAATGGAGAATACTGTGTCATTTCCCTTGTGATCGTGGGTAGTGGAGAATACTGTGTTATTTACCTGGTGACTGGAGCACTAAATAAATATATGACACAGGACTATACTTCTGGTAACAGAAAACATTGTCATATATCCTGTAATCGTGACACTATAAGACAAGAGTATATACCACTCGTTATGAAGACAATTGTGGCACTTGTCTTGTGACCATTGCACTATGACAAACTTACTGTCAACTGATGCGGTATATTGTGGCACTTGCCTTGTAATCGTAGCGGTATAATACACAAGGTTGTTCTGCTGCTGATCAACCTAAGTGGGATGGTGGAAGGGAGGTGACACGTAGAATGAAATAGTATCCTCTCCCTCCTGGTAATCAGGTCAGTATACAACACGGCCAAACTGCTGATGACCGAGAGGAGAGGGATAGTCGAGAGAGGGCGCTACAAGGAATGAAATATTATCCTATTCGTTGTGTCCAGTGAAGACAGTGGGGCAGAGATCATTACCCCTAAACGTCGCGAGGTAAGTAATTCTCTGACAGTTTTCCTGGCATAACTGAAAAGAAAAACACCCAAACAGTCCCTAGACCACGACACACAACACTTGGTATACAAATCAAGGAGCGTACGTTAGTTTTAAGTACGACCAAGAGACCCTGCTCAAAGCTTTCGTGGTCTGTCATTTCGTGGTATTCTTAAGGAAAAAAAAATATCCTCTTGAATGACGTAGCCTCCTGTTTAACATAAAGGGTAAATTCTGACGCCTCCACGTGACTGGGGACCGAAATCTAGGCGCCTTTGTAGCACTCTTTTCTACCGATTTATTTTGCATATTACGTCTCAACATTCCCTTGCATGTTGCTTGTATCAGTTAAATGTCGACAAAGTTCATACTAATAACATACAAGAGGATACTGAAGGGCAATGTGCAGTAGAAAAGGCACTAAGAAATCTCCAAATCCACTTACAATGCGCCCTTACGAGATCTATATGTTAGTCACTCTCCGGAAATGGGTGGATTTTTAACCGAGTGTAGTCACCACGAGTCTCAAGTCAATCGATCTTAATTACTATGACTTTGGTGGAAGCATAATCAACCATTTCAGTCCGGTGATTTTTTTTTTTTCCCTCAATACTCCTGCTACTTCGACACGACTTTCTTTAGCTCAGGGTAAACTCTTCTAAACGGAGGGGTCAGTAACTCTTCTAATAGGGTGCATCCCGAAACATACCAAATTGTCTGGAGGTAGGAAGGACAAGATAAAAAATACATAAATAAATAAGGAAATAAAATGTCATCGCATTCAGTAGGTCATGTACTGGATTACAAAAGTATGCCTATTTTTGTTATAAAAGAAAAAAAATAGTTACGGCTGGTTGAGAGAAAACGACAAAGACATCAGGAAATAACCAGCTTGAAGAAGAGAAGAGGCAGGGGTTGGAGGTCAACAGGGGGGGATAGGGAGTGCCAGGAAGGATTGGGGAGCGGAAGAGGGCTGGGGCTACAGTTTGGGGAATGACAGAGGGGTTTAGAAGGGGATAACTCATTAGGGCCGGGTTACTAAAGAAAAACATAAGAAGAGAGGATAACTGCAGTAGGTCGGTTGGCCCATCCTAGGCAGCTCCTAGAAAAATAACTGAACTACTAGAATGAGATAAGGATAGCAAAGAAGAAGGCGATAGCAAAGAAGAAGGCGATAGCAAAGAGGAGGGGCGATGACGTCAGGGGACAGGAAAAAGGAGCATGGGGGAGGGGAAATGGAAGGAGGGGACGGGAAATGGAGGGGAGGTGGCAAGAAAAAGAGGGGTGGTAGGAGTGGTGCGGGGACTGGCGGTGGGGTGGGGATGGGGAGGGAAGTGAGGGGGAGGGAAGTGAGGGGAAGGGAAATGAGGGGGAGGGAAGGGAAATGAGGGGGAGGGAAGTGATGAAGTGAAGTTGGGGAGGGGACAGGTGGTAGTGAGGATTAAAGTGGAAATGGGAGAAGTAGGGAACTGAGGGATGGGAGAGGATGTACAGTTGGGAATTGAGGCTGGGAGGAAAAGTGGGGAGGAGGGAGGTGATAAGAGGGGGAATGGGGAGAGGGAAAGTGAGGGGGGCGAGTAAGGGTGAGGGTGGGGAAATGAAGAGAGGGGAAGTGGGAGAAGGAGTGCCGGATGGAGAGAGAGAGAGAGAGAGAGAGAGAGAGAGAGAGAGAGAGAGAGAAATGGTTAAAAGAAATTGAGTAGCAGGCTCGAGAATGTTGTTAAAAAACTTCAATGTGTAACTCATTATATACGAAAACTGAGAGACTGAATTAGAGTAAATGAGTTTCCTTTCTCCTGTTTCCGGCGTTACTGTAAAGCCGTTAACAGCGTGCCTCTCTCTCTCTCTCTCTCTCTCTAAAATTACACTCCCCTTCACTCTAGCTTCATTGTGAGGCGTTTGGTGGCTGTATGAAAGAAGAAAAAATTATTAACACAATCTCCAGAAAATTTTGACTTTACACATTAACCCTCCACCACCACCACCAAAACTGGATCAGACCAATGGCAACCAGCAACAAAAACACACAAGGCTACAGAACTTGTATACTAACATATATTTACTTTATTGCAAGGAGATACATAAGTTACTTTACTTTTAGAGAACTTTCATCAGTACTTAAAATCATAAATCTCAACTCTAACTTTCAAAGCACTATCACAGAGTACAATATCTTTTCCTCTTCAAATACATTACCTCGCGGCCAGGCACAATAGATTACAACGGAATAATCTTGTGGCTGTTAAGAAATGAAGTACTTTTCCAGCACCCACCCGCGGAACAGTGTCAGCCAGATATCTAGTTAACCTTACCGAGGATCTTGCTAACAATACCAGTCTCAACGCCAAGACTATTAAATGGTAAACACTGAACATGAATGGTAGGTCTTCATTCTCACTGGCGATACTGAATTTTATTTACGATGATCATTTGATGGAATTTTTTTAAAGTCCTTTCTTTGATCTTGATAGTGAAGGAGAGGGAGGATGTGGGTAGATAAACATCCTGTCAGCTGAGGCCTGAGTGGTTTCCTCCCAGTAATTATTCCTAGAAATTGGTCACGTGACGAAAACTCCTTCTCTTTGTTTATCTGGATCCCTGGGACAATGAAGGCTTCTCTGCTTATGAGCCATCCACCCTTTATCCAATACTTTACTGCTCCCTCACGAACGTATATCTAGGCTACTCACTCTGGATATTTACAGCAAAATGGACCAGTCGTTCATCCATGAGTGGCGTTTTATAGGCAATAAACTCCAAAAGCCTCTCGGATGAAAATTCTATGGGCTACAGCTTGTTGGAACGCCGTAACCCACCAGACCACGAGGCAGCGAGGAATGGGGGACTTTTTCATATGCTTTCCCTCAGGATAATACTTCTTTAAAACCAGTGGCGTAAACAGGTCTTATTTATTTATTAAGTATTTTAATGTTATTTTTCATGGCCCAGAACCTCCCCAACATCATATCCCCCCCTCCCGGGAGATAATATTTATATCTGAACAAATCAGTTGATATAGGGACAGAATTTCCGAAGGGGTTCCCCAAATCTCACATTATGTTGCTCCTCTGCTGCCCCTCCCGTCCCTGTTCTCAGCATTCCAGGCCAAAAAAGCTTATGTAATGAAAATACTCTCCTCTTTCACTCCTGAATACACACATCTGCTTGAGGCTGACCAATATATGAGATATGGAAAATCATCATACATTAAAGTGTGTGTGTGTGTGTGTGTGTGTGTGTGTGTGTGTGTGTGTGTGTGTGTGTGTGTGTGTGTGTGTGTGTGTGTGTGTGTGTGTGTGTGTGTGTGTGTGTGTGTGTGTGTGTGTGTGTGTGTGTGTGTGTGTGTGTGTGTGTGTGTGTGTGTGTGTGTGTGTGTGTGTGTGTGTGTGTGTGTGTGTGTGTGTGTGTGTGTGTGTGTGTGTGTGTGTGTGTGTGTGCGCACATCTAATAAAAAAATTATGAACAGCAGAAGTAGTAATGGAAATGAAGCACTAATAATAATGACCGAAGTGATTTGGTAGAAGCTGTTGATGGTGCACCAGTTGAAGAAAGAACAATAAGGAACAAGGAAAAGAAAAATTTACAGAAGCAAGAGAAGTCGAAGAAAATGGCTTGGGGATACACTCACCTAAGGGGAATTTTTCAGTTAGGTAATCCGTGAGCTTCTCTCAAGACGGATGAAATTTCCGAGACGATGGTGAAATATTCGAGAGAGCGTCGGGAGAGGGGAATCCAGGGTGGTGAAGTACCGGTGATGTCCTGAGGTAAATAAATAAATACATAAATATAAATAAAACAAAAATAAAGACTAGAACTATTATCCATTTTTAAGACCGTCTGCTAGGTGGTTACTGGAGGCTTCGAAATATCTTTTTCTTGGAGATTTATTTTGCATATTACACCTTAACATTATCCTCCATGTTATTTCTATCGTCTTGGCATCGGTATATTAAGCATCAATAATATAAAAGAAGATACTATTGTGTAATGCTCGAAATAAATCGCTTAAGAAGAGGTGTTAAGAAATCTTCAGAAAGACTCAAGACAACTCAGCCCTTCAGTCTGATATCGTATTATTAATCTCTTCATTCCAGTAACCTTTTTTTTGTTTTTAGCTTGTCCTTGTTATCTTCAAACGATTATATTAAACTTTAGGGAGATTTTTTGAATGGGGGGAAGGAGGTTATATATAGCCTTCATTAACCCTTTCCCTAAAACAAGTAACCCCAGATCTAGAGGCATACTCCGTTCACTTTAAAATGGCGTAAATATCTTTCAATCCCGGAGGTTGAGCTGCAACAGTAGATTAACAATAGAATACGGTGTCAGTCACGAAGAATTACTACAGAAAGGATGTTGAGTCTTGGTACTGTCTTATTCTGCCACTGAGTTGGGGGAAATAAAGCTGAAGTGTGGACGAAAATCTCCGACTAGTAAAAGGGAATGATCTATTATACGAATACATCAGAATAACACGACTTTATTCAGCATAGGAAGGGAAATCATGACGTGGAGGCATTGACGGAGCCTGTGCCTATTCCCATCACTACACACGGTTTTTGCACTGTCAACTAGTCTGTCTGGAGACATCCAAAAATTAACAGAAAAAGCGTCATCGTGTTAAAATGGCTAACTATAAAGCAAATATACTTTTTTTTAATACCTAGTTGCATTATACATATTGGATGTAAAACTATGTGTAAGATTTTTGTCTCTAAGGCCAACTGTGTTCTTGTCTACGTAAGAAAAAAAAATGCAATGTACTTTCTCCACGAAAAGAATAATAGTCTTGCCTTTCGGTGAAAAGAAAAAAAAAATCGTTTGGAAAGAATACAACACTCAGCGGAAACTGTCTTTTTATCTACAAATTACAGCAGGGTGAGCAATGTGCAATTTTTGGGTAACGACACATTCCTTACATATCAACCGACTGAAGCAAATCACTTATCAAATTTTAAGATATTCTAAATATACTGGTAATAATTCTGCAACAAAATCATATAATCTAAAGCATTATTCATACAACATGTAGTATTAGTGATACCAGTAAAACCATAACTCCAACGGTAAATAACACCAGCTGGAAATAGAAACAAACTCAAGAATACATCACCGGATTCAAAGGGAAATGATATATACAACAGCCTAGTTAATGTGTTTTATGGGGTTACGGAGCATGACGAATAACTACAATTCGTCAGACTTAACTTGATGGAGGTTTTCGTCTTTTCCTAACTTAATTTCCCAATCCCAGTTGCTGATTTAGAGTGTACTATGGCTCCTCATCCTTTCCACAGCACCTCCTCTTAGCTACTGCCATGTCCTTGTGTTCATTTGTGCTCTAGCTCATCATACAACACGGAGATATGTGAATTCTAGGCCAAGTTAGAGAGAGTATTGTCATTTTTTTAAAGTCTGTGTTTTATTGGCTTATTTATTTATTTATTTATTTATTTTTTACGGTTACAGAGCATGATCAGAACTACCTGCCAGCTGTGAGGATGTGTGGACCTCGAGGTGACCTCGTGTTTCTGATGGCCGTGTTCAGCGTAAGGCTACCCCTCACCGCACAGCACTCACTCAGGTAGGTGGAAGTGTTGTTGAGTCAGTCAGTCAGTCAGTCAGTCTGTCTGTCTGTCTGTCTGTCTCTCTCTCTCTCTCTCTCGTCTGTCTGTCTGTCTGTCTGTCTCTCTCTCTCTCTCTCTCTCTCTCTCTCTCTCTCTCTCAGGTTTAATTACCGCTCAGCCCACGTCATTCCATTTATCAGTTTTCAAAGTTTTTCCTTGTTTTGCCCTCTTCCTCCTGCCATTAGGGTCACTATCATATTACTTTACTACTTCTTTAATCCACTGAATCCAATGACGTACTACATAATCATATACTTGCTTTCTCCAGTTTTATTCAGCTTAGGATACTTTCTGATCTCACAAGGACAACCTCAGCCTGCAGCCCACTAGGTTCAAGCCCAGATGAGCCCGGGGTCGCAAATGCTATAATACTTCTACCTGGACACAACGGCCATTTGTCGGTTCCATGCCAGCAGAATCAGTTTACGGACTCATCCCTTTATTTTGGGGAAACCGGTAGTGTAATGGTTAGCACATACGGCACGCATTTGCAATACTCCAAGTTTAATTCCCGGCACGGTAAGACTCTTGAAAAAAGTCTGCGTTCCAGAACCTTATTCACCAGGAACCTAGATGTACAAGTGATTACTGGGGGTCGTATTCTTGGGAAAGACTGAAATTAGCAAAAACTGATTGTCTGTCTGAATGAAACCCGCGCAGTCGAAAGGCATTAATCATGAGCTTTTGTCTTCTATTTATCTGCTATCTGTTTTACGAAGGATGTGGCTCATTCATCTTCTTATCTACAAGGTCTTCTCCATTGTCTTCGTAGATGTTTATTCTTATTTTTTTTTTTACTTGATACTCAATATTGTCCTCTCATTGTTTTGCGGGTGCTCATGTGATTGTTTACATTTTATGGCTTGGTTAGCTCAAAGTTGATAATCAGCTGATCGGAACAGGATGGACACTAATTAGTTTCCTTTAATTTTAATTTATATATTTATTTTTGCGACATAAGAGCAGGTTACTCATTGTGCTGTCACGTGATTCGTTTCAATTCACGGTTGCAAATCGAAATAATCAATAGTATTTAAAAGTTTAAAAGTTTGTAAAAACCCCGAAAGCATAAGAACCTATGGTAATCTTAAAGCAGAAAAGGTCCTTCCTGGGCCGAATGAGTAGTATCGATACACAGATGGAATCCCAGAGAAAGGTTTACCACAAAGTTAGTTGTTTAAGGAAGCGTGAAATGTGTAAGTAGAATCAGGTCAGGGATAAGAGTTCAACTAATAGTTCACCTCTTCTTAATGTTAGAGGAGCTTGGTATGTTTCTCCACCCACAGATGAAGGTCTTTGATATGATGCATCGCGGAGAAAGCTAATCGACACATGAAGTAGACGCAGCGGTATAGTAGATGAACTTTTGTCTTTGTACTATGCACTTCTCCTTCTCTCCCCTCCCTCAAAAAAAAGAAAAAAAAAAGAAAAAAAAAAAAGTACTGACAGCCATATGCTCGATACTGTTTACGGATCTGCATAGCGTTATTCCACCAGACTCTGAACGGCTTGTACTTCTACAGACGTAACGGTAAACTTGAAGCATGAATGAACACAAGTGTACAAAGGATATGAATAGACTAACTTCAAATTATGCTTCTGCAGAACAAAAAACCGCAATTATGTTTTAAATCAATTCACCTTCTATACACTGGAAATATTGTCACTGAACCATTAGAGTCCAGACTGCAAAGACCAGCATGACTGAAGCTCCGTAACTACACAGATGATGATGATGATGATGCTGACTGCTCCACCGATTAATTAATTCACTGATTCCACAGACGGGGTTGTCCTTGCTCCGTGCCCTCTGCCTCCTCCTCCTCCTCCTACGAGTACCATGAGATCACCAGTATGAGGATGCATGAGATCAGCTGCTGCCCCCACCTCCTCCTACCCCAGGGCGATCACCAGGACGTTAAAATTATATGGTAAGTACAAGCCTTCCCCCCCCCCCCCGAGTCCCTCTTCACACATCAGTACAGCTGGGGACCTGGATGTAAAGTAGACTGTTGCGTGTCGTATTCAAGGGGATCGTCTGGAGGTTGCAAGAAATACAAAGCACGTTCTCGGGTTGAAGGTGCTATATTACATTTCTGTTGGTGTACAGTCAAGGCGGAAAAGTTCGCTTATCACTCAACTGCGTCTACGTCACGCTACGGGCATGTCTGATCCTTTCCTTCGTGACGCAGCATATCAGAGAGCGCCATGCACATAGCAAGTCTTTCTCAGCTTAGGAATATTAGTTGTCAGAGGGAAGAGAGACAAAGAAGAGGTGAAATATTAGGCGAACTTTTGTCCCCACTTTTTCTTGACCATACAGTGACCCTCTTACCTGCTGTCGCAGGCAGTACCGTGGCGTGCAGTACCCCTGGGGACGTGATGTCAGCAGCTTCACACGGGGCTTCTGCGGCAACCAGACGCTGCAGACAGACGCCGCCATCGTGCAGGACAAAGGCAACTTCACCTGCATCCTTCTTTCCGCAGACGGGCGTCACCTCCTCACCAAGACCATCAGTCTCTGTGTTGATAGTGAGTACGGCGTAAATGACTCTGATCAGATAAACATCATGTTGAATAAGCTAGAAATTTTACATTAACTAACTTTTTTATGTTGCAACGACACAAACACACACACACACACACACACACACACACACACACACAAATCCTATACAGAAAGTATGTTCTCTTTCCTTATATCCACCAACTACTGCCCTTTTTCTTACAGCAAATGACGATCTCCTTGACCCGCCTTCCAAATCTACCATCACAGAAGAAGTTTGGGCTTTGCCAGGGAAAACGGCCGTCTTCAACTGCTCAGCATTCGTAGGACCGACCCACTGCGGCGTGGCCACGGGAGAGTCTCTTACATGGACCAAAGAGACTGAAAACGACACATGGATTCCAGTCACTGAACTGCGATATACCACAGAGGACTTTTATAAGGATGACAAGTGAGTGTAATGAAGAGAAAAAAAAATAATGAAGACCAGTTTTGTATGGATCGTTTGTTCTGTTAAGTTGGGCCGAGCATTTCAGAAGCGTGAATGATAAGCCGATGGATGTGCTACCCACCTTCTCCTGATTTTGTGTTTTTATGTTCCTCCCACCTTAATGTATGTGAAAAAAGGGGTTGTGATGATGATGATGATGATGATGATTGATGATGATGATGATGATGAATACAACACAGATTGTCCTGGGTAAAACAATTTTTATCCTGGTGACGAAAAAGTCGATCGCGTCATCAAGCGACATCCTGGTTTACTAATCGGGAATAAACAATATATATATATATATATATATATATATATATATATATATATATATATATATATATATAGAAACAATTTTCACGGATACTTATTTCCGTATGTAGGATAAGGAATATTTTAGCATAAATATTTAATACCAGTACAAATACCGAGACCTCTGCTTTAGAACTCGCTACCGTCTCTCCTTGCATATACAGCTACATACAAATATCTAAGTTGACACTTAAATGCAGCAGGTGCTGACTTCACCTAATTCGAGATAGGCACTTAACATTTCAAGGAGTTCCCATTCTGAGTAAAATAGTTTACCGGTAGCCAGAGTAAGGCCGGGTCCACAGCAAGTGCTTGCTGGTGCTGGCTGGTGCTGGACGGAGTTTTGCATCACTGTACCCTATTCACGTGGCCCCACTGAACGCGGGAGAGTGCGGGCAAGAACATTAATGCACAGCTCCTACCACCCCAGCAAGCATTTGGTATGGACGCGGCCCTTAGACACCGATGAGGGTATGTACCCACCAAAAAGGTGAAAAGAATTCATAATACTGATGAAATTAATGACATTTTGTACTAGATGTGCATTTACATCATGATCCACCGACAGGGTTTTCTTTTGCCCACTTCATCTTCATTATTTTCCATTTTATTCTCGCTATTTACAAGCGACTTTATTTAGAAAAGACTATTCGAGCTGGAGGGATTGGATACAGCTGTCACTGACCCCTTCATTTCCAGGGGCCCTTTTTTTTTTTTTTTTTTTTTTTTTTTTAACAGAAGAAATCGTCTGACAGTAGCAAAAATAAACTAAAAATTACATAGCCGGATTTAAGGAGTCAACCAAAAAGAACCATATGGCTGCACTGAAACTCACAAATACGGAAATATACCTATACCTGGATCTCTGTTTACTTAGTTGCTTTTTGTGTCTTAATTATCTTTCTCATAATTACGACGATAAGCCCACTGTGCGAACATTAGACAGTGTTATAAGAATTTCTCCACATTAGTCCGTAGGTTTAATATTTTTGTTTTTCCTATGCATCTCTCCTTCCAGACGCTCAGCCCCTTCAGTATGGTGTTGTATTTCCTATTTCATTCTCTCTACCACCACGCGTCATTATTCAGGCTAGGAAATCTTCTCGAACGACAGGGGTTAGACACAGCCTTCGATATCCCTTAAATTACTACAGAACCTTCCGAAGCTGAAAAAAATTGCTTTGCAAAGCCTGATCACAAGGAGATATATACCATCGGATTGAAGGGGCAAATCTAACACGAATACTAACACACACGTATAAAGTAATATATGTTCATAATAACATCAACTCTACCTATCTACTGATCTGGGAGAGAGAATTTCTGATATAAAGCTAATTACGTACTGAAAAAATTATAATTCTCAGCTTATTCTCCACGCGCATTTCGGGTAATGTTTTCCCTTATTCCTTATGCCCGAATAAAAACAGCATTTTGTTTAATAACCAAGGGGAAAAAGGAGGAATAAAGTGAACTAATAAAATTCCAGTCGTTAATAGTTAAATGTCATTAGGAGAGAATGTTTGATCTTGGCTTGTCACCTTGAAACTGAGCCTGTTTAGTCCGTTTAGAAAGATCATCCTTTTATGACTACAAACTGCCGTGAAAATATCTGCCAATTTTTGAGGAAAGCTTTAATAGGTCATTTTCGTGGCGCGATAATGGGATATGACGTTCAACTTCGTACTGTCCAGACTGAGGAAGGGCCAAAGACAAAGTTCGCCTACTATTCCACTGTGTCCGCTTCACACATAGGGAATGCCCATCACTTCCTCCCTAACACATGGTACAGATCATTTGCGGGGAGAAAAATAAACCACTCCTCTCTTAGCTTGGGATATTTGCCAACAGAGGGAAGTGAGAAGCAGGAAACATGGGGAAAAAAAAAAAAGCCGAAATTTTTGTCTTTTATGAGAAACCAAGCTGCTGCCCCCGATGACAGACGGAGGTGAGGCCAGGTGCTGTTGGTGACCCTGACGATCTGTCGGAGATGAGTATAAGAAGGCCTGGTGAAAGACTCTGTGTGTGTGTGTGTGTGTGTGTGTGTGTGTGTGTGTGTGTGTGTGTGTGTGTGTGTGTGTGTGTGTGTGTGTGTGTGTGTGTGTGTGTGTGTGTGTGTGTGTGTGTGTGTGTGTGTGTGTGTGTGTGTGTGTGTGTGTGTGTGTGTGTGTGTGTGTGTGTGTGTGTGTGTGCGTGCGTGCGTGCGTGCGTGCGTGCGTGCGTGCGTGCGTGCGTGCGTGCGTGCGTGCGTGCGTGCGTGCGTGCGTGCGTGTGTGTGTGTGTGCGTGTGTGTGTGTGTGTGTGAGAGATGGTGTATGGTGTGATGGGCAGGTGGGTGTGAGGTGGTGTAGTGAATGGATGAGCGTGAGTGGGTAGGTGGGTGTGAGTGTGTGGATGTGGGACGACTTGGTGAGTGGGCCATGTGAATGAGTGGGTGAGAGGGTGTAAGTAGGTAGGTGTGAATGAATGGGTGCTGGATGATCTGGTAGGTGAGTCGGGATGAGTGGGTGGGTGTGAGTGTGTGGATGTGGGACGACTTGGTGAGTGGGCCATGTGAATGAGTGGGTGAGAGGGTGTAAGTAGGTAGGTGTGAATGAATGGGTGCTGGATGATCTGGTAGGTGAGTCGGGATGAGTGGGTGGGTGTGGGTGTGAATGAGTGAATGGATTGGTTGATGTGTGGATGTGAGAGGGTTGATGTGAATGGGTGGGTGTGCGTGGGTGGATGAGTGTGAGATGGTCTGGCAGTGGGTAGGCGTGAGTGAGTTGGTTTGAAATGGTCTGGTGCGTGGGTGAGCGTGGGATGCCCTGAGGATTTTTTTTTTTTTTAATCCAAGGAATAAAGAACCAAAGGCCAGAAGCCCTGAAGATTGATCTCTCAAAAAAAAAATAATAATAATAATAATAATAATAATAATAAAATAGCAAGATAACACAGATCCAAATTCAAGATCTGTTCATTTCGAGATGCCAGGACACACTGCGTTTGAAAGACTGGAGGTCATAGGCAGTAGGAAATTTAGACAAAGCAAGAGTAATTGGCTGAAAGTACGAGTAGGTGTGTGAATGGATGTACTTGTGTGGGTGGGGGTGAGTGAATCGGTGTTGGTGATAGGGTAGGTGTGGGTAAGTGGGTGGGTGTGAGGTGGCCATTTGAGTGAGTGTTCGTGACAGAATGCATGGGAGTGAGATGTCCCAGCAGTGATTGCATAGACCGTGCTTTAGGCTCACAAGCCAAGCCTCCCGAATAACACGGCTAGGAGAGCGGAGGAACCATCTCCGGTCACTGGAGGTTGTATCCGAGAATGCTTAGATTAATACCTAACGACTGGGCGAGCTTATTTTTAAGTCCCATTCTTCACAAGGAAGACTAACCACAATAGTCGATGTTCACCCATGTTCTCCGTTGTACTGCTGGGTGAACAGGGACATGGGGGAAACACACTTTACTGACGACTTTGATCTGCCCAGCGAATCGAAATCCGGTTTTTCCACCAGCGAGCTGGACGTGCGAAGTTACCACCAGCTCAACGGTAGTATCAGCTCCCCAAGCCCCTTATCTGCAAATGAGGTGAAGGTTCAATGGATAGAAATCTTGCAGAGCAGAACGACGCCTAAGGTTATAAACGGTAGGTCCGTCACTAACCGGGGTCCGTCTACTCCCTTTCGCGGATCCTCTAATGCTGGTTCCATTGCCGCAACTTCCACTGATACCTGGCAAGGCTTCATATATTCAGTGTATATAATGACACTGCACACCTCTAGACAAATACAGACATAATGTCGAAATGCAGTCATTTATTTTTTTAAAGAATTGCAAAAAAGAAAAAAGAAATGGCGAAAAGGTTAATCAAGTGCACCTGCGAGGCTACTTCCTACCCTTGCATAATAGAGGCTGGAAGATGAAATGAGGATAGTGTATAAAATGAAGTGACTGATCTTCGCTACATATTCGAAGCTGATTTAAAGATTAATGCTTATGCATATGTACGCACGCACATACCTGCACGCCCGCCCGCCCGCCCGCACACACACACACACACACACACACACACACACACACACACACACACACACACACACACACAAATTCACAAAACCACTTAGAATGCATAACGACTTTAAGCAGACACATCGAAAAAGTTAATGGAATAATAAAAGATGAATATTTAATATTAATTACTCACAAATTTTCTTTAACCCGTTATGGCCAATTGCCTTTAATTGTGGATGTCATCGTCTTTAATGGAGAATGCAATCGTTTTTAATTTAGGACGGAACTCGGCATTTTCAAGAGGTCACAAAATTTGGATCTATGATCTTTGCAAATAAGATCCCTACAGAGGAGCCTAGTATGTTTCGGCAAAGTGCAGAACACAGTAGATCTGGGCAATAATGGGTCAATTATTTTCAAACAACTAATGCTAAGCGGTTCCTAAAAGAAGTAATGTGTGATCATGTGTGTATGTATGGTGCAGGAAGGGTATGATACGGAGCGGCCTGGTCCTGGGTATGGTGAAGGACGAGCACTACGGCAAGTACAGGTGCACCGTCGTCAACCCGCACGGAACTATGGTCATCAACGCAACGCTCAACAAAGGAGGTGAGGCACTGGGGGCAACAGAACGTTTGGCAGAAGGGAAAATTGGCCGTCTAGTGAAATTATGTTTCATAAAATGTTTCAGCATGCACAGTTGCGGACAAAAATGTCCATCCACTTTCCTAGCATAAATAACGACACAGTGAGTAATGATAATTGGAACCTGGTGATGCGATCTCCACAGTCCAACAAACTTTTCAGAACAGTGTGTAATAAAATCACAGATGCTGGAGTAAAAAAAGTTGATATTAATGTCCACGACCGTACAAAGTCATATGAATAAATAGGGGCATGGATGTCTCTCATCCGCCAAAATGAATCGTCTGGTGTTTGCTATATCAGATATGAAAAATTGACGTCTCCGGAATGACTGAGTTAACCAGACTGTTTCTAGCAACGCAAGTGAAAAAGTACCTGACAGGAATATGTACAGCTGTTAAAGATATAAATGTACAAATGAATTCACGAGTCTATGGTACAATAATCGGCATTATTTGTAGGATATGGCAAAAGCTTTAAGTTTCTGTAAGTGTTAGGGTGGTATTCTAAGTGGCAGAGGAGGGATAGTAGTACCTCATCCTCAGTTATTTATTTTGCATATGACGCCTTAGTAATCACTTATATATTAATTACATCGCTTTAATATCGACAAAGCTTGCAAGAGTGACGCACAAAAAGATACTGAAGTGTAATGGACAGAATAAATTGCTAAGGAAGAGATGTTATGAAGTCTGGAAATTGACTTACAGTATGACCCACAAGCCATCTAGCTACACAGCTTAACGCACCTTCATAATACTCTTCATACTAGACTGTTACTTAAGCGGTTTATCTGTATTTACAAAGGCTATTAGTTCAAGCTAGTGTTCACGGACCTCCAGAACTGAATTGTACTTTCAGGTTTAAAGTTTGCCTACTATTCCACTAAGTCTATTTCACACTGAGGGCATGTCTCCCTGACGCATCATATGCAAGACAAGCTTCCACCGGCAAGGCTTAAGAGTATTGGGCAGCAGAGTGAATTAAGAAGCAGAAAATGTGAAATATTAGGCGGACTTTTGTAAGCTACTGTGCATGCATCTTTTGAAATGAGAGAGAGAGAGAGAGAGAGAGAGGCGTCATGGGACTGAATTAAACGCTGCTTACTGTGTTGTCTGCGGTGTTACAGTGCCACCGGAGGAGCTGCCCAGTATGAAGTACCGCGCTGCCCTGGTGGTGCTGGTGGCGGTGCTTGGGGTGGTGACTATCTTCAGCCTCACCTGGCGTCGCTGTCACCTCGCCCTCGCACTCTACCTCAGGAGCACTGCACACTCTCCAGCTCACTCAGGTACTCGACTCTCCCCAAAATTACAAGACACTGAAAAAATATGTAGGCTATACCTGATTTCACCTCACTACTGTAATACCAATGAAAAAATATTTACGCCTGGCTTTTCTCACTAATACCAGACACTGCGAAAATATTTATTCCTAACCCTTCCTCATGAATACCTACCACTGAGAAACTATTTACATTTGAATTTTCCTCACCAGACACAGGCAGTGTGTATTTTATATATATATATATATATATATATATATATATATATATATATATATATATATATATATATATATATATTTCCAAGCACCGAGAAAATATAAATATCTGGACTTTTCTCACAAATACCAGACACCGAGAATTTATTTACATATCGACTTTCCTCACTAGCATCAGACACGGGAGAATACAGCCGCGTTTTCGTGAGGCATTATTACACCAGTCGAGACCAATGAAAGCTTTCTGGAGCTACTAGATGCTCACGAGAATGGATTTTAGGCCAGTACTATCGCTAATGGTGCTCCTATTGGCTGGAGAATCGGGTGGACGAAACCACGAAAGCATCAGCTAAATCAGTTTAGCTATAAATTTCGTACACAGCAGCTGTCTGTGTCGTATTGGAGAAAATGTACATGACTCTTCGTCAGCACACAAACAGTATCAGCGTAACGACATCCAGTAAACGTGATGCCTTAAAAACACTCAGATGCTAAAGTTGGACAACAGAAACAGTCATTGTTAACAGGCAATAAACAGTCCAACCGGACAAAAATAATTATGCAAGCCCAAGCTAGGACCCCATGAAACCAGCCGCAAATATTGAAAACCTTGAAAAATAAAAAAATATAGTCACAAGAATAATAACAGGATGTACAGAAATAGAACATGTGCACCAAGAACCTGAAGTATCCCTAGTCAAGGACCACAAAGACATGAGATAAACACAGTTCATCGCTTCATCACAAGAATCATCCTATCCTTGTAACATTTTGCACCACCAATCCCACCAAAAAAAAAAAAAAAAAAAAAAAAAAAAAAAAAAATCCCAATACTACACACAGTCACAGTAACCTATCTCTTCCTCCACTCAAAATTAAATTTCACAAACACATACACAAACACATACCCACCACACCCACCCAAAACCTAATACAGTACTACACAGCAACCTTCGTGAACCCCCACCAAACATACGTGCCACAGAAACTTCCCTTCTCAGCGAGATATGAGTGACCTACCCAGAAAACTATATGGTCTGAACACTTCGTTTCAGTACCATCACAAAATATAACTCACAAGCAACCCACTTTGCCTTCACCATAATGCTTGGCATCACACAACAGCACGCTCATTCACCTCATGAACCTCACGCTTACAACACAAACCCTCCTTCAAAATGATAACAAAAGATTTCTTGAAGCACCCAACTGAAATGTCCGGTTACCTGCGGTCCACTTGATTCACGTCCAGATGAGCCTGGAACAACAACCTGAACAAAAACAACAGACGCGCGAACGTGTTCTTCCTTTTTTCTACAGCTCTTTCGATTTCAACTTCCCACCTTGTTGTTTCCTTCTCACTGTCTATATACCCTCGCAGTAGTACACAGACTTTCAGCACGGCTAATCAAACTTTGTATGCTTTACATAAATATTCTAAAACCATCTCTTCCTACTGCATAGATCCTAATTCGTCCTGTCTTTTGCTCTTATTTACTGTCCATTGCTTTGATTTCCAGTTTTTCCCACATTATATTTCACTGTGAGTACTTCTCTCACCCTGTTTTTTTTTTTTTTTTTTTTTTTTTTTTTTTTTAAGTCCTCTCCTCGGATTTACCTTTCACTCTGCTATAATATTTTACAGTCAAATTTTGTCTCGATGTCTGTTGCTAGTGAGGAAAGTTTAATGTCTGTTATAATCATACTTAAAAGGCAGCATAGCCGAATACACAGCACCTCTTCCTTAGCAATTTTATAGTTTTGTTATAAACAATGTATGCAGTAATAACAACAACAGAATATTGAGGCGTATTGTGCAGAATCAATCGCCAAGGTAGAGATGTTCCGAAATTTCCAAAACCACTTTGCATACGGTCTTAAGATCAAAAGATTTTCAATGTCTTAGTGAGGTCAGCTCTTTGCCTGTTAGACAGTGTTCTAAGATAAATATTTTCTCCTTGCTTGGTGCTAGTGAGTAAAGATGGGTGCTTGTTGATGTCATATGACTGTAATATCAAAAGTGAGTGACCTAGATGTAAGCAAACCCGTAAAATTTTATGACCATTTATGAAACAGCTGTGTTTCTTAGGTATGAGTAGCCTGCATTGCATGTAACAGACTGCAATCAGCAAATAGCTAGATCAAGAAAATTTTGTCAACGCAACATGCTTCAGAAATTATCGTCAAAATCTGGTGGCTTGTCCACACTTTGGTTCTCTCAGTCTCAGTAATCCGGCCTAGAGCTCCGAGGTGGGGATAGCCATTTTCTCAGTGTACTGTATTTTACTAGTGAGGAAATTTCTGTACTATCACAGATATATTTCTAAGATTCATAATTTCTCTGTGTATGGTGTTTGTAATGAAACTTCATGGATAATAACTTTTCTGTGTCTGGTGTTTGTTTGGAGAGTTCAGGTATAAATATTTTCTCAGTGTCTGGTGTTACTGAATAATTATAAAGTGTGATAAGCTGAACTTTCAGGCCGGTTTTGACCTGTCCCATGGCTGTTCTGGTGTGACAAAGATTAATGGGATGCTTTTCTAAGGGTAGTAATTGGTTGTGGAGAGACTTTAGGGTGTGACTGCGATTATGTCGGTCAGGAGTTGAGTTGGTCATAGCTGATTCAGTTTCGGAATGTCATTCTATTACCTGCAAACCAGCGTCTAGTGAGTACAAGTAGTGTTGGGGCTGGTATGTTGATGGTTGAGTATTAGAATGTTGCGATGCTATGTCAGGTCATCAACAAAGACCAGTACAGTTACTGAAGGGGGGGTTTGGCAGGTCGTGGACGAAACGGTTAGTAAGTGAGGAAGAAAAGACTGAGCTCTGTGGGACACCGGTGGATGATACTACGAGTTTGGAACTTTGATTTACGTTGCTGAGATTTTGAAGTGGATCCGGATCACAATGCAAGAATAAATAATAAATCTTATTGGCGTTGGAGGAGGTATGCGCTCTTTGAGACTGTGCAACAAGGCAGACCAAGACCGTAGAATCAGTTGGGACTATGTGAGACAGTAAAAGTATTCGTTTGGTGTTAAAATGAACTTATAGCAGCAAATCAATAATTATCTTGGCTTTGGCAGAGGTATGCGCTCTCCGAGTGTTTTATAGTTTCCTGTTGTGATCATCGAATTGATGGGGTTACTATGTTTGTTGACATGCTGATGTTTACAGCCCAAAAATCTTTATCAACCTACTAATCGTCCTTGAAGCGAGATATTACGCAGCGGCTTAATATGTGTGTGTGACTTCTTGATGTTTACATCCGATATCTATATCAACCCGCCCATCGTCCTTGAGGCCAGATATTACGCCGTATCTTAATATATTTATGTGACTTGTTGATGTTTACTCCCACACACCTGGGGCCGTCAGCATCCGGCACACCCGCGCTCATAGGATGTTTGTCCACCAGGCACCAATACCGTACAACAACACGTGTGTCCTCACTAACCCGCACTGCCTGTCTCCGGGGACGATGCACTGAGGGTACAAAGTAGGGCGTCAACTCTTTCGCTGCGGTTCGGGCAGTTGGGATGTTCTAGGTTCGCACTGTAAGTGGTTCTGGCGATTTCGTAACACCTCTTCCTTGTCGATCTATTTTGCACATTTCACCTCAGTGTCCTCTTGAATGATAATGATGCAAACTCAGCCGAAATTAAACTGATATAAAAAGCACACAGGAGAATATAAACGCGTAATAAATCGCTAAGGAAGAGGTGCTTCGAAGCCTCCCAGGTCACTTTACCATACGGTCCAAAGGCATGGTAACCCAAGACGATTTTATTCAAGTGGGATACATTCTACCAGTCCAAGGCTAACAATCGCGAATAATTCTTTGTCAATGGTACGCCTAGGAATTATAACTACGATAATACCAGACGATACTGTTCAGCAGAGAAAAATCCTTGCAGGCAGAGAAGTGAAATGGAGCTCACGATCGAAATTTTGCGATGCCAATTTTTCATGTGGCGTAGTTTTCGTTGTATATAGACAAATGACTGGACGGCAGGATTTACCGACACCTGACGTTACTGAATAAAAAAAAAAAAAGTCGCATTTACCTGTTCAGTCCATATATATATATATATATATATATATATATATATATATATATATATATATATATATATATATAGTTGGCATGTCCAGACGACTTAATCAAATTTGGTTAAACTTTGCATTGGAGGGGTTAGAATGTTAAATACTCCTTCAATTACCCTTTTTTTATGAGAGAGGCCCTTCTTAAGCAGAATAAAATCTTAAGGGGCTGGCAAGAATAGATAAATAAGTATGACGTCGTAGTGATGGCGTTCAGGTTCACATAAATAAAATGTAATGACGCAGGCGCGTCTGAGTCAACTTGACCCCTTGCATCCGGTCACGTATATCTGGTTTATTCTTGCTAACTCCAGATTCTTTGCTGACCTTATACTTTTGAACTGGAGGATTTAGTTACAAACTCAAGGATCATTTCACTGATGAAAACATCTCAAGCAGAACACAATCGTCAAACAGCAGTAAGCATAACTTTGAAAATACGTCATCGACGTGAAGCGGTTATAAATAAATGCTGCACCAATGGCTAGGATTATGATGCAATTTTATCTTTTACTTACGACGAACCCGGCCTTGCTCAGGTAAATATCTATCTACCGGTAATTATCTATATAACCATGCATACCGGCATTGCCCGGGTCCCTGGAGAGCCATTCCTCCCCCACCTTCCGCCTCTGGCAGACGACCCCCAGTGCCACCTTTAATCCACTGGCACATTTCCTTAGATATATATACCCGATGGACCTTTTCACCCTTGGACCCATTCATACACCACCCTACCCACCCACCCATTCATACATCAACCTGCTCACCCACCCATTCATACACCACTCTGCCCACCCACTCATTCACACACCTCCCTGTCCACCCACTCATTCACACACCACTCTGCCCGCCCACCCACCCATTCACACACCACCCCGCCCGCCCACCCATCCACTCATCCCTGCCCATGTCTCTTTTGTGCCCCCTCCCGTCCCCCAACCATCCGCCTCCCCACCTGATGCGTTGTAATATTGGCATGATTGGAAGGTTAAAAAAGATGCGACAATCAGCCTCCAAACTCTACCATGTTGATTTTTGATTTAATTAACTCTACTTCTGGCCATCAAGGGAACCACCTCAGTCACATTAAATACAAATAAATTCCCTGTAGATAGTTCCTCCCTAATTTACTTCGCGGACACACACACACACACACACACACACACACACACACACACACTTTCAAAAACAGAGATAAGGCTTCAAGTGGCTAATAGACAGAAAAGGACAACACTACAGCTCTCACTTGTTACAGCATATCCACAGCACTTATTCGTCACTAGCATTATAATCTAGTGTTAATCTATAGTTACAACTTCAAGATGGGGAGATGGGTTTTGTAGGCCACGATAGAGTAAGAAGAAAATATTTTAGAGCTGGTGGTTGTGTATCTCCTCACCACACCCCCTAGCATCTTTTGGTTTTCTTCGCCTTCCAGGTACACCAATGTTCAACTCTGGAATAGTGTTCTCTTAGTTAGTCTTTCCTTCTGCCTGCATTTGGGCCGTATCCTAGGTGGCAATGGAGGCAATTATTTCTTAGCTATTCATTCTGCATGTTATACCTTCTCTCGTTTGTTGTCTGTGTCGCTTTATTTTTATCACAATCTGCACCAATAACATACAGGAGGATAATGAGGTGTAATGGTCAGGGTGAATCGCTAAGGATGACGTGCTACGAAATCTCCAAAGCCACTCAGACTACGAACCTTATTTACTTTTCGGTGCATCGTTTCTGTGATTTTGAAACTGATTATCATGAATTTGGTGCGTTTTTTTTTTTTTTTTTTTTTTTTTTTTTTTTTTTTTACAGCATAATTTCTTTGAGTCTCTGCTTTCTGGGCTCGATCGATCCGTAGATGTGAAAGAGTGGTTAGGATGCTCATGAAGATTACGAGGAATTAGTTTTTTTTTCGTCTCCCTTTTCTTTATCAGGTATAAAATCGCTATATAATACAAATACCACTGCACCTGAAATAACCATCAGCTGATCCTCAATTACCCTTTCCATAAAAAAAAAAAGTATGTTTACGCCTGATTTAATAAAGCCTTCTACCTGGGGTTAAATTCACTAATAAGTACGATCATCTTCCTTTCGTTACTCTGATTAATACTTACAGGAAAGGTAAATATAGTTTAGAATCTTCCCTCGGCTTCTGTTCTTCCCCCCCCAAAAAAAAAATAGAGACGAGAAGAGTAACATGCATTTGTGTGTGTGTGTGTGTGTGTGTGTGTGTGTGTGTGTGTGTGTGTGTGTGTGTGTGGAGAGAGAGACGTAGACTGCAGAAGCTTTACATGTCTCTTCCTTTTCCTGTAAATCAAAATCCGAATTACAAAGGGGGATACTGATGTGATTTACCTTAGTCTTGTCCTCTACAATAATACCAGGCTGACAAATCTGAAGCCTAGTTTACGTGCCCCTTACTTGTCCTGTGAATCAAAATCTGAGTTACGAAGGGGATACTGATGTGATTTTCCTGAGTCTTGCCCAGCACAGTAATACCAGGCTGACAAAAGCTGGGGGATGGTGTTGTGGGAACGTGGGTAAGGCTAAGGGAGTGAATAATTTGCAGGCAGCACACGCCTCGCACTGTTTTCATCAGGGCCAGTGAGCGTCAAGTGCTGGGTTCCTGGCACTGAAATGAATACACACAACTTTTTGTTTAGGTCTCGTTCTCGTTCTAGTGTGTGTGTGTGTGTGTGTGTTAACGTACAGCATGCCGATTCAGTAATTCGTCGCTTCCTGATTATAGAATCACAACTGTCCTGACCATGAGAGTTAACAGAGTATTACTACAGGCCTGCCTTTGAAAGCGTCTATAACGATACATAGGAAAGCTGACCATACGTACTTTGCAGTTTGAGTGTTTATTGCACTCTTTTAAAATTTTATCCATCACCTCATTGCCTCTTTAAATTATCTGTACATTATTTCTATACGAAGGTACGTGGTTGGGAAAAGTAAGTTAGGAGTAAGCTGGATACTATCTTCTGATCGGGAAAGATTCTTCATTATTTCTGAATTAAATTATATGGGAAGAAGATGGAATTTCCTTTCCATATCACTGTGCAACTGCGTATGGCACTCTAGTATCCATACGAGATGACAAAAAGGGAACTCGAGAAATTGCAGTTCTTCCTCGCCAGTTTTCTTTGTTGCATTATCACTGTCGAGAGGAGTGAACTGGAGAAACAGCGTAGTTCCTCCTCGACAGTTTTCTTTGTCATACTTCGCTCTCTACCATATTTTTAGTTAGCTTGGAGATTTCGCAATACCTCTTCCTCAGCGATTGTGCATAACCGATATTTAAAAGGGACTAGGCATTGTTTGTATGGGATGGTATCAGTGACGTGTAACTTAAGAAGTATGAGCGCAATGACGAAGAGGTGTAAGGGTGACTGTTATATTTTGTCTGCATTAGGATGTGGCTCAAGTTTGAACAAAGGCGACTGCTGGATTTTCGTTGTGCAAGGATGTGTGTCACGCTTAATGCCAGAGATTTTAATGACAAGCACACTTCATTACCTCCTTTGGCACAATTATTATTATTATTATTATTATTATTATTATTACTACTACTACTACTACTACTAATTTTATGTTACAGCTTCACGCCTCCCCGCAATTAGACACCTCATGCCCCGCAGTTTGGTTACTACTGATGTTAAAACGTTATACTGTATATGTGTGCGTGTGTACGTGTGTCAGTGTGGTGCACTTGGTGGTGGACAGGTAAAGTTATAATGATGCTGCTGCTGATGATTATGATGATGATGTACGTGTGCTTCAGAGAGTGGGAAGATGGACGTGCTGGTGGTGGCGGGCGAGTCTGCATCGTGGTGGGTGTGGGGTGTGCTGCTGCCCATGCTGGAGGACACCTATCACTACAGCTGCTTCTTCCCACAGCGGGACATGCACGCCGGCGACTGTGAGTTGAACACTTGACAAGACTAACAGCCTTCAAATAAGTATATGATCCTATCTTTAACCAACACCATGAATCTAAATGTACAGCCACCAGCATAAGGTAGCCAACAATTTCTTGCGGTCTGTGGCAGTGGAAAGTGTTATATGAAACGTATTTGTGCTGGCATTATGAAACACACAAATAAAGGCGTAGGGTATGTGAAGGAAGGAGATACTCTAACCTTCTGGAAGGAATGAGAAATATGGAAGGCAGGGGAAAATGGCTCCAGTGGTAAAGCTAGAATTTTAAAAATGGGGCAGCCAAGCTCACTTATGGGGGATCTACGGAAAACTCTTCAGGGAGGGAGAAGGGTAATGCCCCGGAAATTTGTGGCCACACACATTTCCAGGGGTGGCAAGGGCCACCCTAGCCACCTATCTGGCTACACCACTGCATGGCTGTATTTGCATTCAAACAGACTCTTAATCCAAGTCTCAGGAAGTGTATTATTCAGCTTCTTTTTACAAGGGTGTAGCAGAATTTAGTCGTAATATACTGTGAATGAAACAACAGGCAGGGCATCACTATACACGAGCTGTCTTGCATACTGGCATATGGAAAACTCCTAAATGATCAAATACCTATCCGTCGCCGTGATCCTAGAGATGATGTATATTGGTGTCGACGTGTGACTGTGGTGTTGAGGAACTGGTACATGGAAAACACCTAAACTATTATAGAATCGCCATTTCCGATGATCTTGGAGGAAGTAGTGGCTGCAGTTAGGGGTGTGGTGGTGGTGGTGGTGAGAGATATATATGTAAAACACGTAAAATATAACTTACCATTTTCAGTGATCCTGGAGGAGGTGGCGGCTGCTGTATGGCGGTGTCGACGTGTGGTGGTGGTGGTGACCCCTTGCCTGACTCAGTGTCCCTGGGCCGCATGGGCGCTGCACCACGCACTCCAGGCATCACTCAAGGCACGCACAGGCATCATCGCACTCATCCTACAGGTAACGTAGACAAGATTTAATATTTTATCTACAGTTAGCAGAAGGAAACGCTGCAAGATAACGCTAACCACCAATAAACACACTTTTTTCTTCATTATAAAAGGTTAAAATAGAAAGATTTATAATTATATATTTTTGATAAGGACTAACGCCTTGAGTCCTATTACACTTTTGAATCTCGCTGAGGTTGGTGCATTTGGATACTTAATTTAGACTAACACGAAACGATCTTGTTCAGCTGAGAGAAATTGTGGCTTCAAAGGCGTCAATAACTACCTCCAGTAACCCTTTCTTCTGCAACTGGTACACCTATAGCGAGATTAATATGTCAAAGATCCCTAACCCCTTTAAAGCTCGGTTGATGGTCAGGTGTAGTCAGATTGGAGGGGAGATGTAACTAGTAACCAAGGAGGCTCATTCCTACCCCATAACTTAGTTTCACCGAATTTCATACAACTACGACTCCAGGCTATTCAAGTTGTGAGTGACCCAGTTGTCAAGTGAAAACCAACTGACTTTCGTAATTTTAACACCAAGTGATTTTGTACTGTCGTGGGAAATTTTAGTAATCAAAAAGAGTTGGCCACTTCACATCAATGACATTTATTTCTATTTAATTTTTGCTACCTATTGATAGATTTATTAAGCTTAGAGGAGGCTTTTGGAACTGGAGAGGTGAGATATAGCCTTCACTAACCAAGTCTATAGAAGGTCTTGCTTTAGTCGAATACTATCGTCTTTTGGTAGCAAAAATCTCTATCTATCTATCTACATGAGACATACGTGATCGGGTTAATGTTGTTAGCGTATTTAATCCGTTGATGTATTTAGTTTATGCCTCCTACCTCCAGACAAGTTTGTTAGCTTTGGAGAAACCATTTGTAGTGACGGTGTTAGATAAAAGTCCTCGCTGACCACTTCACAAGCTGAGTTCTTTCCCTAAACTTGAGAAAACAGTCTGAAGATAGCAAGAGTAAAATGAAAAATAAGTCATCGGACCGAATGGGTTAATGACATCATATCACCTAATTCCAGGACATCAAACAGAGCGAAGCTCGTCTGTCCGACCACACTGGCCTCATGAAGAACCTGAAGCTGGTGAGGTCACTACGCGTACCCCAATCGTGTGGCCTCCAAGCACTTCAAGGCAGGGACACCACACAGCAATGCACAATACAGGATGAAAGCAGCAGGGGCGGCAGTAGGATGAAGAGACGTAGGGACAGGAAACCCGAGAATACCCAGAAGCCAAAGAGCCTTCAGAGAAAAGGAAGGAAAAGGGACTGGCTGGAGAAGAAGAGAGAGGAGAAGGATGAGTATAAGCAGAATCGAAAGGAGAGGATGTCAAGGCTAGAGGTTCCAAGTGGGGCTGGTTCAAGGCTGAGGTCTCGCTCCAGGTCAAGGTCAAGGTCAAAGTCCCCGTTCGAGTGCACCTGGCGACTGATAGACGAGGAGGAACGCCGGGAGGTGGAGTGTTACAGCACTCGCAACTCGAACGATCTCCCGGCAAAGAAGGAAAAGAAGGGGAAAGGAGGAGAAACTCTGAAAAACGGTGTTGACGAAAATCCGAGATCTGGTTTGACGCTGACACTGCCTGAGCTGACGTGCCCCCCTGGTTCCTGGTCACCTGGTAGTCAGCGTCTCAGCAACATGATCAGCAGCAGCAATGCGGCCTCGCGGGAAAGTCTAGGGCAGGGCAAGAAGAATGGTATTGAGAGCGATGCGCCTTTTGCTGAGGGGCTGCAGGACCTCGACTCTCCCTGCTCACTCACCCCTTTCATCCTCGAGCCCGCCCACACCCCGGTAAGTTGCTATAAGGCTCTGTTTACTAACCCCCACCCTCACCTCACGCATCACAACTTCCAGACCCTTGCTCACTGTTTGGTCTCAGGAACTTGAATAATGATGATAATAATAAGATCGTAAAAAGTGGCACTGACTGTTGCATGTACAACTTCTGATGATGGAGGGGAAAAAAGTGAGACAGGTTTTGGTACCGACTGGATGGAGTGCTAGGACAGATGCCCATGAGTCGGAGTGTTTGTGATGGGAGATTGAATGGAAGAGTTGACACTGGTCCTGTAAATGATGTAATGGGTCATTGTGAAGTGTCGGGAGAACGATTATGGATGGCGACTGCAATACATGTGTTAGGAAAGGAGGTTGTACGCTACGGGTTCACATTACATGCACAAAGAGGCATACAAGTAAACGTGGTATAGAGAGGCTATGAGTGTGTTGAAAGGAGATTGGCTAATTACGTGCTTATGGAAAGACGGGTTCTTGGGACTGCTGTGGATACGAGGGAGGTGAGAGAATGATGAAGAGGTTTATCTGATTATATGATTGTGGTATGCTATGAACAACTGAGAAACTAAGAGAAGCGTGGTGGATAAAGGGAGAGATGAATATTCAGAGTGAAAGAATAAATGTAAATCCGTGAAACAAAGCAGCGGCAGATAAATACCATCTAAAGGTACTGTGGGAGTTAAGAGTCTGTGTACTGAGAGCACATGGATTTGGAAGAATTAAGGAAGCAGGGAGTGTCTGGTTAAGAAGAATCAAAGCTGTTCCTGTGTGTAGCGTCGCAAGTGTAACAACTATTATAATAGGTACAGCTAACTGGGATGTGAAGGTTGGAAGGGCAGTAGAGGAAAATGACTATTGGCATCAAAGCGGGGTGTTAATGGAGAATGAATAACACAGTCAGACTCCTATGTCATCATAAGTTGAATAAAACTGTATGTTGCTAAGTAAATAAAATAGTGTTACTGACGCGACTATGTGAAGGTAATTAATATTCTGTGACGATAATGAATTGACACAGGAATTATAAATGGCATTATACAGTTTAAATCCCGTCTGTGTCTGTCTGCCTGTCCACAACCCGAGTTTTAAACTGTTTCATTACCCCATCCACATATATAGTGAACGACCATGGGTACATTACACATCCTTATCTCCCTCCAGCATTGACACCAAACCACTCAATTAGACACCAACTGGACAACCATGTACTGTTCTATATCCTTCACTACCACCATAAAAACTCGTTTCACCATTCACCCTCTCTCCATCCACACCGTACAAACATTAAATCTTTCATAATCCTTCTCCGTTTCCATTGTAGTACAGTTTTCCCTGGTCCAAAACTGCCACAAATGCCATACAGACAATATTCACATGGTTTCTCCAATATCTTTCTCGTTGCAAATATTTGATCCACACAGCATCCACCACTGCTAAAATCGTCCTGTCCATCACTCACCCGGTGTTTGATATATTTCTTATCTTCTCTCTAATCATTTTTCCGTATACCTTTTGCAAAATATACAGCAACGTGGTGAATTCATTTCGATCACCTTTACTTCAATGGACGTCTGTGGGCGTCATGCTTTGAAAGTAAAATTTACTTTAATGCAGTAAGATAAAAGTGATGGTTACTGAGAGAGAAGGTGACTTTCATATCAGGATGCTAGCGAATGGCGAGAGACGAACTAGTGAAGGAGTGCAAGTACTTGGGTGTATTAACAGAAAAGATAGGTAGATGTACAAAGATGGTTGAAAGCAGAGTGGCACAGGAAGGGAAAGTGGCTGGTTTGATGAAGATCTTGATACTGAAGAGAGGTCTGAGTGTGAAGATTGGGAGATGAATGCATCGGGTTAATTTAGTGCCAACAATAATAATATCTGTGTGTGAGAACTTCATGTGGCATGAGGACGAAATGCTGTGGTTATGATTTATGAGGAACGAATGAATGTGTGTGTGTGTGTGTGTGTGTGTGTGTGTGTGTGTGTGTGTGTGTGTGTGTGTGTGTGTGTGTGTGTGTGTGTGTGTGTGTGTGTGTGTGTGTGTGTGTGTGTGTGTGTGTGTGTGTGTGTGTGTGTGTGTGTGTGTGTGTGTGTGTGTGTGTGTGTGTGTGTGTGTGTGTGTGTGTGTGTGTGTGTGTGTGTGTGTGTGTGTGTGTGTGTGTGTGTGTGTGTGTGTGTGTGTGTGTGTGTGTGTGTGTGTGTGTGTGTGTGTGTGTGTGTGTGTGTGTGTGTGTGATGTGGGTAGAGTGGTTAGGGTATGAAATAATCTGATTTGTGAAAGATGTGGAATAAGGAAACCTGTTGATAATAAGGTTGGAGACTGGGCTTAGATGGTTGGGTTATATGGAGACGAGGCATGTCAACAGAGTGATGAAAAGGGTATACGTAAGAGCCTGAAGGTGGAAGGAGGTGCGGTAGACTATAAATGTGGATGGATGCAATAAATAAGTCTGTAATAGAGGTATGGAGGTCACTGGGACAAGGGAACTGACAGGGAATTAAGCAGGTGGGATGAATTATGTAAGAGGAGCCAAATGTGAAGGGCTTTGCATCCCTCCCCTCCTTTTTTCTTTTTTAACTTAATGGTCGTAGGATTGACTCTACTTCATTTATAATATGAAGGACACATGTATAGAAAAAAGGTGCATATGGTTATGTTTGTGAGGTAGAACCAGGATTCCGGAGGTCTGAAGGATGAGTGAATGAGTGGCCTGTTGACTGGGTATGCTTCTGATTAGTTCCTCCTCTGTTGCGTTTATCATTTCATTGCTTCCTGGACCTCACTTCAACCCATCCTTCGGTACGAAAAATAGATCGAGATGATGATGATGATGATTACTGATTATAACGAATAATGATGTTGAATGATGATGATGATTGAAGTTTGACCATTAACGATGATTGATGATATGATGATTAGGAAAAACAACGACATTACCAAAAAGCAATAGCAACAAGAACCACAACAACAGCAACAGCAACAGTAATAACAATAGTAACAACAACAACACAAGAGCAAGAGCAACAACACAACAACAGCAGCAACAGCAAGAACAACAACAATAAAAATAATAATAATAATTCTAATAATAATAATAATAAAATTTATGGGCTAATAATACACAAAAGACCGTATTCCAGGTAGAAGAGGAGGCTTCGGAGCACCTCTTCTCTTAGCTACTTAATCTCTGTGTTGCATCATTCACCTTAACTTGGCCTTGATTTGTGTCCTCCTGATACTTATTTCGGTAAGTCAGTGTCAGAACAAGACAATACTACGGTTCTACATCCTTTCCATTGCACTTCCTCGTGACTAGCACCCAATCTTAGTGTTAATCTATTGTTACAACTCAGCATTCAAGATGGTCACAGGGAAATTTTAGGCCAAGTTAGAATGAAATGGGTATAGTTTTACGAACGTAATACTGCCAGAGTTTACATTAATAACATAAGAGTATACTGAGGTGTAATGTGCAGAATAAATTGCTAAGGAAGAGGTGCTACGAAGTTTCCCAAGCCACAACCTAGGAGCTAACCGAGTCGTATTATCATCAGCTTAATTGGATTTTTAGCAACACTTCCTTGGCGATTTACTCTGCATATTACATTTCAGCATTGTCTTTTCAGCCTAATCAGTACTATCTTTTTTACAATTTATATCTTTTTAGGTATTAGTACAGACTACGTAAAAACCATCCAAAAATATATCGTGTCAAGAAACAGAAATGAAGTTACAACGAAGTGGTTTTGGACAAGAATACGCGCCATGGTGCACCGTGCCAATAAACTGCGTGGGTGTGTTTTGCAGGTGGCGGTGCGAGGAGGGCGAAGTGTTTGTGACAGTCTGAGGTTGCTGTGTTCAGGCGACCCGGAGATGGTCTTCTGGAACACACTTATATACAGGCTTGGATCCCCCGCTGCAACGCCATCCCAGGTGTGAGGGAAGGAAAGAAGAGGAAAGAAGCTAGAGAGAAGGAAAGATAAGGGGAGAAAAGTAATAGGAGGGAGGAAGGGATGGGGTACGGGGGAAGGGATGGGGTACGGGGGAAGGGATGGGGTAAGGGAGAAGGAATGGGCAGGAAATGGGGGGAAAAGGGTGAGGGAAAACAATATAGGGAGAGGGAAAACAATATACGGAGAGGGAAAAGAAAGAAAGGGAGGGCAGGAGGTGTGAATTACAAGGAAAAGAGGAAAGGTGAAGAAATGAGGAGGGAAGAGTGGGGGGAAGGGATGAGGGAGAAAAAAATGGAAACGAAAAGGAGGGAAAGGGGTGAGGCAAAAGTAAACAGGAAGAGGGAATAGGGAAGAACAGAAAAGAGTTAGGAAGACGGAAAAAAAGGAGAGGAAAGGGTAGGTGGGAGTAGTAGAATGCGAGGTGGAAGGTGAAGGTGGGGGACATGGGAAGGGTAGAGAGGAGGATATTGGAGGTGTGGACAGGGATGAGAACAGGAAGGGGCAGAGGGAAAAAAAATGGGAGAGGGTAGAGGGGGAAGGGGGAAGGTGAGGAGGTGTAGGAAGTGGGAAGGTGAGGAGGTGTAGGGAGGGGGAAGGTGAAGAGGTATGGAGAGGGGAAGGTAAAAGATGTAGATGGGAGTGAGGTAAGGAAGTGTGGAAAAGGGAGGAGGCGGTGGAGACAGAAGTGTTGAGACTAGCGGAGGTTTTGTGTATTATTAGAAAATATTAACTCCACTGTCAGCTCATTCTATGCCAGTGTGCAGTATGGCTTATCACTCCTTACCGGAGAAGTCCGGTGTTGTAGTGGACCTGAAGAAGAAAACAGAGAAGAGAATGAAGAAGAGCAGGAAGCAGAAAGAGAGAAGAAAGGAAGGAGAAGGTTGGAGGAACAAGAGTGCAGAGAAAATCAAATAACTGTGTAAGAATCCAGGATGACTGGTAAAAAGAATAAGTAAATTAAGGTAAAAATGAGTATTTGTGATGGAGGCAAGGAGTAAGAGAGTTGGATTTACAGCGTAATATAAATTAAGGAACTGTGGTACAGGAGGAAATTCAGCTGAACACTAAAGCTGCCGGGAATAAACAGAGTATATTAAACAACGTAATCCTTTCAATTTAGTGAAGTACCGTAAATGTTATTCTATGTTTTGCTACAATCAAACGATTTTATTCTGCTTAGGGGAGACCTTTCGGACTAGAGATGTTAGAAAAAGCTTTCATTAACTCTTTTATAGCAAGAAATTTCCTCTCAAGCGAATACAATCAGTAAAGATAGCAGGATTATGCCCAAAATTTACCGGAACGTCATTGGATTGAACGGATCAAAGATAGGGAAGTTCTTCACGTTATCTGATACGAGGCAGTATTTTATGAGGGGAACTGCATAGTTTTTATGTCACACAGGTCATCATTTAACCACTGTGCTTCTCTGTGTCTCCATTTCAGCTAAGCAAATTCCTGCATTCAGTTAAATGGATAGAGAGTGAGAGTGAATGCACTTCTTATAAATACTACAATGAATTTTTTAAAGGAAATGCAGAAAGAAGCACTATGAATGAGGTGACTAAACATGCAAGTCTTGGATTACTGGTATCCATATTTTTGTATATTTTAGGTATTTTCACGATATATTTCTTTTCCCTTTGTACTCGCGAGGAAGGATCCATATTCAGAAGAATTCTAATGCATTGCATTTTCAAGGCGCTTGGATTCAAGCATTTACATTTTATACCAGCATAGAAAATGTGAGCAACCCAGAATGCAGAGTTAAGAAATAGGATTTCTCTGGAAAGAGAAACTAAACCAGCTTAAATATTAGAGAGAGAGGATGTGAACAAAGTTTTGCATGAGACTGCTGAATGTACGATTGGAAGGAGACATAGATTCAGGAGAAAGAAATGGATATCAGAGGAAACGTGGGATATGATAAAAAGGAGAGGTGAGGCTAAATTGAGGAGTGAGATGCAATGCGCTGATGAACGAGAGATTGAATTAGCAAGAGCTGCGTACTGGAGTTTGAATTCAGAAGTAAGAAGGTTAGCTAGGAGAGATAAAAGAAGATGTGTGGATGAAAAGGTTGCAGAGACTGAAATCTTAATAAACAAAAATGATGGACAGAGTCAAAGAATAGCATATGAATCGATTAGAGAACTGAGTGGTAATGCAGGTAAACGCAAGGAAATACCAGTTAGAGACAGGGAAGGAAATTTATTGACCAAAGATGGAGATATTAAAAATAGATGGAAAGAGCATTTTGAGACAGTTCTTAATAGACCAATACCACCAGAAGAGGATATACCGTCTGCTCAGGAAGATTTAAATATAGAAACAGGAGAGTTGAGGCTTGCAGAAGTGGAGAAAGCAGTAAAACAGTTAAAGAATAACAAGGCACCAGGGGAGGATGGTTTATTTCCGGAAATGTTTAAAGTGGAGGGGGATAGATTAATAATGATCTTGACCAAGCTATTCAATAAGATATGGGTGACGGGGTTACTACCATCAGTTTGGAAGAATGGTGTAACTGTTAAAATTCCGAAGAAGGGAGACCTGAGTGAATGTGGTAATTGGAGGGGAATCTCTGTCACCGATAGCTTTGAAAGTTTTCAGTAGAGTGTTGTTAAATAGGTTGGAGCCAGTGGTTGAGGGTATTCTGAGGGATGAACAGGCTGGTTTTAGAAAGGGACGTGGTTGCAATGATCATATCTTTATAGTTAGGCATTTGATGCAGCAAGTTAATGAAATGAGAGTACCGTTAAGTCTTTGTTTTGTTGATTTTGAAAAGGCTTTTGATAGTGTTTCGAGAGAGACTATGGGGAAGATCATGAGACATTATGGAATACCAGAGGAGTTTGTGAGGGTCATTATGAACATGCATGAGGACACATTTTGTAAAGTGATGGTTGATGGCTGTCTGAGTGATTCGTTTGAAGTCAAGTCCGGAGTAATTCAAGGTGGTGTTCTATCGCCTTTACTATTTATATTGGTCATTGATTACATTATGAAACGCGTTGGAACAGAAACCGGTGCAGGTATACTTTGGGGAGAAAACAGGAAACTTTTGGATTTAGATTATGCAGATGATATAGTTTTGATTTGTGATGGGCCAGAAGAGATGCAGAGAGTGTTGGACTGTTTGGTGAGTGAAGGTCGCAAGGTGGGTTTGGTTATTAATTGTGGAAAAACTGAAATAATCAATATGAATATGGAAAATGCGCAGGAATGTGTAATTGGAGGTATGGTTGTAAAGCAAGTTGATAGGTTTAAATATTTAGGTACTTATTTAGCCAAGGATGGTTCTTTGAACTTTGAATTCGAGGAAAGGTTAAAGAAGGCTAATCAGGCAATGGGAATGCTTAAAAATATTTGGAATAATAACAATTTTTCTGTTCATACAAAAATCAAACTTTATAAGGTAATGGTTAGGAGTATCTTAATTTATGGACACGAGTCTTGGTACAGCACAGTGACTATGGAAAATAAATTCTTGGTGTTTGAAAATAAAGCACTTAGAAGAATATTAGGAGTTAAGTGGTGGGAAAGGATACCAAATAGTAGAATTAGAGAAATAACGGGAGTGCAGCCGATCGATGAATATGTTAGATTCTCACGATGGAAGTGGCTAGGACATGTGTATAGGAGACAGGGAATAGTACGAGGTACACCAGGGTGGGTGGCACTTGGTAGGAGAGGTAGAGGAAGGCCAAAAGAGACGTGGGTGAGGACAATGAGACGGGAAGCTGGAGATGAGTGTTGGGGAGATCTTGAGGAGTTAGCACAAGATAGGATGTGGTGGTGTGAGTTCATCGAGGCCCTATGCATCCCCGAGGGTGCCACAGGAAATGATTGAGAGAGAGAGAGAGAGAGAGAGAGAGAGAGAGAGAGAGAGAGAGTTAAAAGAAGTTGAGTAGGGAGCATCACATAATACTAAGCCTCACAACAAAACTCCCGCCCCAACTTCGTCTTGTTACCATACAATTAACGAAGCCAAAAGTTCCACTCCGGGTATCTGTTCTGTAATGAGACCAATCAGGCCATCTCGCAGGGGTAGTCCGCGTAATGATGTCGATCTGGGAGGGAGACGGAATGTTCTACTCGCTTTGTTAAGTCTTTGCTAATTACGTGTCGAGTTGTACGAGTTGTACAGTTGACAAGCTTATTAATTCCTTCAACCCGAGGACGTCACTTGCTGCCCGACGATTTTGCTGAATTTAGAGATGACTTTGAAATGAATGGGTTGAATGTGGCTTTCATTAACCCCCTTACTTCCATGGCGTTCTCCTTAGCTGAATAAAATCGTCTGGTAGCACCAAGATTATTATAAAAATTATGTCTTGGGGCAGAAGGGGTTTACAGAAGATGCACATTTCGTTCACCGCAAACACTGAAATGATTATTAATACCTTTAATCCAACAAATTTAAATTTACCCTTGCTAATTCCAGGCAATACTATTCACCTTAAGAAAGACCTTCAGTAGTGAAGGGGTTAATGAAGAATGCACCTAACGCCTCCAGGAAAAAAAGCCTATCCAAAGACGAATATAATTTTTTTCTTAAGACAGCAGGAAAAAAAAAGTCATGGCCCTGAAGGAGTTAAGTCAGAATTTAATCAGGCGACTTTAATGACTTATATCAGTGTAGTAAAGTATATATAATCCCCTGTTTCTGTTATGGGGAAGTTTATGAGTTTTTACCCTAACTTGACCTATCTATCCATTTAGAGTGCTGAGTTGTTATATTAGACTGACACTAGATTATGGTGCTAGTCACAATTTAATATACTATAGCAGGAGCCGTGTGTGTGTGTGTGTGTGTGTGTGTGTGTGTGTGTGTGTGTGTGTGTGTGTGTGTGTGTGTGTGTGTGTGTGTGTGTGTGTGTGTGTGTGTGTGTGTGTGTGTGTGTGTGTGTGTGTGTGTGTGTGTGTGTGTGTGTGTGTGTGTGTGTGTGTGTGTGTGTGTGTGTGTGTGTGTGTGTGTGTGTGTGTGTGTGTGTGTGTGTGTGTGTGTGTGTGTGTGTGTGTGTGTTTGTGTGTGTGTGTGTGTGTGTGTGTGTGTGTGTGTGTGTGTGTGTGTGTGTGTGTGTGTGTGTGTGTGTGTGTGTGTGTGTGTGTGTGTGTGTGTGTGTGTGTGTTTTAGGCAGCCGAAACTACACATTCAAATCGCACAAAAATTGCAAAAAAATCGCTGATTTAAAAAAAAACTTGGTCCCATAACGATTGAAACACTTTTACTATAATGAGCGATCACATTTTGACCAAAAAACTTTGCTCCCGGAGCCCGGCATAGGATCGTACACTTTTTTGTCCAGAGGTAGACCTAAATTAACAGTAGCAGGAGCCATGTGTCTGTGTGTGTACTTCGGACTTGCGTTCGGACAACTTGGGTTCCATTCCCGAAGCTGCAAATAACACGATCAATTGGTTAGCTGCAAAAAATCCAAGTGAGAACGTTACACTAGAACAGCACATAAACGCGAGAGCCCTCCCCAGGAGCAAGTGCGAGGGGCCCGAAGGGCCCACGAGCACTTGTGAAGAGCTATGGAAAGCGTATGGAGCGGTAGCATTGCCTTTTTCTGAGCTACGTGAAAGAGGCTACAAAAGGATCAAAATCTGGGCCAAGTTAGAGTAAAAATAGCACAGTATAATCACACGGTTTGATGCAGTGTAATGATTTGCTGCTGTAGCCGGTTGGCTATTACCAAACGGAACTGGCGCACTCCCACAACTGTCATGGTTGCATATACGATGAACCTTTGCTATACGGTAAGAATGAGTCTCCTTGGTTGCTAGTTATATCGACTCTCCAATCGGGCTGCACATGGCCATCATCTGAGACGAAGGAGGTTACGGATCGTCTGGTTAGAACAGGTGCTGTAGAGTATGTATGTATGCATGCATGTATGTATGTACGTATGTATCTACGTATGTTTACAGCCAGGTTGCACACGTCTGGCATGGGTAGGGTACATATGTTATAAGTGGTTAAGGAATATAAATACCTGACTACATGATTATATTTGTAAAAATAATATATGGTCACGTCACTGTATAGGAATTATTTATGTGGAAACTGTATATGACGACTGTATTATAAATTATGATGACCTGACTATATGATGCTTATATTTGTAGATTTATATACGTTCGCTTGATGAAACCGACCAACTGTGTTATGACGATTAGCCTACCCATATATTTGTAGAAATTATATAATCCCTTTGACTATATCGTATTGTTAGTCTCAAGAATATATATGTAATTATTCCTTGTTTTTCTTCATTTGTAGAAATAAAACATCACTTGACAAACAGAAACCAGGCGATCGGTTGATTATATAAGCAAAACTAAGGTGTGGAAATATTGCTCTTTGTAAAGGGAAATAAATTAACTAAATATCTGCAACAATAATATAAGTCTGAGGGCCAGGTTAAGGAATAAATATGATCAACTCTTCTGTAACATGGATTTTGGTTTGCAGGAAGAACAACAGACATGCGAAGGCTCTGTCTTCCCTTTCCTTGTCCCTCCTGTTAAACCAAATCTTAGTTGCACAGTAAATTTCCTTGCTTACTTTCCACATCTGTTGTTCTTCCTGGAAAAAAAAAAATGATGAGAAGGAAATGTTTGAAACTTTATGAATCTGGGCCCGGAATCACTGTTAGTTGGATGTAACGGGTATGATATACTGTATAGTGTGATGATTGTATGACCATAAGGAGAACAGAGGTAAACTTTTATATCTGTGTTGTACTTCAATGCAACTTATAAAATATCAAGTGTGTAACAGTACTGACGTAATAGTAATAATATTAATAGGATGTAGGCTACTGACTGTGATAATGTAACAGAAACTAAGAAATGTATGGTAATAAATGATGGTGTTCCTACAGACTTAGGTAACTGATTGAGCTAATTTGCAGAAAGAGTACTAATGGTAACAGTATAATTTAGCTGCTGCATTAGTTACCTGTCTGACGGTTATGTGAAAATTTATTCACTTGCATAACTTCAGTAACTTGAGGTAACTGATGAAGACGAATGTAAATAATTCTTTCATGGCGACAGGCCCTTCTACAGATGTAAAAAAAAAAAAAAAACTACATACCGCCATCGTATTACATGAAATAATTCTTACAAGATAACCCTTTCACTACGAGAAGTCCTTGACCTATGAAAATCGTCTGAGGGAGGGAAAAACAGAATAGAAAGATGTCCGTTCTAGTGAGGGGGTCAACGCAACTGATGGTAATAGTAAGCTGGACGAACCGGGTATAATGTTAGATATGGCAGTGGTGACAGAGGCCATCCCAGGGTATCTATATCCACCAAAGACTGTAGAACGTAAGGCAAAGGTGATAATGATGGTAGAGGTGAGGTGGCGTAGTTATAAAGAACCCTAATTAATTTACAGAATCAGCCAGTCTCCTTAACAGTTAACTATTATCAGAGGTCTATGTTTTTCGTGTTATTTTTCACTTTAATATTCACTCTGCTTTAGTTATGAAATGTTTGTTGCTGTATAAGCGAGATAAAAATGTAAAGAAGCAATCCTATACACGATTTATGTTTGTGAGAGTTTATGAATTCGGATCCAGGCGTCCCACAACCCTTGTCAAGAGTTAATGCATCATCACACTGGGGAGATTGTGTAACACCTCTTCCTTAGCGAATTATTCAGCACATTATACCTCAATATCTACTTCAGTGTTATTGGTGGAAAGTACGTCGATTTTAGGGCAATGTAAACAACACACACCATAAAGGAGTGATAGGCATGAGAATGTTAAGGAGTGACAGGCAAGAAAAAATCGCTAAGGAAGAGATGTTACGAAACTTCCTGTACCACCTAAGAATACAGCAAAGTAATCTGATAAAACATGTGATCGTGTAGGTCGGGGTAAAGGTTGCAAACAGAACACTCCGTTTTACTAGGCGACGTTTGGTGCATTCCGTTTCTCAGCGACAGACAGGAAACAAGTGACAGTGAAATACAATGTCCAAAATGTGACACAGTGAAGCAGTGTGTCCTTGTGTACTCACTCCAACTTTTGCCCCGGCCTATACGAGCTGATAATTTGTGTTAAAAGTACAGTATATTCTATTCCGATCTCAGTGTGACGATGCTCAAAGAAACAAATATAGCTGCAGTAATTTTCCTCATTCATGTTAATTATAAGTACACCCCTTAAAAAAAATAAATAAAGGCATCACGTCACTTAAAACACTTGGCACTTTGAAACGTGGACGAACCATTCTGATGTATAAGGTAGTGCATAAATCATTCTTGGTATATGTTAGTATTCTGAATATTCATAAAATGGCCTATTATTAAGGATGTGAGAGGGTCTGATGTACCGCAGTAATAAAGCCATCTGTGTCCAAAGAATCTGCTCATTTCCATAATCAATGAACCCCAGTGATGCAATTCTTTACCTTTTTTTTTTTTTCTTTTTCTTTTTTTTTTGAGACAAGTTTACGGCATAATGGTACAGAATATTAATGAGGTTCAGCCTGAATATGTTTTCGCAAAATAAGTAAGAAATATCTGTACTGAATTCTTTTTTAGGTCATGATAACTGCACGTATTTAAAATGACACTTATGCTAATGACGTGTTGCCTAAGTATGCCTTTCAGCTACCGGGAAAAATTAAATGCTGCTAACGAGTTTTCCAGCGCTCGTTAACAATTCTGTATACACTAATTACGCCAAATATGTCACGGAAAAAAATTGTGAGGAGAACTGTCGGCGTCTGGGGTGTTTGTGTTGTTTTTCATGGAGGGTGGGATGCCTGGTTACCGCGAGAGGGGGTTGTTATCAATGGGTTATGAACGTGTAATTAAACGCTCTTTGTGATCTCGCAGTTGTTACGTTCTTGGACTGGAATAAATGAAGAGTATTCTCAGTATCTTTTCTTAAATCCTACTGGAAAGGGGGATTAGAATAGACAAAGTACAATTTTCATTTGGCGAAATAGTGAAACGGTACTTGTTATCTACCTATCTATCCATCCATCCATCTATCTATCTATTTATCTATCTATCTATCGAGAGAGAGAGAGAGAGAGAGAGAGAGAGAGAGAGAGAGAGAGAGAGAGAGTGTGAATAATGCATAGTGTTTTTGTTCCTCTCATGGGATGATGAGGATCCAACGTGGAAATTAACCCATCCAACAAAAACTGACAAACTGACAATGGAGAGAATGATTACTAAAATTTAATACTATTTTGGTGTTCTCAGAGTACAAACTGGGATCAGATCTACAGTATATTATATTTTGAAGTGTGGTTTCCATTTGGTCACATATGACGTGGATAAGCAACTGAGACACAGGTAAGTATACAAAATGCTAAAAAAGACACACTGCTGATTACACTCACGAGGAAGGCTTACAACTCTGACTGCTGTGGAATCAACTAAGAAATGTGAGATGAAGGACGTGTGGTGTGATTTTACTGGACACTCAGTCGACAGTTCTCCTAGCTTTATGTTCTCCTTTACCTGTTTCTGAATTCCTACCACCCCAGGTAATTGGGAAAGAGGAACAGGATGATAGTGATGACGACGACGACAACTGAGACTATGACGATGGTGATGATGATAAATAAATAAATATCATGCAAATATACCAGTAAAACTCCTTGGAAACTCGCTCCATTCTTAGTAATCTCGACCAAATGTGAGAGAAGAAATTAGGAATTTATGTGCGCACAACAAACGTAAAGAAGGAAGAAAAATCCCCCCAGTAAGTTTGGTATTTACGGGCCTGGCAGATGAACGCTCCAGAAGTAAAGGAATTCTCATCTCAATCTAATTTGGTATTCAGTGAGAGGCGGGCTTTATTCCTCCTCTTTCTCCCCTCCACCTCCCTCACTCTCCTCAGCCTCTCCCCCCTTTCCCTTCTTACGCACACTCTTTTCTCTCCCGCCTTCTCTCGAGCCTCCCTTTCCCCCGGTCTCCCGCTTCTCTACTTCGCCCCCTCCGTCTACGTTTCCCCCTCCCCTTGGCATACATTATTTCATCTCCAACTACTACTCCTTCCCCCTCCTCACTCTCCCCCATCATTTTCCTTGCTTCCCTCTCACTGTCTTTCCCTACCTTCGCCCGCTAACTCACACTCATCCTTCCCTCAACTTCTTTCCCTTCTCTTTCATTCTCCTTTTTCTATTGTCCTCATTGACAGCCTTCTGTCTCCTACCCCATTTTCTTTCTTTTCCTTTGTTCTTTCCTTCTCAGTTCCTTCTGCCTGTTCTATCTTCCTCCTTCACTCCCTCTTTTCTCCTTCCGTCGCCCTTTTTCCCACTCTCCCCCTACCTTTGTCCTTCCTTCCTCACTCCATTTCCTTATTTTATCGCCTCCTTCCCTCGTCCTTTCTCATTCTCATTCTTACTTGCCCCGTTCTCCTTCCCTACTTCTTGTTACGTCCTCCTCCTCCCTCTCTCATCTCTGTCCGTTACTTTGCCCTATGCCCCACTCACCCATCTCACTCCCCTGCTGTCTATCATCGCCTGCCACCATCAACATCTTTTCCTCCTGTCCCATCCCTTGTTTTCTAACCACCATCCCGTAGTCATCCCCTTCTCTCCCCAGCCCTTCCCCATATTCCTTACCTCACCTCTTCTCTCCCTCTTGTTTCCCTTATCCTTTGCTCCCCATCCCTCTCCCTGCCTCCTTGCTCACTTGCCCCCTCCTCCTCTCCCTTGCCTTCCTCCCTTCCCCTTATCTACCCCCTCCCTTGCCCCATTCACCCCCTCCCTACGCATCCCCTCCCCCTTTCCCCCTCCGGAGCGACGTGTGGAGGCGGAATCCAAGGAGCATAATGCCGGTTCTCCTCCGTTGCCCTGGTGTGTAAGTCATCCGGGGTTTGGAAGGCAAATAAATAAGAGTGGTGCAAATAACCAGGGATGCATTTTCTCATGATATAAGAACGGATATTTTACTGTGTGTGTGTGTGTGTGTGTGTGTGTGTGTGTGTGTGTGTGTGTGTGTGTGTGTGTGTGTGTGTGTGTGTGTGTGTGAGAGAGAGAGAGAGAGAGAGAGAGAGAGAGAGAGAGAAAGAGAGAGAGAGAGAGAGAGAGAGAGAGAGAGAGAGAGAGAGAGAGAGAGAGAGAGAGAGGGTTCATGGCCGAGCAGAGAATTCCATACAAGTGGCTTATGTTATGCTTCAACGTTTATCATCACTTTTATTAAGAACAAACTCACATTCGCTGACCGCATGACCTGTGTCACGCCATTAGACCGCTACAGAAGGGTAAGCATACGGGCATGGTGAGCAAAGCCTGGGTGGGATGGGCTGGAACTTTGCGAATATAAGTATTGTAGGAACAGTGTATAAATTCCCTGAGGGTTTATTTCAGAATTTCCTCCAAAAATGCAAGTGTCGGGGAGTGGAGGGGAGAAGGGCGAAAGAAATGGCACAGAGGACAGAAAGTAAATAAATACATAAATAAAAAAGTTAAAAAGAAGGTAAGTTGGGCTGGAATTGTGGAGAGAGTGGGAAGGGGCCTTGAGAGTGTACCTTGTGAGATTGGATGCTGTAAGATCAATGGTCTGGGCACAGTGAAAATTTATTCCAGTATTCTTCAGTAAGATAAGTTCGTGTTGCTTTCGTAATGTGTCTGCTGTCTTGTGTTGCACCCAATAAATAATGATAATAATAAGAGTAAATAATAATAAAATAATAATAATAATAATAATAATAATAAATAATAAAAGATAATAATATCAACAACAATAATAATAATAATTATTATTATTATTTAACAATAAATATGCACTGTACCAGTACCTAACACCACTGTCATATAAGCAGAATCTAGCTTAGAAAAGACGAATTACAATTTCCTTCAATGTTATCTGCATCACACGCAGCTTATTCTCCTCCCACTGGTGAAGCGATGACATATGTATAGGGAACTGGTAGGGGAATAAAGGGAGGGAATATTATGCCCAATCAGCCACCTCAGATCCAGTCATGTCAGTTCTGAGTTCACCTCCAGTCACGTCAATCTACTCACTTAGATCCAAACAAATCCTCCGATTCCATAGCTGTCCAGTCAGGTCGTCTGTCTCTTCATGTCACCATGGAACGTTTACATGATCCAGGTAGATTAGTTTAGACCTTTCACGCTACTAAAGCCCCAGTCATATAAAATTACGTTCACTCAGTTCAACTCACGTATACTCAGGTCCCTTCAGATATCTGCAGCTTTAGTCTTCAACTGTAACTGTGACTACTATCCATCCCCGTGCTGCATAGTAGGAATGACAATGGATGTCTGTAGAAAGAGAGACAGTTGTGGAAGTCGGTGTGTTGTAGTGGCTATGTGTGTCTTCATTTCAGATTCAGTCCCTTAATTAGTGCCACACATGATCCAGATGAAAGAATGAATTTCATTCCCAAACACTGACCTAAGTAAATGGTGTGTTCGTATTCCAATCCTCAGGCTACACAGTCGGACAGTTTGCGTTAGAATATGTACGATTCCTACCACATTGTGACGAGGTCCTAGCACCAAAAACTCTGCGGTAATGGCGAGTATAATTTGACTGTCCGCCAAATGTTTCACACATTTTATACATTTAAACTTCACGCATTTTTTCCTTTCAACGAAGAAGAAAAAATCAAAGAGCAATAAATATATGCTTCAAATACGAGAGATGGGTACCCATTAACGTTAGTGTTATTTGCACCATCAGACTCTAAGATTAACAAGGAGCGGTGCCAAGGCACAGCAAACCCGTCCCCGGTAGTCATTTTAGTGAAGACGGATGAACACAAGATATCTAGTCAAAGACGTCACATATCAAATCTGGAGTAAATCGGGTGAATATTAACGATTTTGTGCCAATCTGAAATTTTAGGCCCGACCCACCTGACATTGACCCGCCTACCGCTAACCGAGGGGTGATCCTCCTGATGTAATGAGGCATGTTATAGGATGCAGATTTGAAAGATGCACCTTTTGGTTTTGGTTTCACGTAGATCTGATGAATTTGAAAGGAGTTATGGCGAAAAAAACGATTGTTGTCCTTCCCCGTTTTTTCACATTTTTTAACCCTAGAGCCTGGGCCTTGGTCCAATTTGGTCCAAAATTTAATCGGGTGATCAGAAGGTCATGGCCCATCATCCCTGAAATTACAGTCAAAATCGCATCAGTAGTTTTCGCGTAAAGTTAACAGACAGACAGACAAACCGAGGAAAACAATACCCGTCCCCAAGCCCCTCCGGGGCTCTCATACTTCAGAGTCTAAAGGAACCTGTCCCTCTCCTCCTTCATTACGTGTTTTTTCAACTATGAATGAAGCAGTCAACTGGTATACAAATACTAATACGAATACTCATACTAATAATACTAATAATAAAAAAAAAATAATTCGTCACTTGGCTGAAGGGCGTACCTGACACTGTCTCCCACCTATGTACCTCTTGTTTTATAAGGTCGTCTCTTGTTATGTACGAAGGTTGTCATGAAACGCGAAGCATTTTAATGAGCGTAATCAAGGTGCACAAGAGAGTAAAGAGGGTATAATGAAGCAGGGGAGGAGGGAAAGCCTGGCAGTTCAGATGGGAGATGGATAATGACAAGCACCTCTCTCAATCTCAAAGCAGGGGGAAGACATACCTATTCATCTCTGACATTCAAAAGAGAGAAATGAACATAATGATACTGGGGAGAATAGGAAGCCGTGCAGCTCAGGGTGAGGGAGATGAATAACAAACTCATCACTCCCTTCATAAGCAGGGGGAAGTTATACCTGTTCATCTCAACCCCTTACGAAAAGTAAGAATAGATTACACTGAAGCAGGGAAGGAGAGAAAGCCTTGTAGTTTCAAGTGAGAGACATGGATAACAAGGACATTTCTCCATCCATAAGCAGGGAGAAACAACACTGTACCTACTTATGTGAGGGTCATTCAAGAGAGGGAAGAGGTTATTAAACGGGCAAGGGAGGAGAGAATGCCTTGAAGCTCCTGGTATGAGAGATGGCTAATGACAAAGGCATCTCCATCTATAAGCAGGAGGAAGCTATACCTATTCATGTGAGCCTCATCCCCACCAGCAGAGCCTCTCAACACACTCCCTGCCCATTCAGAGGTATTCGGCGTGAGGACCTGGGAGCGCTCGTGTGTGTGTGTGTGTGTGTGTGTGTGTGTGTGTGTGTGTGTGTGTGTGTGTGTGTGTGTGTGTGTGTGTGTGTGTGTGTGTGTGTGTGTGTGTGTGTGTGTGTGTGTGTGTGTGTGTGTGTGTGTGTGTGTGTGTGTGTGTGTGTGTGTGTGTGTGTGTGTGTGTGTGTGTGTGTGTGTGTGTGTGTGTGTGTGTGTGTGTGTGTGTGTGTGTGTGTGTGTGTGTGTGTGTGTGTGTGTGTGTGTGCGCGTGTGCGCGCGTGTGCGTGTGTGCGCGCGTGTGTGCGCGCGTGTGTGCGCGCGTGTGTGCGTGCGTGCGTGCGTGCGTGCGTGCGTGCGTGCGTGCGTGCGCGCGCGGTGCGGTGCGGTGCGTGTGTGTGAGAAGCGTCAATAGAGGGGGGGGGGTTGGTCGTCCTCTCAGGTAAGGGTGGAATAACCTATCAACCGTGAAGGGACCACCTCTCTCCTCCCTTCTGGTTATCCGGATGTTTTGGATCGTGTGAAATTAACGTACTGCTGTAAAAGATGCAGATTCCCTTCAATAGTCTGATGGTTTTTATTAGTTTATTTTTGCAACAACCAGACTTTTTTTTTTTTTTTACAAGTCCAGTTTGACAAGCCTCTCCAAAGCTAACATACTTGCCTCTATCGCATCGTACCTGCAATTCAACATATCGATATTCCATGACATCTTACACAGTCCAATGTTCATATTCTCTCCACTGTTGTTTATTGTAGACATTTCTGGTGTATAGTAATTACTCTGATTTGATATAATCCAATACTCGAACACTACCCTTACATATAAACATACCCGGATATCAACTTGATCATAATAATCAACCTGGGCGATAAGTGTTCGTATGATTTATGATGTTAACTAATTTCTTGCTCTAACCTACCTTAATGTAGCCCAGTTGACTCTTGCCAAGTTTGACCATATACCTAGGGACGTATTCAAAGTGGCTTTGGATGGAAAGTTCGTAATATTTCTTTCTCAGATATGTGTTCCGCACACTGCACCTCAATAGCTTCCTCTACAGAAATGATGCAAACCATAGAAATATTAAAGCGATATTAATGGTAAACAAGAAAGTGCATTGGTGCAATATGCCAAATAAATCGCTAAGTAAGAGGTGCTACGAACCGCGTTATGCTACCCAGAATACGGCTCATAATCTTTCAACGCTAAGATAGCTAGACTTAGGATTTTCTACCCATGTCTGCCAGAAAAATATCTAAGTTGTCTACCATCTGACAAAACTAAATATACGCTTCGTGAACCAAAATTAACTCAGATATGTAGCAACGAAAAGTCCTCCAGCCATCTCTCAATTTGATACTGTCTAGGAAAAACTCAGTCAAACCCTTGCCAGTTACTGTATGAATATGTTGTATGCCATTTGACAAAGCTTGTGCCATTCGTGTATCAACATCACCTTAGTTCTGCAGCAACGAAAAATCCTCCAGTCCTCTCCCAAGGCACTAGATACAACATACAATCAAGCCCGTGTCACTTAGTGTAAATATATTTGGTGTGCCATTGAAAAAAAAAAAAAAAAGACAATTCTCGTACAGAAAAATCTTCCGGTCCTCTTTTGGAGCAATAGATACAGCATACAGCCAAATCTTTGTCACGTACAGTATAAATTATGGTGTGCCAATAAATACAAAAATAGAATCAATTCTCGTGCATCAATTTAACTTCAGAACTGCGGTAAGGACAAAAATCCCCCAGTCCTCTCTCGAAGCAATATAAGCAACACACAATCAAGCCCGTGATTAGTCGGGTTCAGAACTTCCCTGCCGGGGTGAAGGAGTCTGCGATTCCAATTAATTCCCCCTCGGCTCGTAATGTGATCCCGTAACAGCGCTCCATCCCCACTACCGATGACAACAACTCCAGGATTGGGTGGCTTCGGCTTCTGTTACTCCCCTTTGCTTCACCCTTATCCTCTTCTCCCTCGCTCCACTCTACCTGCTTTCCCTTGCTCTGCTCTATCTCTTACTTCATCCTTAACCTTCTCTCCCTTACTCTAACCTTTCTCTTACTTCACACTTAGTCTCCTTTCTCTTGCTCTATCCATTTTCTTACTTCAATCATTATTTTTCTCTTCCTCTCTTTGCTTTTCCTCCTACTTCACCCTTTGTTTTCATCTTCTTTTGTCTCCTATTTTTCTCTGATAACTCGAGACTTGGGTGCTTTCGGCTGACGTTGCTCCTCCCTTACTTCACCCTTATCTTCCTCTCTTAACTTACTCATTCTCTTACTTCATTCTTTATTCTCCCCATGCTCTTACCATACTTTCTCTTGATTCAGTCTTCATTCTGCTAATCCTTTTTGTCACCCGTTCCCTGATTTCATTCTTTATTCTCCTCTTCCTCTACCCTTCTTGTCTCGTTATTTCATCCTTTGTTCTCTTCTCCCCTTTAACACCCTCTTACTTCACCCATTTTCTTCTCTTCCTCGCTCTACTCTTTTCTCTTACTTCACCCTTTATTACCGTGTCCACTCCGTCTCATTTTTTTTTTCCTGACAACAACAACTGTCTTGGCTGGCTGCGTCTACTGATACTCCATTTTACTTCATCTTTTATTTTCTTCATTCTTGTCCCCTCCTTCTCTCTCCCATCACCCTTTATTCCTCTCATTCTCGCTCTACCCTTTCCTATATTTCACCCTTAGCCCTCTCCCTCCCTCATCAACCTTACCCTTGAACCAGCTTTTATCCAATTTTCCTCTCCCTACCCTCTCCCTTACTTGGCTATTTGTTCTCTCCCTTTTTCCTGGTAAACATCTCGGGGCTAGGCTGGCTTCGGGTACTGTTTTTTCCTCTCATCCTTACTCTCCTTCTCACCCTTTCTCTTCACCGATATTTTCTCTTCCTCTCCCCACACTTTCTCTTGCTTCACCGATATTTTATCTTCCTCTCCCCACTCTCTCTCTTGCATCACCACTACTTTCTCTTCCTCTCCCCACACATTCTCTTCTTTCTCTTGCTTCACCGATATTTTCTCTTCTTCTCCCCACACTTTCTCTTGCTTCACCGATATTTTCTCCTCCTCTACTCACATATTCTCTTGATTCATCACTACTTTCTCTTCCTCTCCCCACACTTTCTCTTGCTTCACCGATATTTTCTCCTCCTCTACTCACATATTCTCTTGATTCATCACTACTTTCTCTTCCTCTCCCCACACTTTCTCTTGCTTCACCGATATTTTCTCCTCCTCTACTCACATATTCTCTTGATTCACCACTACTTTCTCTTCCTCTCCCCGCACTTTCTCTTGCATCACCGGTATTTTCTCCTCCTCTCCCCACACTTTCTCTTGCATCACCGATATTTCCTCCTCCTCTCCCCACACTTTCTCTTGCTTCACTGACATTTTTTCTTTCATCGCTCTACCCTTTCTTCCTCCATCCTTTGTCCACCTTATCTTCGTCCCATCGTTATTCTTACGTAATCTCTCTCTTTTTTCGTCTCCTTTTGTTTTTCTAGGCAATTCGTTTCTTGACTGGCCTTGTCTGTTGTTACGTCCCTTTGTTTCACCCTCATCCTCCTCTCCCTCACTCTACCTTTGCTCTTATTTCACTCTCTCTCTCTCTCTCTCTCTCTACCTCCTTCACTCGTATTCTCCTCTTCCTCTCCCCAGCCATTTTAGGACTTCACAATTCCTTTCCATACCATTTTCTTTCCTGACTCTTTCTTGTCTGACTTCCTCTTCTCCAGTTTCACTCCAGATCCTTTACTTTTCCTCATTTCTACTCTCCTTATTTCACTTTAATTTTCTTCGTTTGTCTCTTTTTTTTTCCCTGACACTCATTATTTTCTTCCTCTTCCTACTTTAATTTTTCCCCTTTTTATTTCCTGATCTCCATTTGCTTAATTTTTTCCGTTTCACTAGTTGGCTGGCTTCTCCATTTCCCCTTTTTATTTTACAATTTTTTTTCCATTTTAATACTCTTATTCTCTCCCGATTTCCCTGGTTTTAATTTGGCCATTTACTTTTTACCGACCTTTTTTGCTTTTATTTAATCTTTTCTACTACTTTTATCTTTCCCTCTCCCCTTACCTCTTTACTCCTCTTCACTTTTCCTCTTTTTCTATCTGGCCTCCATCAAATTGACCCTTTTATCCTGTCTGCTTTTACCTCATTTTTATTTCACGTCTGATCCCTTACTTTCTGTCTCTATTCAGTACTTCTCTCGACTCTCCGTTATATAGTCTTTAATTTAACTTTTCATTCTCATTCTCTTTGTCTCTTTACTTTATTTTGGTCACATTTTCCTCCCCTTTGTTACATCTTCTGACTCTCTTCTCTCCCATTTTTCATCTTTTATCCCCGTCTCCCTTATTCACCCCTCCTCTCCCTCCTTCACGTTCTTTCCACCCTTCTTTCTTTTATTTTTTCATCTTTTCCTTCTATTATTTCATTCTTCCTTCTTCACCGCTCCTCTCCCTTCCTCTCATCTTTATCTCTCGTCTTTCCTCCTCACCTTCTTCCCCTCCCGCCTTTTCAATTTCCTTCCTCCTTCTTCACTTCTCTTCCGCCTCCGTTGCTTATATTCCTTCGTCATCTTTCTTCCCCCTCATCTTCCTTCCCCCCATCTCCCTGCCCCTCATCTTCCTCCTCATATTTCTTCCCTTCATCTTCCTTTCCCCTCATCTTCCATCCCCCTCACCTTCTTTTTCATCTTCCTTCACGTCATCTTCCTCTCCTCTTTCCCCCCTCCAGCAGATTAATTTTGAAGAATGGCATGATGGCTGAGGGCAGAGGGAGGGAGGAGAGACGAGAAAGAGGGAGGGAGGGACGGAAGGAGGGCGGAAACGGAATAGGGAGGGGGAAGCAAAGAGGACAAAGAAGGGAGGAAAAGGGAGACAAAAGAGAGGGAGAAAAAACGAGAGGAAGGGAGGTAAGGTAGAAACGGGACAGGGAATGAGGGGACAGGGAGGAAAGGGGATTTGGAGGAAGGTAAGACAAAGCACAGGGTGAGAGAAAAGACGAAAGGGAGGGAGGGAGGGAGGGAGGAGAAGGGATAGGGAGGGAGGAGAAGGGATAGGGAGGGAGGAAGAGAAAAGCAGAGGGAGGAGGGGAGGGAGGAAAGAAAAGGCAAGGGGAGAAATAAAATAAATGCAAACAGGAAGACAAGGGCTGAAAGAAAAGACAAAAATGGGAGGTGAGGAACGGTAGGGGAGACGGAGAATGCGACGGAGGGAAGCAATATTTAAGCTCTTCAATCTAATGACGCGTTTTTCATTTCTATTCAGTCCTTTCCAGACGATTTTACTGAACCGAAGGAAAATCTCTTAAGGTGAAGGAGTTAATGAGAGCCGAGTTAAAATGTTTCAGGTCGATTAGTATCCCAGAAAAAAAAAAAAAAATAAGGAAACAGCAAGAAAACAGCAAAAAACAACGTTTGTCTATTTATCTTTATCTAACCTCTGTGTAGCTTCAGACTGCCACCTTAATTCGGGAAAGGGTGGCCACAAACAAATCGCCTCTATGTCATTCTGTCCTTCGAAATCAGACTGCCATCTGTCCAACTCCCACCCAACCTCCCCATATCATGTCATCCTAGGTCTACTTCTTCCCCCCCTCCACTCCCTCCCTATACCTCACAAACATGCACTCTCCTAGTTAGTCTTTTACTCTGCATTCATAACAGTCAACGGGTAAATGGATAAAGGAATGAAGGGGAAATAAAGGGATGATGAGAAAGATAAAGGAAGACGAAGGGAAAGATAAACCTGACAGGAAAAATGATAAGTGGGAAATATTTGATGAAGTTAAAATGTAGACATGAGAAGAAAAAGGAAACGTGGATGTAAGAAGCGGAAGGAAGCGCACAGAAAGACATGGAAAAAGGAAAGTGAAGCCTTGAGAAAATAAAAGGAGATATAAATGGAAATGCGGAAAGAACAGAGATAAAGATTTAAGTATGACTTCTCTGCATACTGGCAAGCAGGGAAAAACGAGGAAGAGGAGAAGAAAGGTGTGAGGAAATGGAGAAAGGGAAATGAAGACACGAGAGCAGAGGTATACACATGGAGTTACAGGTAAACGAAATTGATGAAGAAAAAGAAATTGCGATCAGTATAAAATGATATCTGAAACCTTTTAACCCCGGCGACGTATATTTATTTTTATCTAATTTTATATAATTTGTGAAAGGATTCCCATATAAACCTCTAGAATGCGGTGACGTCCATTGTAGTTAAACCCTTCTACCTAGCGATCTCTATCAGCCTGGAAATGGCGCCTCGAAATAGTTTAGTTTTTTCACCTTAAATTGACTCAGATTTTCGTCCGGACTGCAACTTATTCCGTGTGGCCCAGAGGCAGAAAAAGACAATACTACGGTTCTACATCCTTCCCATTGCACTTCTTCGTGGCTAGCACCGGATTCTAGTTCTAACCCTTTGTCACAGTTCACTAGTCAAGATGAGGAGATGGCAATTTTAGGTCACGTTAAAGTATAAAGCGTATAGTAGTAGTTGCAACCTCAGGCTCACCGGAAAGTGAACCCGGTGAAGTGTAGGCTCATGTTGCCCTCTTCCTGAAATCCACCATCCTCCTTTTGGGGATCAGAAAGGGAATTGAGGGACGTTTGTATAACCAGACAGTTAAGTCGACCATTTATATCGGTGCCACCACGAACAGGCGTCCCTCCCCGGAAAGTGTTTTATCAAAGCTGTATCTAAGCCCTCCAGTTCGAGTTCTTTCCTATGGCTAAAGAAAATCGTCCAGATACTGAAAGAAAATAATCAAAAAGGCATCCCAGGGCTTAGTAGGTTCGAGAAGTTAATAAAAGCTGTCTCTAACTCTTCTGGTTCAAAAAATATGTTCTAAGCTTAATTTAATCGTCTGGTTATAAAGAAAAAGGATGGAGTCTCCTTAAAAGATGGGTTCAGAGTAGGGTCTTGGAGAGGAGGAGACCGAGGACGAAAGGGGGAGAGGGAGGAAGAGAGGGAGGCAAATAGGGAGAGAGGGAGGCAAAGCAGGAAAGTGAGGCAGAGAGAGGCCAAGAGAAGGAAGACAGAGAGGGAGGGAGGAAACGAAGGAGAGATGGAGACAAGATGGAGGAAAAGAGGGAGAGTGGGAGGAAGAAAGGGAGGGAGAGGGGGAGGCAAGGAGGGAGGGAGAGAGGCATAAGGGAAAGCATACCTTGGGGAGTTAGGGAGAAGGGGTGTTGCTAGGGGAAACACACACACTTCTACGTCTTTCACCCCTTCTTACAGTATAATAATCCACAACATTGCGCTAAACTTAGGCTTCGTAATTCACCTTCCTTAGCGACCCATTTTTTCATATATCACCTTCACGTTCCCATCTGCGTTAATTACATCGCTTTAATATCGACGTAGGTTGTATCAGTAATATATAAGTGGATATTCAGATGTAATGTGCATAATAAATCGCTGAGGAAGAAATGCGACGAAAACTCCCAGCCCACATATAATAACCCCCAAAATTTCAACTGCTTGTCTTATAAACCTCTTTCCGCCGCTTAAATGTTTCTCATTTATTAATCTTATGTTCAGAGGAGTTCAGATGATCAGTATTATTTATTTGAACCCCCCCCCCAAAAAAAAAAAAATGCTAAGAGAAAGTCACTTCTTCATGATCTTACATGTATATCCAGACCTTTTTCTTCTATCTCCTCTTCCTATTTCTCCCCCACTTCTTTCTTACCCTTCCATACAGTCCTCTTCTACCTCTCCTCGACCCTCTTTCCCATATCTCTCTTCCTTTTTCTCCTCTCTTTCTTCCGAATTTTCCTTGACTTTCCTCAGCTTCCTTTCCTGAACCCTTGTTGTTATCCTTTTCTTCCCGTTTCTCCTTCTCCCTTTCCCTCCACAATCACCTAGCTTTCCCTCTGTTCCTATGCTCAAGTCTTCTTCCGATCCTTCTCTTCCTACTTTTTCCTCTCCTTTTTCCTCCACCTTTACTTTGTTCTCTCCATCTTCCTCTTCAGGCCCATCCTCTGCTTTTCTTCTCTTTCTCCCTCTCCTCTTTCCTCTATACTTACTTGATCCTTTCTCTGTTTCTCACCCCCAGCCCTCCTTCCGACCCTTTCATCTCTTCTCTCATACAATTTCCTTTTCTTTCCTTTACTCGGCTCTCCCTCCCTCTTTCTCTCCAGGGCCCTCCTATTGCTTTTCCTGTTTGTTTTTCCCTCCTCTCTTTGCCCACCACTACTTGTTTCAATTCCTCTTCCTATCTTGGTCTCTCCTTTCGATCCCTCTGTCTCTGTTCTCCCTCTCCTCTTTTCCCCACCTTTACTTGGTTCTCTTCCTCTCTCCCTCTTGACACCTTGTTTTTCCTCACTCTATTTCACCATCTCCTCTTGCTTTCACTTTTACCTGTTTCTCTCCCATTTCCCTCCTGTTTCCTTCCCTTCCTCTTTCTCCCTCTCCTCCACCTATACCCGGTTCTCCCCCTCTGCCTCCCCCACTCTCCTTCCGCGTGTCCCCCAAGGCAGTTCCCCGTGTCGACTCTCCCCATAACCACCACATCTGAGACCCGTTAAGCCAGAGTGCGGGTAATCCAGGTCGCTCCACCTTAGTCCAATCAAGGAACAGGTAGCGCTAACGACCTAACCTGTTCTCGCCATTCCCCATTCATGACCTCTTATCTCCTTATCTTATCTCTACTTCAAATCTTTACTCTCACTGTCTGTTAACTTTATACTCTTGATCTCACTGTTTTTCTCTTCCTCTCCCCGTTCAGTATTTCTTTCGACTCCTCCATACCTAATCTCTTCTTTCAATCACCATTTCCACTGTGTTCATTTTATTCTCCTTTTCACTTCCCCATTCATAACTCTATTCCTCTTTATCTAATTTCTGCATTAAATCTTCACTCCCCTTCTCTGTTAACTTTATACTCCTCTTCATCTCCCCATTCATTACTTCTCTC